>NW_012104743.1:1238690-1246826 GCF_000951045.1 Mandrillus leucophaeus | reverse complement strand
GGGTTCAGTGCTTAGGAGGTGGGACAACAGCTACATTGGGTGCATTATCTCTGTGCAGACTTAGAAGCATCCATTCCTCATTGAGAGCTCATTACATGCTAAATGTATGGATAAGATCAAATCGACAGCATTTAAATTAAGCATGCCCAATTATTTACAGATGTCTTAAAATGTGAAAACCACAACATTTATAATGAAGATTACCTATATGTAGTAGGTATGTGTAACTGATGCACTGAATGTATGACTCATAAGATGGATAAGAGCTCTGTCTCCCGAAGTCCCTTTCAACTTCATTCAGTGGGGGAGGACTTTCCTCAACTCCTTGATAGAATTACTGAAATAATAGACTGTCCCAGAGTCAATTTATGTCACAAAATACAGTCATAATTCAAGAGTTAGGAGCATCTAGTCCAAGCTGTTAGTGAACACTTCTGTCTTTATTGAAAGATATGACCTCTCACCTTCTCCCAGCTAAGGTCTGGGGTGTACTGACTACCTGCACCCTTTCTTATTCTATCCCCTAGTGGATGTTCTATACCCCTCCAGGGGTGAGGCTTAGGGAGAGAAGAGAGGTCAGAAGGCATACAAGTGTTTCTGGGCTGAATGGCTTTATTCTCTCTGGGCTTGGCATGGTTTATGCCCACTCTCTCTCTTGTAGTGTCTTCCCTAGGCTCTTTTGAAAATCTCAAATAAGGGACCTCTCACTTGGCTGTTCCTTGACCCAGGAAATTGTCCATTCTAAATAGTCATTTGAACTTCCTTCTGTGGCCTTCAGGAACTCATGTTCATCTGTAGCCTCTGGCTGAAAGATCTCTTTGACCTTTCTAGAACACCAGAGGTGACCCCTCACTAGCTCTTTCTCACTCATGGCACATGGGAAACACACATTCTTTGCTTCAACAAACTCTGGGGATGTCCCCAATCCCAGTGACAAGACAACTATCCTGCCTCTGCAACCAAAAGCACTAAGTCACCTGGGCTTACACCTTCTAGTTTTTGCTCTGCATAAAATAGTGTCTAGCCCTCTGCCCCATATTCTGCTGTCTTTTATCTCTGTCAGCACCCTAATTCACTAAGCCCTAAGCTTCAAGGGCTTCAGACTAAGCTCTCCATGGAATCTTATTGGAATCCCTCTTTGCCAGTTTGTGAGGTATTCCCTTTGAAGGAGTAGGTCTTCTAGCCTTCTGGGGCATGCTCTGAAAGTCCTCTTCACAGAAGTATCTCTTTAAAATCATATTCTCTTTCCACTTTGACCTCTTTTATATCCTCCTTCTGCCCATGATATCCAAAGGATCTTGGACTAAGTTTTGACTATTATTTTTGTAAGTGTTGCATTTCCATTTGACATTTTACCTTTGTAAATTTCTATTTTTTTTACCTTTGTGACTTATTCAAATATTTACTTTTCAAAATTTTAAAAGTGACATACAAAATTATATGTATGTATGTACAACAAAATTGAAATATAACACCTTGTTACATACTTTGCTATCCAGGTCACCAATCCTTTCTTACATAGGAAGTTGGCTATAGTTCATTAGCTTGCAGTTTTTAGATACAAGTCTTAATCCATCCTTTCTCCTTTTGTATTCTTTATTTTCTGCAATATTTAAGACTTTTTGCATTCTGATTAAAAGAAACCACCTGAAGTTGGCATATGCAACTGTTCATGAATGAGAACTTGCATGGAATTGAAAGGCAGGAATGCAGCTTGTCCTTAGAATGGATTTGAGCCATGAACTAGGAGGTGAGTAGGAAGCCTAGAGAGAATATTCTCTCTCAAATTCATACATACACATACATACACACCCACCCTCCTTTCTCCTCCTCCCTGCAGGGCTGAAGTCTTCTTTCTTGACAGGCTAGTTTTCTTTGTTATCAATACTGGTGGTAAGAAGGAAATGATCACTGATGGCATTCAGGTTCATATATTACGATGTGCACTGCAAAGCCAGACTTTTCTTATTTCTAGGAAATGGATCCTGACTGGCCCATATCTGATCAGGTGTTTGTTTCTTGCTGTAATAAACAGGAGTGGCAGTAAAATGTTACAACCACAGTTGCCTTTGGGAACCCAACACAGTAGATGGGGGATAGTAAACAACACATGGCACTGAAATGTCTCCTATAATGCCTACGCTGATTTTTCTTGTTGAATTGGCTGCCATCTAAGTGTCACTGTAGTTATTAGATATCTTCTTAGTATTCATTTGTATTGCTGTTGTAACAAATTACCACCTAGTTGGTGGCTTAGATCAACACAAATTTATTACCTTACAGTTTTGTAGATCAGAATTCTGAAATGAGGCTCACTGGGCTAAAATGAAGGTATCACATGGCTGCATTCCTTTGGGAGGCTCTGAGGAAGAATCTGTTTCTTTGCCATTTCCAACTTCTAGAGGCTGCCTGTATTTCTTAGTTCATGGCTCCTTTGCATCTTCAAAGCCAGAAATAGCTGGAAAAGTCCTTCTCAGGCTGTATTACTTGGACAGTCACTGTCTTACCTCTCTCTCTTATAAGGAATCCCATGATTACATTGGGCTTACCTGCATCACACAGGATGATCTGCCAGTCTCAAGAACCTTAATCACATTTGAAAAGTGCCTTTAGCCATGCAATGTAACAGATTCGCAGGTTCAGGAAACTAGGATGTAGACATCCGTGGGGAGGGAGCATTATTCTACCTACCACAGCTTTCATTTGTCTACTTTTTTGACCTGACTTCTATTTCTATGTTGTATTTCACCCCATGTTTTAACGTTTCTTCTTTTTCCTTCCTCTTTTCGTGGCTACTTACCTTTAGCTGGTCTCCTGCAGCTAAAGACAGACAGAAATGACATTCTAGTGCTTTATTTAGTCTACTCTTCCCCCTCACTTTATTGAGGCTACAGGAGTTTACTAAATATGTATTAGATTGACTCAAGGGAAGGATTACACAGCCAATAGATCTTGAGAACATATAATCTTGCAAGTTGCCAAAGGAGCAGATAACCTAATCAGTCATGAGTAAGAGAAAGATAAGCTAATCAGATACAAGGAGGAAAAGAAAAAGCCAGTGTCAGCAGAAATTCTTAATTGCCAAAAGAAGATGACATTGAATGCATGGTGGTAATGCAAAGTGGTAAATGAAAAATGAAACTCCAAAGTGATGTGTTTTTTTCCCAAAGCTACTAAGGATCTTTTGCAAAGGATCTAGGAAGAGTATCATTAATTTTAGCTATGAATAAAATCAGAAAGGTAAAATAATAAAGTATATTTATATGTTAATTAAAATAATGGCTATCATTTATTGGTAACTTAGTATGTGACAGGCATTGTGTTAAGTGCCTTATGTACATAATAATGAAAATACTCCTGACAGTTGAGGTACTATCATTTTCAGTTTATGACTGGGAGGTTAAGGACTAGTTAGATCATGTGAGTTGCACAAGGTCATACAACCTACTGATCTTGCCTCTGCAACCCACTTGTTGTATGACTTTGTGCAACTTACATAGAGAAGCCTTTCAATTTTACTCTATAGCTTCCCTATTGTATACTTCAGTATCATGTACCCCCTCTTTATTCTCCCTACAACCATCAGATGAAGGCATCAAACCATGGAGAGGTTGAGAGACTTTCCCAAGGCCACCCATATTTTGGCAGAACTAGAATGTAGAGGCTAGGTCCTCTGATTCCAATCCACAGATGATGGGTCTTAGGCAGACATGAGAGAAGGGAAAATAAAGGAAGAATGAAGAGGTTAAAAAGGAAATGAAGTAGGAAAGTGAGACAAAGCTGAGAGGAGGCACAAAAGGAACTAAAAGTTGAATAAAACTTTACAGAGATATTCATGGTATATAGTGGAACATGCTGCTGTGTTTTCTCGCTACCTACCTAGAGTACCTGCATTATATTCAAGTGACCAAATTATCCCTGAACTGTAAGTTATTAACATCTACTTTACTGTTTATAGAGGCAGTTGGTGGTCCCAAGGGCCTACCAGCTTAGATAAACATGTAGCACATCTCTCTCTCAGTTCATTAAATCAAGGTTACAGAAAGTATATACTTGTGATTGGAGGATCTCTTAGAAGTCTGCCTAAGTCACATCCCCTGGCATGCATGCCTGGGAAGATCTCTGAGTACTGTGGATATGATAGAATAGTAAAACCATGATTAAGTTATGCTACATGGAACCATTGAATTTAAGAAAGGGAGTTATCCAGGTAGACCTCATCTAATCACATGAGCCTTTTAGAGCTGTTGCTGGGGATCAGAGATAGGAAGTCATAGATTTGAGACACAGGAAGATGGCTTGAAGTTAGCAGAAGCCAAGTGGCAAGGAACTTGAGTATTCTTGAACTGAGAGAGGCCCCTGAATGAAGGTCAGCAAGGAAAAAGGGACCTCGATTCTACAACCATAAGGAACGAAATTCTTCCAACAATAAGCATAAATTTAGAAGTGGATTTTTTTCCTGTAGCCTTCAGACAAAACCTTTGCGTGTGTGATGCTTTGATTTCAGGCCTGTGATACCCTAAGCAGAAAACCGAGGCATGCCATGCTAGACTTACAACCTGTGGAACTATAGCTTAATAAGTGGATCTTGTTTTAAGTCATTAAATTTGTGGTTGTTACACAGCAGAAGAAAACAAACCCACTGGTTTTATTTTTATTTATGCTAAGTTGGTTTTTAATTCAACTCCCATCCCACATGGTGGCAAAAACTAAGTTCAGTTTTTCTACTCTTCCAGTGTTGTTTCTGGGTTACAATCTGTACAAATCTCCCTATGGACATTGAAGGAGGCTGGACTATGTTTCTCTCTATTTGAGATGGCATCTGTCGAGTCACCTTTTTCCTTTTTTTTTTCAAGATGGAGTCTTGCACTGTTGCCCAGGCTGGAGTGCAGTGGTGCAGTCTCAGCTCACTGCAACCCCCTGGGTTCAAGCAATTCTCCTGTCTCAGCTTCCTGAGTAGCTGGGACTACAGGTTCATGCCACGACGCCCAGCTACTTTTTGTATTTTTAGTAGAGACGGGGTTTCACCATATTGATCAGGCTAGTCTTGAACTCCTGATCTCAGGTGATCCACTCGCCTTGGCCTCACAAAGTGTTGGGATTATAGATGTGAGCCACTACACCTGGCCGAGTCATCTTTTTCTATAGATTGGTCCAGGATAGTCCACATATATCATAAGGAAGGTATCTCTTGCTTCTAACAAGTCTTCTTCAGACTTTGTGTTTACTTAGCTACCTACTGTTCCATTTAAGCTTACCAGTCACCTTTGCTCCTGGACCTCACCAGGGCTGTGGAATACTCTGCCTGAGACCTTCCCTGGCTAACCATGCAAAGTAGTTTTTATCTTTTCTAGGGTTGTTAAGCAAGGGATAGGAAAAATACCAGAAAAGACACAATCTGGCATAATCTCTAAATGCCATACTATCAAAATATACATCACCTCCCAGAATTTTGGCATCCCATATAAGAGACATAATGGGGCTAGACATAACCCAGTCAAGTGAGTGACAGACAAGGACCAAGAAACCTGGCACCCACCCCCACATGCTCTACCATGGGCTACAGATTTTGGAGTGAATCTTTCCAGCTCCAGAAAGCAAGTAGTAGCATGTGGTGGTTACAAGGCAAATGATCTTTTCTTTCTCACCTTGTGTTATAGCTACGGAGAAGCTCCTTTAAATAGCCTCTCAGATTCATGCCAGGCAATAGCTCAGGGTGCAAACAAGTCACAATACTAGCAACTAATATGTCTTCTGATATGAAAGCTATGTTTCCAGAGTCACTGGGGCCAGCATGTGGACTCAAGAGAGACAGAAATATGTCCATTGGATGCCTTGTGGCTCAGTAAGGCACCGTGCCAGACCTCTCGTATGTAACTCCCCTCTCCATGCCACTGGTATGAGAAAACAGGAAACTTCAGATGCCACCAAGACCAGATTGTTCAGATGATCCTGCTCTGTCCCTTCCAAGCTCCCCCATGTAAGTGGGAGGAGGCAAGGATATATGTCCGTTTCCTGGAGGAAACCCACTAAATTTCTAGTTATGGCTGACCAAGTGTGCCTCTCCTTGGGATGTCAAACCACATCTTTCCTGCTACCCATGAAGGTATACATTTCTGTGAGCCTGCACATAGGTTGTAATATCTGCCCTTTCTACTTGCACTTCCAGTGGCACCCAATGAAGGACAAGCCCCACTAGTCCTGATGGTACAACCTTTACAAAGTGTCCAAGGTGTTATATTACCCCCAAATGGGAGAAATATCTCCCTTTGGACATGATGGAAGATGACTTGGCTGTGTTGGGATGCCAGCAAGGGAGTGATTAGGGGTCTTTGTTTGTGGACTACTGCAGCCCTGGAGTAGCAAATCTGCCCTGAGGGGGAAACACCAATACAGCATGATGAAGCCCCACCTGATTGCTTGACCTGAATATACCTGGAATAGGTGTCTAAATGGGGATGGGATGATTCTTCTGGGCTGGTATATGACTTGCATCAAGAAGTTAATGGAGACAAAGGATCCTCAAAAAGAGTCCATTTTTTGTATCAAAACAGTAAGAAATAAAGATGAGTTAGTCACACCAAAAAATGTGACTAATGCTCCTATGCAAAGAGATGGACACAGAGGAAATGATGGGTTCTCAAACTTGTAGATACAAGGCAGCTTGTTCATATATGGAGACCCAAAGGAAGCTAAAGAAAGTACAAGGAACAGACTAATAGGATATAATGAAGAAGACTAATCTGTGAGCTAGAGCAATTTGTTTGTAGAAGGGGAACCTTTGGAAGATTGAGACAAAGGGAGATCCCTTTAAAGACTAGAATTGTTTGTTCTCATCCTTGATGTTAGCCATGCATGACCCTCAAATCCCCGAATCTTTGAAAGTACATCCAAGAGATAAGCTAAAGACTTTGTCAAACCAATCTCATTTACATTGGTGGTACTGAAGTGGAGCACATGGAGGAAACTCTTGCTGCTTTCAGCACCATATTGTAAAATTGATCCTGGTCCCTGAGTGGGAGCCCTTTCACATGAAAACACTGGTGTTGAGGTCTTGTCCTTATATCTCCCAGGGAGAATCACCATAAGTGTTGAACTCTTGAAATTCCTGCTTTTACTAGATTAAAAACCCCAGGTAACTTTTACCCATGTGTCAGAGAAGCTACAAAATAAATATTCTTTTTTTATTCTTGATTTGAGATTAGCGTTTGGCATTGCTCATAAGCCCAGATCATAATTACTTGATATTTTTTCACCTTTTGAATGGAAAATGATAGCCCTTCCTTTGTCAGACTGCATAATTGGCAAAGGGAATTTATACTGTAGAAGACCCTCAGTAGGGCCCGACATGTTGTTGCTGAATGCACCAGTAGGAGCTTCCTATGATACCAAGACCTGCTATGGTCATTCAAAGTGAGTATTTGCAAATATACATAACCTGACTCTTGGTTGGCTGGTGTCTTTGGTGATAAAAGTGTTGGCATCTATTTACCTCTTTTCAGGTCTAGTGGAGAGAGATTTTCCTCATTAAAGGAAAACTTTGACTCTTCAATTTCACATTCCTATTTGATAATAAGTACTTTCTAAGTCGAAGTCTCATAAGTTAGAACAAAACTGAGGATGCTGTATTGTGAAATAAAAATGGTACATCCAGTCAAGGAATAAGACCGTTCCTCCCAGACTCAGTTAATTCCACCTGTCCTCTCAGACTCAGTTAATTCCACCTTTTCTCCCAGACTCAGTTAATTCCAGCTGTAATTAGCTGACCATCTATTAGAAAGAAAAATATCTATATTAGCTGTTTTTCCTAAAGTTCTAGCTCTAAAAGAGTTTTGTCTTTAAGACTTGACAAGTAAAACTGGTTCCCTGATGAAGTGGTCACAGTCAATGACCGGCAGCTATCAAGCATAATTGGAAATTCTGGTAGCTCCCAGTATTGCCTGCCCTTTCTCAGTGGGCTGGAATCTAAGGTGTGTTCTAATGAGCTATCGCTAATGACCTCATTTGCATGGTCAAACGGGAGGTCAGTTAAGACCAGATTATTAAGGGTATACTCATAAGGCGTATCTCCTATGGAAAAAAAACTGGTATTAACTGGACCTTGGTTGAAGGCAATTAAATGGACATGAATCTGAA
>NW_012104743.1:1227651-1238640 GCF_000951045.1 Mandrillus leucophaeus | reverse complement strand
GATGACTTGGCTGTGTTGGGATGCCAGCAAGGGAGTGATTAGGGGTCTTTGTTTGTGGACTACTGCAGCCCTGGAGTAGCAAATCTGCCCTGAGGGGGAAACACCAATACAGCATGATGAAGCCCCACCTGGTTGCTTGACCTGAATATACCTGGAATAGGTGTCTAAATGGGGATGGGATGATTCTTCTGGGCTGGTATATGACTTGCATCAAGAAGTTAATGGAGACAAAGGATCCTCAAAAAGAGTCCATTTTTTGTATCAAAACAGTAAGAAATAAAGATGAGTTAGTCACACCAAAAAATGTGACTAATGCTCCTATGCAAAGAGATGGACACAGAGGAAATGATGGGTTCTCAAACTTGTAGATACAAGGCAGCTTGTTCATATATGGAGACCCAAAGGAAGCTAAAGAAAGTACAAGGAACAGACTAATAGGATATAATGAAGAAGACTAATCTGTGAGCTAGAGCAATTTGTTTGTAGAAGGGGAACCTTTGGAAGATTGAGACAAAGGGAGATCCCTTTAAAGACTAGAATTGTTTGTTCTCATCCTTGATGTTAGCCATGCATGACCCTCAAATCCCCGAATCTTTGAAAGTACATCCAAGAGATAAGCTAAAGACTTTGTCAAACCAATCTCATTTACATTGGTGGTACTGAAGTGGAGCACATGGAGGAAACTCTTGCTGCTTTCAGCACCATATTGTAAAATTGATCCTGGTCCCTGAGTGGGAGCCCTTTCACATGAAAACACTGGTGTTGAGGTCTTGTCCTTATATCTCCCAGGGAGAATCACCATAAGTGTTGAACTCTTGAAATTCCTGCTTTTACTAGATTAAAAACCCCAGGTAACTTTTACCCATGTGTCAGAGAAGCTACAAAATAAATATTCTTTTTTTATTCTTGATTTGAGATTAGCGTTTGGCATTGCTCATAAGCCCAGATCATAATTACTTGATATTTTTTCACCTTTTGAATGGAAAATGATAGCCCTTCCTTTGTCAGACTGCATAATTGGCAAAGGGAATTTATACTGTAGAAGACCCTCAGTAGGGCCCGACATGTTGTTGCTGAATGCACCAGTAGGAGCTTCCTATGATACCAAGACCTGCTATGGTCATTCAAAGTGAGTATTTGCAAATATACATAACCTGACTCTTGGTTGGCTGGTGTCTTTGGTGATAAAAGTGTTGGCATCTATTTACCTCTTTTCAGGTCTAGTGGAGAGAGATTTTCCTCATTAAAGGAAAACTTTGACTCTTCAATTTCACATTCCTATTTGATAATAAGTACTTTCTAAGTCGAAGTCTCATAAGTTAGAACAAAACTGAGGATGCTGTATTGTGAAATAAAAATGGTACATCCAGTCAAGGAATAAGACCGTTCCTCCCAGACTCAGTTAATTCCACCTGTCCTCTCAGACTCAGTTAATTCCACCTTTTCTCCCAGACTCAGTTAATTCCAGCTGTAATTAGCTGACCATCTATTAGAAAGAAAAATATCTATATTAGCTGTTTTTCCTAAAGTTCTAGCTCTAAAAGAGTTTTGTCTTTAAGACTTGACAAGTAAAACTGGTTCCCTGATGAAGTGGTCACAGTCAATGACCGGCAGCTATCAAGCATAATTGGAAATTCTGGTAGCTCCCAGTATTGCCTGCCCTTTCTCAGTGGGCTGAAATCTAAGGTGTGTTCTAATGAGCTATCGCTAATGACCTCATTTGCATGGTCAAACGGGAGGTCAGTTAAGACCAGATTATTAAGGGTATACTCATAAGGCGTATCTCCTATGGAAAAAAAACTGGTATTAACTGGACCTTGGTTGAAGGCAATTAAATGGACATGAATCTGAATGTTCTTTACTATTGACGCCTAATAGTCATGCTGACTGCAAGGGTACTTCTAACCTCATCTTTGCTTTAAGGCTACTTTCTTCTGCTTCTGAAGTCATGCTTTGCAGTGAAATGCTTATTCCTGAATTCCTGTAGAGCTCATTGCTCCAGAGAAAGAACAAAGTGTCTGACTCATCCCCAAGCATGAAGAAGGAACTTTGATTTGTTGGGTGCATACATTTTGACCCCAGGAAGGGTGGAGAGTTATAGAACTGTTGTATTTTTTAGGTTTTATTTTTTTTCTTTTGCAGTTTGTATATGGGTAGGTAAGTCCCCAAATTTTTCTTAGAACTATCCCAGGTAAGAGTGAAAACTTGTCAGAAAAGTTGAAAACAATATTGTACATCCCCTTGATGGGAAAACCTAAATTTAATAAGCTACTATAACTAAGAAGAGCCTGTGTGTCTTCCAGATATTCTCTTTCATAAGCTAGCAATAGGATTCCTCTAAAGGCCGCTCATATGGGCTATTAAGAGGTAATTGGTATTAGTATTAGAGAATAGAATGTTTCTCTTGCCAGCAAGACTAGATAGCATGGCAATTTCAGCTACTGTCCAGGCTTGGAGGTGCCTGCTCTTATTCCCTGACCTCTCCCCACTCCTGGTGCCTGCTCCAGGGTGGAGAAAAGCTGTGGCCAAGCCTGGGTGCTGTTGCAACCTGACCAAGTATGTGTGTGCTTGGAGTGGTGCTGACATGCCAGTCCCCTGTTGCCTTGGTCTCCTCTCGACTTTGGATGCCAACGAGCATAGGAAGGAGGCCAAGGAGGGGCTGAGGGCAACCTGGTGCAGGTGCTCCTCAGAATGAATAGCTTGGGTGCCATGGATGGCATGTTGATGGTGGCAGGAGGCAGGCAGTCTTCTGGGTAGAAAGGATATGGGTCTCCAGTGAAGCCCCACCTTCAAGCCAAGGACAGCCTGAAGCCTGGGGGCTGAACTGCCAGTTCCAGGTGGAGTCTGCGGCCCAGAGTGAGAACTTATGTTGCTTTTTCAGGCCCACCCATGGCCACCCATAGACCAATCGGCATGCACTTCTTCCCTTCTGAGCCTATAAAAACTCTGGACTCAGTCAGACTTAGACAGATATCAGGACTACCAGCTGCTGGAAGAGGCTATCCACTTTGGCTCTCCTTGACTTGTCTGGATGACCTGCCTATGGAAAGGAGCTACCCACTGCAGGTCTCTTCTCCACTGAGAGCTGGACGTTCACTGGGATGACCTGCCTACAGAAAGGAGCTACCCAATTTGGGTCTCCTGAGAGCTGTTCTGTCACTCAGTGAAGCTCTTCTCTGCCTTGTTCACCTCCCAGTTGTCTGTGTACCTCATTCTTCCTGGACGTGGAACAAGAACTCAGGACCTTCTGAATGGCAGGACTCAAAGAGTTGTAACACATCAGGCTGAAACATGCCCTGTTCCCCACTTGCCACACTGTGGGTGAAGAGAGAAGAGCTACAGCTGGTAGTGCAAGCTGAGCACAGCCTGCTGGGCCAAGTGGGAGGAATGAACCCAGAGGGCATGAGTTATACTCAAGCAGAAGGCGCCGCTGGCTGCAGAGGTTTCTGGCTGGCAAAGTGACACCGCAAGGATCCCACGACAGCATGTGAGATATGTCTGAAATCTACTTCCTAGACAGACACACCTTTATTCATCTTCAGCTTTTTGCTCAACCATCATCTTATCAGTGAGGCCTACCTTAACCACCCTATTTAAAGTTACAGCATTTGTTTGCTCTTTGGCAGGCTCTTTCTCCCTTCTCTATTTTTCATCAATGTATTTAGCTTCTTGTAAAATATTATCTTTTAAAGATATTTATTATTTTGTTTCATCCCCTTTACTTAAAATGTAATTTTTCTGTGAAGGCAGACATTTGCACGTGTTTGGTTCATTCTTATCACTGTGGAAAGTACTTGAATTTAGTATATTTCGAATGGAATTTGTTGAATAAAGGATCAAATAAAGATTCGTAGAACCAATAATATGTACCACTATCTTAACTGATGACCTAAACAAATATTTTCTATGTAGACTTCTCTAAAATTTGAGAGTTGCAATTTAGAACCAAATTTAATCAAGTATTTGCCTATTTATTTTTTAACCATAATACCTTACATTTTTAAATGAAATAGAGGTTATCTCAAGGGGGTATGGAAGATTTTACTGTTCCTGCCATATTTTTTAATGTATATTTTTTCAAGAAGGGCATGCATATTCATCTTGTGATCAGAAAAAAAATTCACAAATTTGTTTTAGTGAGTCTTTTTAATGTTTGGAATTGTGAATATCTGGACTAAGGATCAACACTGAATACTACTAACAAATGGGGTATGGAGTGTTACTAATTCAGGGTCATCCAGCATCTCAATATTTGTCATCTTTCTATGTTTTTTTGCTATGTATTTATGAGGGCTGAAAAGTGAAATTGCTAGATTCAGCATGCATCCTCGCCCCAGGAAAATTCTGTGTATATTCTGAAAGATTATTATAAGCAAAAGTAAGCTAGTTGGAATGAAAAGGAAATAGCACATTTCAATTTTTATTCCTTATTTTCTTTAGTGCTTTTTTTTTTTTTTTCCTAAGTTGATTTCTGGCATGCATTTATTTTGTTTTTATCTGTGCTTAATAGTACTGAGAATATGGCTTAAGTTTTATTCTGACTTTTATCACTTTCTTATACTTTTCATTTTACTAAAGAAAGAGAATGTTTAAGATAACATAGAATTTATATGAAGCCCCTTTAGAAGGCATACTAAGGGAATTTATAAAAAATTGTCTTGACACTTCTGTGATGAAGATGTGGAACAAATAGTTGATTTGTTTTTGTTACTACATTTGAGTTAAACATCTCATATGTTCAAGTTGAAATCTTGATTCACCATGTGGTATATTTTAGCTCTTTCTCAAATATTCTCTATGAGCCACATCTTATTGAAGTATCTAGGGGAATTTGCAGAATGTGGCAATTTTGGCACAGATTCTTTATATTTAAATAGACGGCAGGATGCAGAAGAGAAAAGAGACTGGGTTTCTCAGTTGTTAGGTGAATATGTATAAGTCTTACTGCAGTATTTCAGATCTTGAGGAATGTTCGGTTGTATCTATGGCTTTTGTATTGGGAACATAGAGTGGTGAAGAACTCTGGCTCTGTAGTTATAACAGCTTGAATTAAAATAGTCAATCATAATTTCATATCAGAATATCTTGGGCTTAATGTCTAAGTTCCAGTTTTCTCATATGTAAAATTGGTGCCATTTTACACATATAGCTACCTGTTTGTCTATAAATGATATCGTATTTTCCCCAAGCCATATAAATTAGATGCTAATGGTGACTTTATGCTAATGATCAGAGAGGTTTAGTGATCCACGACCTCAAAATTAGTAAGTGGCAGAGTCTGGTTAAGGCTGACACAGCCTCCAGTACTGCTGCTGTTCCCATTATGCCCGCAAGAATTGGTTGGACCTGTGGCATCCCTGAGAAACAGAAACAGACAATGAAAATAAGAGGGAGGAAGAGAAGTGTTAAGTCATGGCCTAAGGATACTTTATTGACTTAAGTAAAAATGAAGTGAACCCTAATCATGAAAAAGATTTTTAAGGGGAAAGTAGAGCCATATCACTTACCCAAATTCAACTACAGCACTCCACATAAATAATAGATACATACCTTTAAAAATCTATTAAATAAGGACCTTCTATATTAGCTACTGTATCTTTCCTTGGTGCTCACCCAAAAAACAAAAAGCAGAAACAAAATAGCAGTTTTATTCCATGTCAGGAGAGTGTACAAAAACACAATGTACTTTATGGGTGGTTTGGGGGCTTATTGAAGGTAATTAGGACAATATGAATTTTTTTCATGTACTTCATTTTGGAACATAACTCCTGTTAGAGATTTCACTGTGATGCTAATGTGAACTGTTTTCTATGGGTTAGATTAATTTTTGCATAATTGGTTACTATTCACGGATTTGTGCCAACATGTCTACATTCTGCAAACAGCTTTAGTACTAAGCTGGATACATTTTATGGCTATATGTAAGTCCCTTATTTTCTGGTTTGCTTATACTTACGTAGTTTGCCCTTTATTCATATAGTTCTACTCATTTTCACATAGAAACATTGTTATAAATGGTTCCCTTCCCAGGAAAGCCATCCCCAAACCCTAGAAACTAGAGTATATCTGAAATACACCCTTTATAACAAAAACAACTCCACAATACCAATTTAAAAGTGATCTGCCCTGGCTGACTCATAAAGCTGAACACTAACCCATGGAAATGCTTTGAAAGCCATGGAAGAAATGTGCCATCAAAATGTAAATATGTTTTCACTTAAAAATAAAAAATATTCTCTGTGGAAACTGGTTTACGTAGGATTTGGAGTTAACATTCCAGTTTTTCAACTGATTGAAACCATTGGCTATTTTATTTACTGATGTTCTTTGGACTTAGTACCATCTGCTGTTCATTGTTAGGACGTGCAAAATTCCTGGGACTGTATATCCTCCAGCAGATTTCTTTATGTTCCTTTTTTTGTTTTTTGGTAGACTGTTGGTTCAACTCTTCTTGGTAGCTCCAGTATTCTTTTTTGCTAAAATCTGTGTTTTGGTGTAGTTCTTCCCTGACCTGAACTACAAACTCCTAATTTCCAAAAGAAATGACAAAGCCTACGTAAGTTCTTACAGCTTATTCTGACCTTGTTACCTGCACTAACTTTTTTGCTTTTGATGACTAGATTTTTTTTCCTCCTCCCATTTTCATTTGTTCCTCAAACTAAAATCACTTAACTTACATTGTTACCACATATTGTTTATCAGTACTTCACCCACTAGTCCATGAAATAAAGGTCCCCCTGCTCTGTTGCTTACTATAGAAGTTGAATTGTGCCTCCCACTCCCCACAAAAAAAGTATGTTGGAGTCTTAACTGCCAATATCTCAGCGTGTGACCTTATTTGGAAACAATCTTATAGAGGTAATCAAGTTAAAATGAGATGATTAGGGTGGGCCCTCATCCAGTATGACTGGTGTCCTTATATAAAGAGGAAATTTGGAAAAAAAGACACATAGGGAAAACACCATGCGAATATTGAACATATTGGAATATGCTGCCACAAACCAAGCTCTGCCACAACTACCTAGCTAGGAGAGAGATTTGGAGATTCTTCCTCAGTGCCTCTGGAGGAAGCATGTCCCTGACCATCCCTTAATCTTGGAATTCTAGCTTCCAGAACTGTGAGACTATCAGTTTCTACTGTTGAAGTCAGTTTCTGGTGTTTTGTAACTGTAGTCCTGGCAGATGAACATACCTCCTCATCTTTTCACTCATTTCATCTCTCGATATCCCCATCTGTGTTCCCAAACCTTCCCAATTCTTTGCCTTTTTTCATTGCTATTTCCTTATAATGGACTGCCCTGTTATTACATCCATATATTCAAAATTCACCTTTGTTAGGGTCCTGTTGCTCAAATACTGGATTGTTTATGAACATTTTAGAAACAAACTTCTCATAAAAAGTAGGGGTATCTCCTCCATGAGCTACCTTTTTGAGAGCCTCAGTTCAACCCCAAAAAGCCAGAAGTTTTTCTTCATCAGTGTCAGAGCCTGTGTATTCTGCTGTGTATATTTATTAAATGAGTCATTGGAAGAAGATGTGAGAGATTCACAGGGAAATTGACATAATTTGGTGTAGTCTCTGGGTTGGGGGTAGGAAGTCCACATTTATGAAAAGGTGCATGGTGGGTGGAAAAGTATCCGTACCTAACCCACATTTAGCTTCTGGGCATTCCCTCAGAGGTCTTAGACACATTTTTTCTTTATTCCATTTATCCTGGCTCAGCACAGATAGAAAAACCTTCCTCTATCATGTAAAACTGTTCTCCTATATTTTATTCTGACTTACTCTTTTTAATATTTAGCATTTAATATGAAATTTATTTGGGGGTACAGTGTGACCTAACTGATTTTCTACAAGTCAATTTTTTTCAACTCCCTTGAAATAACTCATTTATTCTTCATTGTACAATGATTATCACATATTAAAACTTCATATACTGTGATTTTTGAGTTTAAGTTTACATTATTTAATTACTGTAACTCCAGAATAAATTTGAATACCTTGTAGGATGCATCCCTTTTTAATTAGCTTTCTTTTTTTTTTTTTTTTTTTTTGGTAAAACACTTATCTAGATGTTTTAAATTCAAATGTATCAAGAAATATCTAAATATATTCTTTGTTATCTTTGGGTTTAACTAAAATTTTATTCTAGTAAAATGTATATCTTTACAATATTTGGCACTGTCATTAATATAAATTTTTATTCTTTAGAGAAACTTTGTAGTTTTATGAATATAGCATATCTTTGAGGTCATTTATATTTATCTTATACTTTTGTTATTTTCATTAAATTATGAGAATGGTTATTCATTTGGGAATATTTCATTTTTATTTGGATTTTTTAACTGAAGTGAATTTTTAATGCTAGTAAGCTTTTAGTCAATTTTCTTGAGCTTTATCAGTAAAAAATTGTTTAAATCAGAAAATAATTATTTTTATTGTATTTTCCATGTTGTTACATCTATGTTTTCTGATTTCTTATTGAAATTGGCCAGAATGTTTAGAAAAACAAATAGTGATGGTCAGAATAGGCATCCTTACTGATTCCCTTTTGAAACAAAAATTTCTCTTAACTGTTGAATTACGCAAGATAAAAATCAGTTGTCTTTTCAGTATCACATGAGATGATTATCCATTTAAAGCATTTTTCCAGGCTGACAGTTATTTGTATACTTCTCTTTGTCTATGGGCATTTCAGAATATGTTTAGAGATTTTTCTCTAAAAATTATAAGTGCAATTTTTATTGGATTCAATTGAGTTTATAGATTAAATTGGGGAGAACTTATGTCTTTATAATGTTAAGTGGACTCATCCACAGAATATTTCTCCATTTATCCAGATAAATATATTGATTCTATCTCTGGTAATCTTGTGAAACTGTCCTACTACTTCTTAATGTTTGCTAATGTAGTTGTTTTTCTCTAGGTTGATGGTGTAAGCAAGATTTAAAAATCTTCCTTTATAAGGTTTACATCATCATCATCATTATCATTATTTATCATAGTGGGCAGGAGCTCTGGTACTATGTTAAATAACATTGGTGGTGGTGGATATTCTTAATGGAAAAGTTATTCCACTTTATGTATGTAATTAAACATAGTTGCATTTTTGGTTTTCTTTCTTTTTGTGTGTGAATGTGAAATTTAATAAGTTAAAGAAGTTTCTCTCAATTTCTACTTGGTGATCAGTTTTTTCTTTGTTTAGTTAAAAATTATTTTATTTTACTGTTTTGTAAAGACAGCCTGAACTCCTGGCCTCAAGTGATCCTCCCACGCCAGCCTCCCAAAGTGCTGGGATTACAAGCATGAGCCAGTGCACCCAGCCAGTTTTTCCATATAAATGAACCTGGATTTTTTTCAATCTTTTTCCCTCCACTGAAGCAATCACATTACTTTTCCTTGCTTCATGTGGGCTAATACATTGATCATCTTTTAATGAGATATAATTCACGTACCTAAAATTCTCTACTTTTAAAGGGTATAATTAAGTGGTTTTTGGAATAGTCACAAATCTGTGACACTATCACCTCTAATTTTGTTCCAAAATATTTTAATCACCCCCAAAGGAAACCCTCTACCCATTAGTCAGTTATTCCTCCTTGTTCCTTCTGATCAGTCCCTGGCAACCACCAAGCTGCTTTCTGTCTCTGTGGATTTGCCTATTCTGGGAATTTATATAAATGGAATCAGACAACATATGGCCTTTCATGTCTGGCTTAACTTAGCATAAAGTCTTCAAGGTTCATCTGTGATGTAGCATGTATCAGCATTCCAATCCTTTATGTAGCTGAATAATGATGAAGATTTGAGTTGTTTCTACTCTTTGACTATTATAAATAATGCCACTATGAGCATTTGGACACAAGTTTTTGCATATATATGTGCTTTCTTCTAGGTATATACCTAAGAGCAGAATTGCAGAGTCATAAAGTAACTCTTGAAGTTTTTAACAAATTGCCAAATTTTTTGAAAGCAGCTGCAGCTTTTTCATTCACATTAGAACCTTCTACATTTTGCCAAAACCTATTTTTAATAGCCATCCTAGTAGGTGAAAAGTGGTATTTCACTGTGATTTTAATTTTTATTTCACTAATAACTAATATTGTTGAGAACTTTTTCAGCTTTTTCCTTCCCATTTGAAGAAATGTCTAATTTGTTGGCCCATGTTTTAATTTGGTTATTTGTCTTTTTATTGTTGACTTGTAAGAGTTCTTGATAATCTCGATGCCTTTTATATTTTCTTCCTGCCTAATTGCTCTGGCTGCAGTCTCTGGTACAAAGTTGAATAGACATTATGAGAGCAAATGTCCATTTCTTGCTCCTAGTCTCAGGAGAAAAGTTCTCAGTTGTTCACCATTAAGTATAATGTTAGCTGTGAGGTTTTCATAGATGTCCTGGTTAAAGTTCCCTTCTATTCCTAGTTTGTTGACAGTAAAGAATGCTGGATTTGTCTTTTTTCCTACTAATATGGTATATTATGTGGTTAGATTTTCACACGTTGAACCAACCTTACATTCCTAGAATAAATCCCACTTGGCCATGGTGTATAGTACATTTTATATGTTGTTGGACTTGGTTTGCTAGTAATTGTTGAAGATTTTTAGGTTTCTATTCATAAAGGATATTAATCTGTATAATTTTCTTATCCGTCTGTTTTGGGATCAGAATAATAATGACCTCGTAACATGAGTTGGAAAGTAATCCTTTGGCCTTTAGCTTTTGGAAGAGTTTGAGATGGGTTTGTGTTAACTCTTTTTAAGTCATCTGAACGTTTCTCTTGAGGGTAGTTCCAAGGGTTTCTTAGAGAGTCTCCATTTGGCTCTAGCTCCCTGATGTAGGCAGTGCCTCCTTGGCTGGCTGCTTGTTGCTTGCTCCCTCCACACCAGCTTCTGCTGCCTTTAGTGGTAAATCTCCATTTCTTTCCACTAATAACTTTGCTATTTGAGCTCCAGAGCACTGGCATCGAACTCACCAATGGTTTCTTAAAG
>NW_012104743.1:1217307-1227601 GCF_000951045.1 Mandrillus leucophaeus | reverse complement strand
GTGAAAAGTGATATTTCACTGTGATTTTAATTTTTATTTCACTAATGACTAATATTGCTGAGAACTTTTTCAGCTTTTTCCTTCCCATTTGAAGAAATGTCTAATTTGTTGGCCCATGTTTTAATTTGGTTATTTGTCTTTTTATTGTTGACTTGTAAGAGTTCTTGATAATCTCGATGCCTTTTATATTTTCTTCCTGCCTAATTGCTCTGGCTGCAGTCTCTGGTACAAAGTTGAATAGACATTATGAGAGCAAATGTCCATTTCTTGCTCCTAGTCTCAGGAGAAAAGTTCTCAGTTGTTCACCATTAAGTATAATGTTAGCTGTGAGGTTTTCATAGATGTCCTGGTTAAAGTTCCCTTCTATTCCTAGTTTGTTGACAGTAAAGAATGCTGGATTTGTCTTTTTTCCTACTAATATGGTATATTATGTGGTTAGATTTTCACACGTTGAACCAACCTTACATTCCTAGAATAAATCCCACTTGGCCATGGTGTATAGTACATTTTATATGTTGTTGGACTTGGTTTGATAGTAATTGTTGAAGATTTTTAGGTTTCTATTCATAAAGGATATTAATCTGTATAATTTTCTTATCCGTCTGTTTTGGGATCAGAATAATAATGACCTCGTAACATGAGTTGGAAAGTAATCCTTTGGCCTTTAGCTTTTGGAAGAGTTTGAGATGGGTTTGTGTTAACTCTTTTTAAGTCATCTGAACGTTTCTCTTGAGGGTAGTTCCAAGGGTTTCTTAGAGAGTCTCCATTTGGCTCTAGCTCCCTGATGTAGGCAGTGCCTCCTTGGCTGGCTGCTTGTTGCTTGCTCCCTCCACACCAGCTTCTGCTGCCTTTAGTGGTAAATCTCCATTTCTTTCCACTAATAACTTTGCTATTTGAGCTCCAGAGCACTGGCATCGAACTCACCAATGGTTTCTTAAAGTTCTTTATAAGTTATAAGGTGAGCATCTCTTTCTTTCCTCTATGTGGGAGGGGAAAAATGCTACAATACTCTAGAAAGTTTTGCCATGGAAGTGTTCTGTTCTCACCTCTTTTAAATTTGACATATTTGTCCTTGATGTGGTGATTGGGCTGTCATCAGTAATTTACCAATTGCTTCGATGATATTTAGAAAATGATGTTAGAAATTGAGAAAATGATAGTTTTTTGTGTCATTAAAATGTAGAAAGGCTTACTACACATCTGTAATACTTAACACATTATAGAATTGGAAGAGCGTTAGACAAATAGACAAAGAGAATGGAATACAGAGCCCAGAAACCTGATCCCACATATATGGGAACATAGATTATGACACATGTGGAAATACAAATTAACAAACAAAGAGCTGATAATTATATATGGTCCTTGGACGATTGATTATCCAAATAGATAGATAAAGCAATAAATTAAATTCCTATCTCTTTCCACATACAGAATCCAAGTCTAGGTAGATTAAATAACAGATTTTGAAAACTTTTCATTTTTACAAGAATTTGTAGAAGATACTTAAGGCCACAGGGCAGAAAATATCTTTAATCATGATACTAAGAGTCCATTACATAAAGAAACATGGAATAATTTTTAAAATTATATATATAAAAGAAAATAGGAAAATATTAAATTTTCATATTTAGTATGAACATTAGTGAAATGGTAAATTAGTGAAAAAGTAAATACAAATTTAAAAGGTAGTTCTCTGAAGAAGAAACCCAATTAGTATATGAACTCACTATTTTTACTTCAAGGAAATTAAAATTAAAAGATCCTGCTTGATATTCCTCAGATTAGCAAACATTTGAAAGGTCAGGCAATATCAAATGTATTGGCTTTTTAGGATCTCCGTAACAAAGTACCACAAACTGGTTGGTTTGAACAATAGAAAATTACTATTTTATAGTTCTGGAACCTAGAAATCTGAGATCAAGGTTTCAGCAGGACTGGTTGTTGATGAGGGCTGTGAGGGAACATTCTGTCTCTTGCCTCTCTCCTTGCCTCTGGCGGGTTGCTGGCAGTTTCTGGGGTTTCTGGGGTTTTGCTGCATCACTCTGATCTCTGCCTGCATCCTCACATGGTGTTCTCCCTGTGTGCATGTCTGTGTCCAATTCTCCCTTTTTATTATATAAGGACACTGGTCATATTGGATTAGGGGCTCACCCTGTCCAATATACTGCCCTCTCAATTTCAACTTCCTTTTATTTCATTTCCAAATAAGGTCACATTCTGAGTGATGAGGGGTTAGGACTTCAACGTATAAATTTTGGAAGACGACACAGTTCAACTCATAATACCATGTATTGCTTAGGGTGTAGAGTGATGCAAACTCTCATACATTATTGATGAGAGCCTAAATTACTACTTTAGGCTTTGAAAAGCAATTTGACAATACCTATTCAAAGTGATGATACATGATTATAACTCAGAAGCTTTACTTCTAGATGTCTGTTCTAGAGCCATTGTTACACAAAGATGTGGTGTGTGTAAGAATGTTCACTCCATTGTTTGAAATAGAGAAAATAGGAAAGTAGATAAATGGACAAGTGAAAAGAAAGAACTGTGGCTCATGTTTCAACAAGGATAAGTGTTAAAAATGAAAATTGAATAAATTTTTTAAAAGTTACAGAATGATTCATAACTATGATAACATATATTTAAAGTTTTTATACTATTTTCAGTTTATGCTATCTGCTTATATAGGCTTAGACACATAAATCTTGTATGAGAAGAACAGATAGCTCCTTTAAGATGTGGTTTTACTGGGGAGAGAGGGAAGGACAGGAGATTTCAGAGTCATCAATGGGACTGGAACTGTAGTTTAACATTTAGTTTTCTAAAAAAGAAACATTAAAGAAAATATGGTATAATGTTAATATTTATTAAATCTGGTTTGGGCACATGAATTTTCATTATATCAGTCTCTCTAATTTTCCATATGTTTGGAATATTTTATAGGCAAAATATTGTTAAAAATCTCAGCAGGGTAGAACAATGTGCTGACAATAACAAGTTAAAATTTAAGAGGGAGGGAGTTTTAAAAAAATCCTAATTTTGAATCAAATAGAAACTCCACCAGTTGGATGCATACACAGTAGGGGGCATGTGGGTTAAAAGAAGAATTTGTTTAACTATCTAGATTTGATTTGACTACAGTTTCATGTGTCAACACTACTGAGGCCTGCCAACAAATTTAATTTGTTTTAAAGTTGAACAGTATCTGTGAAGTGTCTAAAATAGAAAAATGATAGTACTACTCAACTCTGTAGCAATCAGAACTTATGTTGCTCAATTTTATAGAAACTGGAAGCTGTTTAGAGGACAATGGCCAGAATGATGAGAAGAATTCAGAGTAGTGTCATGTGTAGCAGTAGGGAATGCTTGCCTTAGAGAAGACAAGGTTCACAGAAGACGTGGGAACCATCATTACTTATTGCTGTCCTGTATGAGTAAAATTGGGCCTGTTTGCTGTGGCCTGAAGGGTAGAACAAGAGCCAAGTGATGAAAATTGCAAATACTTGCAAACGTTGTGTTTTACGTCAACATAAAGAATAACTTTCCAATAGGACTGGGTTAATACCACGTGGTTTTCCTCAGAAAGCAGTGTATTCCTCACCACTGGAGGAAAAACAAAAACCTAAGCAAAAACCTTGACTATTAGCCATTATTATGTAGACTAGGACAGTGATTCCAGAGTTTGGGGTTTCATGGATCAGCAAAACTCCAAATGAATGCAGTTGACCCTCGAACTTCATTTTTTGCATCCCAATGGGGATTTTTTATATTCCAGTGCAAATCAGAAATACAGGATTAGTACGTTACACAACCCTCATATACCAAGGGCTGATATTTCATATCCACAGGTTCTGTAGGGACTTGACTACATATGGATTGGGGGGACACATAAGGGTCCTGGAACCAATCCCCTGTGTACACTGGGTGACATCTCTAATTAAAGAATAGAGTTTCCAACTGACTATTTTGCAATGAAGGTTGTCACAATAATAATAAAAAAGACAATTCCTATTTCCACTGTCATTTAATAAGTAACATTTTAACATTAAAATAATGAAGCATATCATCCTAGAATTTTTTTTTTTTTGCCTCAAGAAAAAGTTGGCCACTTTGGACTGATATTTTTTAAAGCATATATCTAAATCTTTTCAAATAAGGACAATTTTTTTTTAACATTTTATGTTTTGTTATGTGGTACATAATTGTATTCTCAAATGTATCTGGGAATTCATGCGTAGAATAATATAATGTGAAATAGAATCCAACAGTCTAAGCTATTATTATTTTAGACAGGGTCTCAATCTGTTGCCCAGGCTGGAGTGCAGTGGTGCAGTCATGGCCACTGCAGCCTCGATCTCCCAGATTCAGGTGATTCTCTCATTTTAGCCTCCCAAGTGGCTGGGACTCACCACCACACCTGGTTAATTTTTCTGTGTTTTTTTGCTCACCATCACACCTGGCTAATTTTTGCTCACCACCACACCTGGCTAATTTTTCTGTATTTTTTTGCAGAGATGGGGTTTCTCTACGTTGCCCAGGCTGGTCTCAAACTCCTGGCTCAGGAGCTCTACTGGCCTTGGCCTCCCAAAGTGTTGGGATTACAGGTATGAGCCACTGTGCCCTGGCTAAGCTTTTCTTGAAGTTTATTTTTGTTTAGAGTCAGTTAAACATACTATTTGACCTAGGGGTGGAAGCACATTCTGTCTTTTTGCTTAATTTAGAATATTCTAGGTGGGCTGAGAAAAGCCAAAAAACAGCAGCTATTGAATAATATAGCTCTAGCCTCCCTTCTTTGCCTTTCTTTTTAGGCCACAGCAGGACAGGATCTGACAGCCAGAAACTTTAGAAGAGAGCGGTTGTGCATGCTAAGGGCTTCAAATATTTACTTACAGGGAGGACCTCTCAGCTCGGAAACAGGAAAAGAAATTGCACAAATTGCATACACAGCAGGAGGACTGTGGCTCTAAATAGCTGCTTATCATGCAGGCCTCTTAGGTCAGAAATCAATCCATTCAGGGGACCGTCCTTTCTCACAGATTGGCTGATCCAGGGACATTGTTTTAGAACAGCATTTCTCAGCCTTTACTCTTGTATTTTGGGCCAGAATTCTTTCTTGTGAGGGGCTGTCCCGTGTGTTATAGGATGCTTTGAGAATTCCTGGCTTCTATTTATTAGATGCCACTAGTACCTCCTTCCAATCCTATTGTGCCCCTGGAAAGTTTGGACATGCCAAATTGTTTCTGGGCAAAATTGCTCCCAGTTAAGAGCCACTTGTTTGGAAGAGCTTTAGTCTTGTCCCAACCTGGAGATGTTAGGATCAATCTACTTGAAGTACATGGAAGTGTATAAAATCATCTTTAAGCACAGATGAAGATCAGGAAGGGGGATAAGGATGGATAGTTTTACAGGTTCTCTCCTGTTTAGTCAGAGATTTTTCTTCTTTTGAACATGAATAAAAATAACTGGGAACAAGTTTCAGATGTGCCTGAGTATAAGGAAACTGGTGAACCTTTAAATACCTTAGCTGCCTTCTTTGCATTAATCAGTTTTGATGAAGGTTATGGCTCTTTTATCTTGCTGTTTCTTCTTCAAAAACTACCTCAAGCTATTTGGAAAATATTTTTAAAGTTTTGTCATCTGTCCATTACATTTCCATCATCCACCAAAAACCATAAAAAAAGTTAACTTTGTTCTTTGGGGGAAATCCTTACTTATGTAGGCACCTTTCTCTCAAATATGGACATATGCCTTCGCTTATTTTAGGTTTGGCTGTCGGCCTGGATAGAAAGTAGGAACCGATTTGCATTTTCAATTGAGAAAAGGATTTGTGACCCCTTTGTTTTCCAATAGTGTTTGACAAAAATCTGCAGCTATACACTACCCAGATGTAAATAGCCTCTTGTTCATCCTAAGAAAAAAATTATAGTTTGACTAGAGGGACTAGAACTGTGTTTGCAAGATACCACTGGGACTAGTAAAAACAGCAAAAGGGTTGAAGTATTAGATCAATTAAATGGATATTTTCAAGGATTTGCTTAATTATGCAGAGTAACACAAATAATACAGAACACAGGTGAGAGAAAAGCATAGTTTGCATGAAGATTCTTATTACTTGGTGTTAGAATAAGTAAATCATATAAACATTGTGCAGGCTAAAATCCATCTCAGTTACTTGATAGAGCTATGTGGGCTGAATCTTATGCTTTTCAGATTTTTGACCCTTGTTTGTGCTCAGAATCCCATTTGTTCAAATAAGATTAAGAAATTCAAGGCTCCCAAGATAGAATTGGAATGTTCATTGATCTATGGAAAAATAACTAAAAGAGGATAGAGCTAGTAGCCTAGTAGTTCTAGGTTCTCCCAATCCCATGGGATGGAAATCATTAACTGCTTAGAAAAGTGGTATAATGAGCCCATCAATGATAGACTGGATAAAGAAAATGTGGCACATATACACCATGGAATACTATGCAGCCATAAAAAGGAATGAGATCATGTCCTTTGCAGGGACATGGATGATGCTGGAAGCCATCAACATCAGCAAACTAACACAGGAACAGACAATCAAACACCACATTTTCTCACTCATAAGTGGAAGTTGAACAATGAGAACACACGGACCCGGGGGTAGGGAGCCAGGGGATGGAGCTTAGAAGATGGGTCAATAGGTGCAGCAAACCACCATGCCACACACATACCTATGTAACCTGCATATGTATCACGGAACTTAAAGTAATTTTTTTTTTTAAGTGGTATAATGGGATAGAGTCAGAGTGGTACTTTTTTTTTTTTTTTTTTGCTTAGGTGTTATGCTTTGTTTGTGAGTGAGGCAAGTCTTATGTTGTAGATATTGCCACACGCACACAAACAACTCCAAAACCCTGTTGGGGCCAAAGCCCTTGGCTTCCTAGAGGTCTGCTTAAAAATCCCTGACATTAGGCAGGTTGATTAATAGGAGAAAATACATATAAATTTATTTAATGTATATACAGGGGAGCCTTCAGAATGAAGACACAACCCCGCAACATGGTTCAGAAGCCTATATATTATCCTGGCAAAATAGGATATGGGAAGAGGGAGAAAAGGAATTCTGTTGGCAATTCTAGGGAGAATGAATGGATCTGGGAGGAGATTGTAAATAATTTTCTTTGACAATGAAAGGGTCTATTCAGGTGTGGTCTTACATTCTTGGTCTTACAGAGAAGGGAGGAAAAAGCAGTTGTTCCCTTTGGTGGATCTGGACTTCAGGCAGATAAAAGAACGTCAACTTCTTTGGCAAATACATTGAGGGATGGGGAAGGTCAGAGACCAAAGGCTGCTTCTTTGGTTCAGCATGTCAGTTGGCCATATTTTGGGGTATAAATCTGAGCTTCAACAATACAAATAAGCAAACAATTAAAAACTGACCTCTGATATTTAAAGTTTCTTCTGTGGTCTGATTGCCTAGTTCATTTCTGGGAAGTACCCTTTCAAGAAAACCTATGTTACCACTTGAACTTTGGGTTGACAGAGTTCTATTATGTTCTCCTAACCACTTTTCCTAGGAAATTAAATGATTATAATTTCATCTCTTTTTTTTTTCTTTTCTATCAATAACTATCTGAATACATATTCAAGTCTATTTTTGTTGCTTTGCTCGGAATTATGGAAAATTTCTCAAATATTACTTGTGAAAAAGGTCCTTGACTTAAATTTTTATTTTTCTTCTCCATCCTATTTCTTTGCAGATGCTGAGAATTTAATGATCATTGCCTCTATGCTGCTTTTATACTCAAATTTGTTTCAGTTAACTGCCCTTCTCCAATAATTTACCACTGGTTTCCCGCAGGCCCTTTGTGTGACACATAACCTGCTTCTTGCTAAATGTGAGAGCTTTTATTGCATTTCTATAAATATACCCAAATTTCATTTTCATAGTAATGATATTTTCAGATTATCACTGTATTTTTTTCTTAGGTTATTTGCACATGACGATATAAACGTTTTCTGCTTTCAAATTGGCCATGTGCCTCTCTGGAGCAAATGTTCCTTGAGGATAGACAGTTATTGATAAACCCACATAGCATCACTTACAGTAACCCTAGAACAGATTGAGTATCTAGGAGCTCAGCGAGAGCAGACAGAAAGTGAGATAGGAGCAGGGAGAACTATAATCCTGATGCCTGCAAAAGTAATTTGGGAGGAAGTGAATTCTTCTCTTTCTGGTAACACTGGGGAAGAATAAGGCAGTGATAGTGTAAATAGGAAACACACAACTAAAGCAGTCACTGGATAAAGAAAATGTGGTACATATACACCATGGAATACTATGCAGCCATAAAAGGAATGAGATCATGTCCTTTGCAGGGACATGGATGAAGCTGGAAGGCATCATCCTCAGCAAACTAACACAGGAACAGAAAATCAAACACCACATGTTCTCATAAGTGGGAGTTGAAAATGAGAACACATGGACACAGGGAGGGGAACAACACACACCAGATAGTGTAAATAGGAAAAACACACAACTAAAGCATCTGATGAAGTTATAACAAAGACTTTTCTACAGAGAGAACTCCTTGTACACTGTACCATGCTCACACCATAATTTGATTGTCAGAAGAGCAGATTGTCAGCCCTTATACAAGCGACTTGATAGTATTTTATGTTCATATTAGTTTGATGCATAATGTCCTTAGCTAAGTTTCATATAGTCCCAGGATATATATTCTGAATACATAGTCAAGTATCATTGTGACGCTTTGCTCACAGTTGCAGGAAATTTCCCCAATATTGTGCAAAATGACATGCTTTCCATCGAAATTTACGTAGGAAGGTACTGACATACATCTCACACCAAGTACTACTGCTCTTTCGTGGTTAGTCCTTTACAGGCTCCTGTAGAACCTCTTCTACATACACTTGTGTAGTGCCTGTAGATGGTGTCTGTTTTGTTCACACTGTGTCTCCAGTGTTCTGAATGGTACTTAGTACATAGTAGACTTACAATAAATACTGTTGAAGGAAACCGATATTCAGAGGTCTTAAGTGTCTGGTTGATAGGTATATAGCTCAAGCTAGTAAGCTTCAAAACAAAAATTCTAGTCCAGATCTATATGGTTCCAAATTCATTCTTCTATTATGTTTACCCATCTATAATATAATTTATTGAATGAATCCTTTTTTGCTATTTTTAGCGAAACAATTTATGAAGTGTATGAAACAATACACAGAAGCTCTGATTAAGCATTATTATGTAATATCCAATACATATACATAATTTATGAGACTTTAGAAAGCATAATATTAACACTGGTGAACCCACTGTTGAGGCTAAAAACTGGAACATTATCAACATCATTGAGTTATGTGCATATTCTTCCAAAATTCCATTCCTTTACCACCTTTCCAGAAGTAACTGATGTATTTATTGCTCTTTCTTTCTACAATAAATTTACCAAATACATAGCAATCCCTACATAAAGGCAGTTTCTAAAACAAATAACAGTTCAAAATTGATAACATGTAATGATTATGTATATAGTATATATTATGTCATTTCATGTATCATGCAATTTTCTTCAACTGACTTTTTTCACTCAACATTGTTTATCTATTATGTCGCTAGTAGCTATAATGTATTCATTTTCACAATTCTATAGTATGACTATGCTACAATCAATTTGTTTTTTCTGTAAATTGATTTTTGTTACCTGATTTTTTTCTATTATTGACAACAGTTATTGACAATTGTAAAATTCTGGTGCATATCTTTTGGGTCTCACATGCAGATTTCTCTAGGTTTTGTTTCTAGGAGTAAAATTGCTGGGTTATAGGTAAGTTAGTGTTTAGATGTATAAGATGAGTGTTTTTCAAATAACATGTTTCCAATTATGCTTATACTATAGCAGAGCTGTATATCTTTTTCATCAATTTACTTCTTACCAACAATAGATATTATCTCAATTTATTATGATCCTACTTTGTACTTCTTTGATTACTGAAGAGGCTGGATCATTTGTACTTTCTCTGATCTGAAGTGCCGGTTTGGCTATTTACTAGTTTTTTGAGGGGAGAGAGGAAGTTGTCATTTTATTCTCCATGCGGAGGAGTTCATTACACTTAATGAATACTAATTATTTGTTGACTCTAAAAGTTACAAATAGTTTGTAACTTTATATTATGGTGTCTTTAGATAAACAGAAGTTCTTCCTATTAATGTAGGTGAGCTTAGCATTGTTTAAAAATTTATAGTTAATATTTTCTCTATTCTGAGTTCACAAAGATTATCTTCTATATTTTTCTTTCA
>NW_012104743.1:1216521-1217020 GCF_000951045.1 Mandrillus leucophaeus | reverse complement strand
TTGTGTGATACAAATATTAATGAACTTTTTTTTTCCTCTTTTTTCTCTTATTAATCTGTCTTTGCCCAGTTCAATTTATAGTCCTCTAAGCTGGAGAACCCAAAATGAGTAGAAGCAGATATTTTTTTTCCTTTCCTATACTGCCATAAAATTAGTAGGAATAGAATAATAACACTTGGCATGAGTTCACAGGTGGGAGATATCATATTTGCTTGTGGGAACCGGAAAAGTTGTGGAGAAATTGGCTTTGGAACTCCACTCATAGATCAGAACAGGGCTTGACCATGTGGAAATATGGCAAAGAATGGAAAGAAAGCATGGGGCATGATTGTGGGGAAAGAAATGGAAAGTTAATGCTAGAACCAGTTCATAGATATCTTTGACTAGCCAACTAAGGAGACTTGGCTTTAGTTGGGAAAAATAATTTTAGGCAGAACTTTGGTATGTATGTAGAAATGATGGGTTGAGGAGCATAGTTGGAAACTTAAAATCTTCCAGG
>NW_012104743.1:1207017-1215426 GCF_000951045.1 Mandrillus leucophaeus | reverse complement strand
AAAAAAAAAAAAAAAAGAAAGAAAGAAAAAAAATCTATTCATTGTACTTATATTCTTTGTAATAACAAAAATATGTAATTCTAAAGTGTTTTCTAGTTGTAGTATATTAACACAATAAAATTTGCATATTGTTATAGTCAGACACCTTGCTAAATACTCATTAATTCTTGCATTTTGTTAGTAGATGGGGTTCTTATGTAGGTAATCAAATCACCTTTTAATAGTGACAGTCTGGTTTCTTTCCATATTTATTGTATTTTCTTCTCTTTCAAACTAGATAGGATCTTCAGCATAATGTTGAATAGAGGTAGTGATTTGGGGTATCTATCTTTTTCTTTTTCATGGTACTAAATTGAATGCCCGCATTACATCATTAATATTTGCTACGTCATTAATATTTGCTATGGGTTATTTTTCTCATTGTAAATGCTTCTTAGCAGATAAGGAAAACTGTCTTCTATTCCTGTTTTACTAAGTATTTAGTTTAGTTTTGTTGGAAAAGTGTTGGATTATAGAAAATTTTTTTTCTGCATCTATTGAGATGATTATATTTTTTCTCATTTAACCTGGAAATATAGTGGTTTACACTTATAAAATTTTAATGTTAAGCCACCTTTGATTACTGGAGTAAACAACCTCTTCATGATATATTCTCTTTTTTAACACTTGACTACATTTGGATACCTAGTAATTTCTTACCTTTTAAAAAGTAAGCTGACAAAATTTTATACATTTCTCATGTACATGATGGCTTCAAAATTTACACATTATGGAATAGCAAAATTGAGCTAATTTACAAATACATTACCTCACATACTTATTTTTCATGGTGAGAACACTTAAAACTTATTCTCTTAGCAATTTTCAAGATTATAATACATTGTTATTAATTATAGTCACCATATGATACAATAGATCTCTGGACATTAGTCATCCATGCTGATATTTTGTATTTTGATCAATATTTTCCCAATCTCTTTCCCACCCCCCGTCTCTGCTAACTACCATTCTATACTCTATTTCTATGAGTTCAACATTTTTAGAGTCCACAAATAAGTGAGATCATGGGGGTATTTGTCTGTCTGTGCCTGGCTTATTTCACTGAACGTAATGTCCTCCAGGTTCATCCATTTTGTCAAAAATGGTAGGATTTTGTCTTTAAGGCTGAATATCCCATTGTATATTCCATTGTGTATATAAACCACATTTTCTTTATTCACTCATCCACTGAAAGACACTGAGGTCGATTCCATATCCTGGCTATTGCAAATTATGCTACAATAAACATGGTGGTGTGCATATCTCTGACATAGATTTTATTTTTGGATATACATACCCAGTAGTGGGATGGCTGCTGAATTACTAATATTTTCTCATACATGTAAATGCGATTGGTCTCTGCTTTTACTAGATTTTCATGATTTTTGTATTCGAGGTAAAACTAGACTCAAAAAACGGTTAAGAAAGTATTTTTTTCCCTAATTTCTGATGAATTTTGTAAATCATTGAAACATGTGGCAGACTGTGCTTTCTGAAAATGGCCACGGCAATTTTTCAGTCCCACAACTTCTACCAGAACCTTTCTATTCTTTTTAGGAGGGGAGGTCTATTTTCCTTTCCCTTAAAACGTGGTGGAACTTTGTGACTGAGTCAACAAGCAGAGTGAGGCAGACGTGATGTGTCCTGACTTCTAAGGCTAAGTGATGAAACGTCAAGTGTCATGCCCTAGGGATGATCTTGGGATGCTCACCTTGGGAACAAAGCCACCATGTTGAGAAGTCCAAGTCATATGGGGTGGTCGCATGTAGGCGTTCTGGCTGACAGACCCCATCAAGGTCTCAGACAGTTGCCTGCACCAACCCCAGATGTGTGAATGATTGAACTTTGATTGGATTCCAGCCTCCAGCCTTTGAGCTGCTCCAGGTGATGTGGGTGGAACAGAGAGGAATGAGCTCCATTGAGCTCTGCTCACACTAAAGGACCACGATCAACATAAATGTTAATTCAGTAAGTTTTGGAGTGGTTTGCTACTCAGCACTAGATAGCATATAGTTTGGCAAATTTTATTTGTAAATATTTGGGTTTTAGTCACATTTGGTTACATTGCTATCAAAACTTTTCCATATTGTCCCAGTTTTCAAATTTGTGTTATAAAATTGTTCATAGTATTACATACTTAATTAAACCCCTTATGTTTAACCAAAAAACAAACTATTAAAATCTTGACAGATATTTTTACTCATCACTAGCAATTTCAGTCTATTTACATTTTATTGTGTGCAAATATATTTGAAACTGTTTTCACCACCTTCCTTGGTGTTTTCTATTTGTTTCACTTTCATTTTTTTTTTTCTACGTTGGGTTTATTTTTTCCTTATTTGATTTTTCCACACCTTACTACTCTATTTTTATTCCTTAATGATTATTATAAACATTTTACCAGGCATAATTGGTGATTTAAAAGTCTTAAAGAGAGCCAGTATCTTAACTATTCTAAAGAACACAGGGACCCTAGAACCATCTACCTCTGACTAATACGTTCCAAATTACAAGTATATATTTGGTGTAGCATTGTATAATATAACCTCTTGTGATAATAGAAGTGTTCTATATCTGTTTTATCCAAAACAGTAGCCTCTATTGGTATATGGCTATTGATCACAAGAAATGTGGCCAGTGCGACTCAGGAACTAAATTTTTTAACTTCATTGTATTTAAATTTAAATTTCAGCTTGTGGCTAGTAGATTCTGTATTGAACAGGGTCAGCGTCGTATTTTTGTTGTCTTTATGAACTCAGAATTTAGTTATTTTATTATGTATTTTATATTATTTCTTTTTAGATTAATTTACATATTTAACAATTTCTTGGATCAACATTTCTTCTTGCATTTTAGAACTTGTTACAATCTTTCCTTCTTTAAAGATATCTTTTAGAAGGTATGTTAGTAAAGATTTGCTAGTGGTAAACTTGGGTTTTAATTTTGGACATGTGTTTGACAATGTCCTTGAAAAATAATTTTTATAGCAACACAATTCTAGGTTGATAGTTATTTCTCTCAGTATTTTGAATATATTACTCTATGAACTCTGGTTTCCATTGAAGCTATTGAAAAATCTGCTGTTAGACGAAATCATCCTCTTTTTAGGCACTCTGGTTTTTTCTCTGGCTCTCTTTCAGATACGTTATCTTTGGTGCTCTGAAATTTTACTATGTTTTATGGATTTTTTTGCTTGGTCTGCTTGGCATATATTGTGAATTTTGTATTGTAGATGTGTGCCTATCCAAAAACTCAGGGAATTCTCAGCTTACATCTCTGTCTTCCAAATATTGCCTCTTTTCCATTCTCTATTATTTTTTAGAGTACAATTACATGTATGTTTGACCTTCTCATTTTTATTCTGTCTTCAATAGCTCTTTTTATATTTTCATGTCCTTGTCTCTCAATGCTGCAAGTTCTACAGCTCTTACTTCTAGTTCATTGTCTCTTCATCTCTAATATGTTATTTAATACACCACTGAGCTTTTAATTTCAATAAATCTATTTTTTTTCTAAAATTTCTACTTCATCTTTCTATAATCAGTTTGCTTGGTTATTTTTAATAATTTCTTGTTCCTCACTTTTATTATTTAAAAAATTTCTAGATGTTTTATAATGTGATCATTTTCTATTTACCATCAGCTAATTCCAATGTCCGCAATATTTGGTAGTTTTTTTGTGTGGTTTCAGCTGATTCCCACTCATAGTGGCCTATTTTATTTATGGTTGGGTAAATTAAAATTTTTGAGCTTATTTTAACTACACATAATCTTTGAGAATTCAGAAGGCCGAATGTGTAGAATAGCTTTCTGCCACATAAGATGTACATTTACTTTTACTGGAGCCAAAGAAACACGGATCTACAGTCACTTTAACTTCTGTGGAGGATCCTACCTTCACACTAGGCATCCTGACCTTGAGGAATGGTTGAGGCACCTCCTGAGCCAGGGATTGTTCTTAGAATCAGGGAAACTTGGCTTCTGTGTTTGCTTACTGGCATAATTCAGGGTATAGCTCCCTGTTTCTTTTCTTCCTTCTCCACTTTCTCCTTCCCATATCTTTTCTTTGTCTTCATCTTTGGTGATTTCTACAGGTTTTTGTTGTTGTTGTTTTTTTCGTTTTGTTTTTTGTTTTTTACCCCAACACTGCTTTAAAAAATAAGTTTGTTGTAGTTATGCAGGATCAAATTGCATTGCCATCCATGGGCCATTAGGAACATCTATCTCATAATCCTACTAACAGCAGAAGTCAGCCCATTATTATTACTGACAGCACACTGGCTTCTTCTAGAGCCCTGCAGCATCTCTGGATTGGTGTAAGGTGTTTATTATGGAGTTTCCAGCACTGGAATTAGATTGATTCACTTTATTTTCCTTGCCTGCCAGATTTGTTCAGGCTTCATAAAAATCCAATTATGTTGTCAGATAATTAAACTAATTATTTTAATAAAATATGCACAAAAATACTAAATTATGTGAAAAGTAGATATAGGTTTTACATTTATAGTCTTCCTTGAGAAAATGTTTTATAGCATACTTGTATATATATTTTTTTCTTTTCCAAATTCATATTATCTAAGATTACAGGGAAAGGAAACGTGGAAAAAAATACTGAATTTGGGATCAGAAAAACTACTCTGTAATCTCAGCTTAGACATTAAGCATATGATTTTCAACAATGTAATTAACTCCAATGAGCCTGTGTTTTCTCATCTGTATAATGGGATAATTTCGATTTTGTACAGTCATTATGAGATTTAAATCAATTAAACAATATCGTGCATGTGGAATTACCCATCATGGTGTCCAGCACATAGTAGATACTTGCACAGGATTAATTTTTCTTTCCTTCTCATGACATCTATGAGTTTATGTGACTAGATGTCACATACATTTCTGAAAATATATCTTGAATTTTTAATTGATCTTTATTTACTTCTAGGGTAACCTATCAGCTTTACCTCTGTACTAAGAGTTAATTTTAAAAAATAAGACAAGAGTGTCACTCCTACCTATACAAATTAAGCCACCTTCAAGATATGGAAAGTTAGATCTGACTGTAGTTAAAAATGTGAACAATGCTTGTGTAACTTTAGTTAGTCAACATCTGGAACTGATCTAGAAAACTTTGATTAACAGAACCAGCCTGATGAATCCCAGATGTTTCAGCAAGGCTGCATTTCCTAGGCTCACTGGATCATGAAAGTGAATACATTCAAGGAAGGGAAACATTTAAAAGAAGTAAGTGTCAAAATGGTTGAGGGGATATTTGGATATTGGTTCACTTGTGGGGGAGAGGAAGTCTCCTTAAATGAATATCTCCTTTTAGGTTTTATCTATGTTAAGACAAAAATCTGATTTTTGATTTCCTCAATAATATATCTTGAAACTTCACTTACATTTATAGTTGCAAAATAGATTTTTGAACATCTACTATATGCAAGTTTGTGCAGTTAGACAAATAATAGTCCCTGCCTTTGATGATTCAGTTTAGCAAGGGAGATCGTCATGTGAACAATAACTACAATCAATTATAACTGCTGGAATGAAAGGCTGAGTACAGAAAGTATCAGGTCTTCCAATGAAGATGGGAAGGTTCCATGGAGTAGGAGACACAGGGCTCAAGATCTCTATCTGTTACTTCTACAAGTGGCATTCAGCTGTGCTCGTATAATACAACTTCCATAGTATGGTAAGTTCCATAGATCACTGGACAATTTGTCATGCCACGAAACTATATTTAGAACAGCAATTTCTGAAATGAAAAACTAAAGTATTTTGACAATCCAGTGTCACAATGGTAAAATCTTGTTCAGTAATCTTATGGCCTTTCCATCCTTTGGTAAAGCTCCTAGAAAAGCAATAAATATTTTAGTATTTCCCACAAATTGTGCTCTCCACTAAAGGAATGCATTCACCTTTTGCAACCTTTTTCTCGCTCTCATGAATGCCTGATGCTGTGGACAGGAAAAAAATCAGAAATGTTCTGAGTTCAAAATTACTTTAGAAGTCTTTGGGAGAAAACACATGCCTTTTTTGTTTTGTGTTTGTTTGTGTTTATGTTTTGTGACATACTTTAGCTCTCGTAAAATCTGCTCCATGTTTTTCCCCAAGGAAATCTACTCTCAGTGAAAAGAAAACCTATACCCTAAGGAGAGGAGCCCAATGCCCTATTGACAGAAATTTTGAAAAGAATTAAATTTATTATTAATAGCATGGTTTCAGAGGTAGAAGAAAGTATACAATAGTAACTGGATAACAGAATATGTAAGGCTAATTCTTACACAAATGGTTTTCAGTGAAAACTAAAGGGCCATCAGGCTCAAATGTGCTTAACTCCTTTCTTTATCCAGCCATAAGTGGCAATTTTTCCCTTTCGTTTTCAACAAAGGAGGTTCACTGCCTCCTTCTCTTTCATCCAGAGCTAAACTGCCCCTAAACTCCTATCAATCCTTTACCTGAGATAACAGATATGCTTGTTCCCATGTTCAGAGATTCTTCAACCAGCAGATAAGGACAGTCTCAGACAATTTCCTGAGATTCCAGCCCTTCTTATCGAATCAATGCCTACTTGTTTTTCAAAATTTGGGGTTTAGATATTTCCTCTGAAAGAACTGCCCAGTCCTTCTAGGCTCGTTAAGATCCACATGCTACCTACAGCCATATGATTCTGTCACATGGCCCTCATCACGCCTGTAATTACATGTATAGGTAAGTTCAAACTTTCCCTCTGAAGATCTGAGATTGTAGTTTGTTGAAATAAACTGGCAATAGACAGATTCACAGGAGAAAAGCCATCACAAATTTATTTGATCATAGTTTTACATGACATGGAAGGCGTCAGACTGAAGACCCCAAAGACCCAGGGTGAACTATCCATTTTTATGCTTAGGTAGATGAAACATGACCAGCCATGTAGAAATATGATTAAACAAAAAGGATGTGATCTAATAGTAATAAACTGAGGGGCGGGAAACCCAGCAAGCCCTGCTTGTTTGGATTCTTCTCTGTGCAGCATTCCTTCTGAGCATGGGGCAGTGCCCTCTTTGGAATGGGGGGTCTTACGACCTGCAGTGAAACAAGGGAGGCCAGAGAATTTCTTTATGGCTAATTCTCACACAGAAAGGTGGGGGAAAGTTAGAGTCATATTTTTTAGGTTTTATGGCTGGCTTTGGGGAAAAGGGGTTCTGGTTTTTATGGCTCATCATGGGGAAGAGGAATTATAGTTTCTATGGCTAGCCTCTGTGGAGAATGCGGGGTGAGAGACAGGAGGGCAAAGATAGAAACTTTGCTTTTGAGGCCGCCGCTTTGGGGGATCATTTTCTGAGCCTCAATACATGCTCAGTATCCATCTTTCTCACGTGATTGTAAGTTCCAGGACAGCCAAACATTTTGTGTCTGTATTCACCACCGTATTTCCAGATCATTGTATTTTCTCACTAGATACTTGAAAAGAATACAAATATTCTTAATAGTGTACCAGTTTAACCCCTCATCATGTCTTGCTGGATCAGTCTAAAAGGTATTTCTTTAAAGCCCTCAGCGTACTATTGTCTATCTGGGGTGATGTTCCCATAAATGATTACTTCCTGACCTTCAGGTTTCAGCTAAAACCTTCTCTCTTCATGGAGATCGTGTGTCATTTATCTATGTGGGGGAATTTCCAGTTACTTTACCTTATTTGTTTTTTTCATAGTGCTCATCAAGATTTATATTTATATATTAAATTTTTCTTTACTTATTCAGTGGCTATGCTGAGGGAAGGACTGTGTCAGTAGGGCCTAGTAAGGAAGATGCTCTGTTTTTTTTTTTTGTTTGTTTTGTTTTTTTTTTCTGTTTTCCCCAAATAAATAGAAGTTGCATGTGTAAATGTTTAGTGAATGCCTAGGCTCATGGGCTGTGGTTTTGCATCTTGATTATTCTAGTATCAAGAATGGTTCTTTACACATATTAGGAGCTCAAATTTTTATTAAATGAAGGAATGCAAAAATAATGTCTTAGAATTATCTAAACCATAGGACTTTTGCAATATCTTATCATATAAAACTTGCCATTTATACTTATTAGCAACAAATCCAAATGAGATGGATTGCACATCTAAGAAAAGAAAACACCAATTACCAAAATGTATCTATATAACTTTTATTCAGGAAGCATTAACACGTGGTGTGCAAGGTGCTACTGAACCTCTGTAAGACAGAGATCATCTACTAAAGTGGTTTTATTATTGTAACTGTGGTGAGTCTTCTCTTAATATTCAGGAGTGTTACTATGAATATAGGACAAGATGATTGACATTCCTCTCCTCGTCTATTAAGAGTAGCAGCAAATCCAAAATCATCTTTTTTCCAGAGTTCCCCTAGGGCTAAAT
>NW_012104743.1:1194830-1205217 GCF_000951045.1 Mandrillus leucophaeus | reverse complement strand
GGAAAGTTAATGAAGCAGTGGGAAAGGAGAGGAAAAAGATGGACTGGGGTGAAGGAGTCACAGCAATGGACGTAAGGAGGGCAGAGTCAAAGCAGCAGGTGCTTCCTCATGGAAAGATCAGCTGGGGGCACAGTGGACTCACCCCAGGGGATGAGGTTCCTGTTCTGTCCCAGGGAACAACTGTTTAACATCTCCTGAAAAGTTCCTGAATTTTCAGAGTCAGAGTATAATTTACTCAGAGCTTTCCTTCTGCCAGGTGCAATGTCTTTTGCCCAGCAAAGAATTTCCTCTGATGCATTTATCCTTATGAATTATGTTTGTCCATTTACATAATTTGGAAAATAATCACTCTTGACATGAAGCTGGTGTTAAGAGACTTTAAGTAGTTTTCATATACTTGTTTTCATTTTATCCTAAGCAAAGCACACCATGAGGAAGGCTTTGGTGCTCTTTTATAGGTGAGAGGCAATGTACATTGTGTAGCTGTCATCAGTATTATTGGTTAAACTAAAAAGTAATAACAAGAAGCCACCTGTGAGTAGTTGCAGCAAACTCATGAATGTGAATCCCCATGGGTACACGTGGGCAGCTGTAGTTTTAAGGAACGTGAGGCAAGAACCAAAAATATGTTGTTTCACAGCCCAGGTTCTGTGGGCAGACTAGAAATAAACTCCATTGCAACCAGTTAACAGTAGCATAACCTTGGGCAAGTTACTTAGCTTTTCTGAGCTTTAGTTTCCTCATTTACATAATGGGGTTACATGACATCATTCGATGAAAAAAAAAAATACTAGTGTCAGCAACAGCTCACACACTGCATTTGATTTGGTAAGTGCCAGACATTCACTAAGAGTTTTACGTGCAATATCTCTCAGTTAATCCTTGATATGTTGCCTCTAGAGGGGCTCCAAGTTACCCCGAGTTACAGGTGGCAGTATCTGTGTGGGTCTGAAGCAACTTCAGTCCTTGCTTCCTCAGAAGAAAGACTATGAGGAGCATAAAGCTGACAAAGAGACTGAGGCAAGTTTCAGAGCAGGAGTGGAAGTTTATTTAAAAAGGTTTTAGAGGCAGGGCGTGGTCACCCACCCCTGTAACCCCAGCACTTTGGGAGGCCGAGGCTGACGAATCACCAGGTCAGGAGATCAAGATCATCCTGGCTAACACGGTGAAACCCCATCTCTACTTAAAACAAACAAAAAAAGCCGGGCATGGTGGCGGGCACCTGTAGTCCCAGTTACTCGGGAGGCTGAGGCAGGAGAATGGCGTGAACCCCGGAGGCGGAGCTTGCAGTGAGCTGAGATTGCGCCACTGCACTCCAGCCTGGGCGACAGAGCGAGACTTCATCTCAAAAAAGAAAAAAATAAAGGCTTTAGAACAGGAAAGAAAGGAAGGTGTACTTGGAAGAGACCCAGGCAGGCATGTGAAGGTTAAAGAGAATAAAAGAGGCATTTAACCTTAATCCTGGGTCTGTATAGCCTCTCCTCTTTCCCGTGATTCTTCCCTTAGGATGGACTTCCCGCACGCACAGTACCTTCCTTATCCTTGTGAATTGAGCAGGCACAGCGTGTTTAGGAAGTTGTATACATGCCTATCTGAGGCTTTTTTCCCCCTTTTTCCTGAGGAATGTACCGGGAAAGTCGTATTTCACCGTTTTGTCTCCGACTGGGCATGCCCAGGAAGTTTCTTCTCCTTGGCACCTGCATTCAATCAATGCTTTAATGTTAGTAGCTGTGGATCATCAGGAAATGGCCTCTCCCTGGATCCCTGGGTGGGCTGGCAAATTATCATTTTCAGAGAGGCAGTGTGATAATTGTCAAACCATCACTGCTTGGCATTCCTAATGCCGAGAGAGCCTTCTCTTGCCCGGACCATGCCTGTCTAACTACCTGTAACAAAAATAGCCCTGGAGCAGATACTCGTAGCATTTACAGTTTATAGAGAAGAAAACTGAAGGCCTTTGGAATATTAATTTGCCTAGATTACAAAGTTAGTACATGGCAAAACTGAGATTTAAATCTGTTTTCTGATGCTAGATTGAAGATTTTAACCATTATTCTATATCATCTTTGTGTATGGAAAGTACTTAACATGGTATCTGGAATTCAGCAAATACCAAATGTATTTTACTACTACTATTATTCTCAAGTCAAATTACAACTTCAGGGGCACAATAGATATATTCTATGAACTATTTAATGTTTTGGACCTAAGGCTTCTCTCCAGTCTACACCAGTCTAAATGTAATTTAATGTTATGGACCTAAGATTTAAGTAAAAATTGATAGAGTAGAATCAGGATGAAACCAAGTTTTTGAAGTTTTAATTTTGTATTAAGATACAAAATGGATTTTAGAATGGATTAGACGGTTAAGAGAGAAAGCTGATAAGGGGACCTGAAAAGAAGGGGGAAGGGAGGGGAGGACCAGCAAAAATACATGATTGTGTTAGTATTTTTGTCACTTTTCCCCATGAATGAAAAAGTAATAGCTACCATGGAGCCTATACCACAGAGAACAATGATCTCACCACTGTCAGGATGGCCTGTAAGCCAGCCATGTAGCCTGTAGACTGACTGAGGGGATGGCATGAATTGCATGTAAAACCTACTGGCTACTAGAACCATGTGAGGCAGGCAGGACAGAATCCCTGGAGAGAGAATGGCAGACATTCTTGCTTAAAATGGCAACACGGGATGCTGGAGGATTCTTGTTAAAGGGCTATATATACCACCAGGGTCTGTGGAGTGGCTCGAGGGAAACAATGGACTGAAGCTGCCAGGCTGGAGAGAAACCTTGGCTTGTGAAAGGGAGAAGGCTATCGCTTCCACCAGAGGCAAGTGCAAATCCTTGGCTCGAAGTTCTCCTGAGTGCTTGAACTTGATGTTAATCAGCACAGGGTACTCGATGGGGGTAGCACCATGAGTGGAGGAGATTTTACAGCACCTTCCTCTTGCCTCAAAGGGATTGCTAATCTGAAGAAGTGCCAGTGACCAGGTACTCAATGCCATCGAGGTTCAGTATCTGTGCCTTATTCTCTACTTCCTACTCTGTTCAAATATCTGCATGGAACCACATCCTAAATGAAGCCAGACCTCCGGGTTGTATCTGTTTTACCTGTATCACTTGCTGATCCCTCCTGAAGTATCCAGAGCACTTGGCTTTCCCAGGAAACATCATACTTCTGGGTCATGCTCAAGACAGTGGTACTTTTCAGACCTATCTCTGCCTGACCAAAGTAAACTTTCTTAAAGAAAAGTAGCACCAGACAACATTGAACTTCATTGAATATGACCAGTCATTCTAAAAAGTATAGTTAAATCCATATTTAAAGAGTTTATAATAGTGATATGTGTATACTATGCAATTTGGACATGGTTTTTTAAATGGGATTTAATTTAACTAGAAGATTATAGATCTGTCTATATACAAACAAATTTGATTTGCATGGTAAAACAAGTGCCATGTTTGGTTTCATTGAACTATGCAATAGTTTGATTTTACTGAATGAACAAGTCGTTTTTGTGCTGTGTTGGCTGTAGAAATTGTTTCATGTAGGCTGTGGACACAGTGCACATTAAGCCATGTTGGTCCAAATAAGCAAAGAATGTGGTTGCTAGACTCATGGAGTTCACATTATTTTGTGTTTTAGTCAATATTGTCCATATTTAGAATGTTTAAAAGTGCAGAACCCTTCACTGTAAAGCCCTTTCATATGCTGAATTTCAATGAAAAAAAAAAAAAGCAAGTGGTTTTTAATGATCCAGATGGGCAATCTAACAGTTAACACTTTACAAGGTAACGATATCGTACAACTTTGTGCCTCTTCTTCCACTTTCTTTCAATGCTACTTTCAAATACTCAATTTGTGCTGTAGAAAATACTGCAAATTTTTAGCGAGTTTTGAGTGAAAACAGAGTTACAATAGAAACCATTATGCATGCCTCTGCTGCTGAGAGCAGACCTCATGTTTTTGTAGTCACCCAGTGTTAATGCAGCAGGAGAGTCCTATCCTGGATTCTTTGTGTTTCCAGACTACTTTATTTCCTTTCTTCTCACCATCAGAGAATGTTTCCTTTTTCCCTGTCTCAGAGCCCATGAGACTCTATGAGTCCTTCTGGCTCTATTTCTTGCTATTTATCTTACTACTTTTTCTGTTTTAATTCTCATAGTTTCTTCTTTCTGCTTCTGTATAAACAAGGCTGGATTTTCTGTTAAAAGCTGAGGGAAGGATAGTTAGTTATTTCTGAACACCTGTTATGTGCCCAGCAGTATAGAGCTTTGCATACTTTATTTCTAATAAAATATGCGCATGGTATTAAATCCACATTTAAAGTTGCAGAAACTGAAGCACAGAGATTAAGCAAAATGCCTAAGATCATGCTGCCAGTATGTAACAAAGCTCATGGAAGACATCAGGACTGTTGCCTACCCAAAGTCTTTACTCTTCTTTACTATGCTATGGTCTGTATGCTGGGTCTAGCTTAGGGTGGGTCACCTTCCCAGGCCTGGGACACTCATCTTCCAGTGACAACCATGGAACTTTTACCACAGGCTGCATTTCTTTGATTTTGCTACCTTTTCTTTTGCCAGCCTGTCTGGGAACTAGAGCTCTAACTGCGAACCTACTAGACTTAACACTCTTGTCTGACTTCAAAGACTCTGCTTTTTGCACCCAGCTATACTTCCTATCAGCATGATCAATAGTTATTACCTGCCCCTGCCCACCAAAGGCTACAACAAAGTGCTTCAGTGGCTTAATTTCCTGGAAATTATTTACCTTAAATATACCTCAGCTGCTCTTTTCTAAGCTATTCTTCCACAGGCAGTATCAGTAAGAATACCGTTGCAAGAAACAAAAATTCTGCTATTTGAAGCACAATAGGATTCAAAACAAGAGAAGGTTCTAGGCAGGTCCTACAGGAATGACCTTCACTCAGAACAATACTGAGGAACTGAGGAGTCAGCAGAGTGGCTCCCTCCACCACAGTAAAGGGTAGGAATCACAAGGCTACAACAGTGGACTCTGCAACTGCTGCTGGGCATCCCTGTGGCAGTGATTGGACACTGGAGCACCACTTCAGAAAGACCCAATGTCTCTGGCTATGGCTGTCCACAGAAGACAGCTATGAAGTAGATCATTGCCCTCCAACCCAATTCTGTTTTCTGCATCTTGCATGAGTGGATCTCATGAGTAGAACCTGCTTGGCATCTAGGATCCTAGCTGCGAGGGAGTTTGAAATATAATTTTTTAGTTTTTCAGTACTTGTGACTCAAAAACATACTTTAGAAAGTAGAAGGAACAGAAGACTGGTAAGCCAATTCTTATTTACCAGAGGGGTATTCGGTAAACACATTAGATGTGTTTTGTATTTAAATGAGGGGAATTTTAGGTAAATAGTTATAATAATGTGAATAAGACAACACTAAAATATATCAACTGGATAATTGGTGTTTTATCCTACTGGATGGGTGTTAATATTTGTGTTTTTTGTTATAGTATTTGACAAAGTTTTCTTAAATTCATAAATGATCTCTTAAGTGGAGGGAATTTGTCTTAATTACCTTGAATCCATGTAGAGTGACTCAAAGTGTAGAAATTAAGGTCTACCATCCTTATAGTACAGAGAAACTGAAAAGAATGGAAGGATATCTTGTTGAAAACTGCTAGGCTTGTGTTGTATCTCAGATTAAACCAAGAAACCATCAGTAGTTCAGGGAATATAAAAGTAACTCAAAGCAAGCTAATCAAGTATATAGAAGAGAAATTAGAGATTTCAGAAATGGTAACATTAATGACCTAATTAAAATTGACAACATGAAAACTAACATGTAAAGTTGTAAAGGTCTTTAAGCCCGAAGCTAAGTGCTCCTTAATCAATTTCTGCCAGAAACAAGTTATTGGAATAACAGGACGTATACCTCATGAGGGAGATTTTTTTCTGGGGATTATTTTTAACTGGACTCTAAACTAGCCATCTCAAACAGTTTTGTTAAAAAAATTATAAAGCAGAGTGCAGGAGACAAAACATTAATCTTTGAAGAAGTAGTTAGCTTTTGAGAACTGAAGTCTAAATATACCAACTTTTGTTGTCTGTATAAGGTGAAATTCTATTTTGGTTCCTTTTTCTTGTCTGTTTATCAAGGAAGAAAGTTTCTTTCCTAAGGCTAACTCTTCTGATCAATTTTTTAAAAGCACTTTAACAATGTTTTAAATGTCTTTTTAAATATAAATGATTTAATTTTATTTCCCAGAAGCCTATTTCATTAAATTTGAGTCCTAGAAATTTGATTTTAAAAAATACATGATGTATATAAATACAAATTCTAAACTTGTTGCAGTTCATTTCCCTTCACAAACTCGTGAAATTGTTTCAATAGATGAATTATGCAATTATATGTCCCCATTTGAATGATACTATGTCTGAAGTCAAAACAATCTGAATTCTAGACATTTAAAAATAAATGCAAAGTTATTACTATCAAAGGTAACTGGCAGAATTGCTTATTTCCAATAGAGTTACAAGAGAAGCCTGGTTTACGTAACGTGATTCTTAGGTTATGTTCCCTAGAAGCAGAGCCTGAGACAAGGATTTAGATGCAGATTTATTGAGGGGAGTGTTCTTCAGGAAAAAAAAAATCTGTAAGAGAGGAAGTGAAGCAGGAGAGGGAAGGTGAATTAAAGGGGAAAGGGCAATGCCCTGTAGGTCGAGGCAGCTCCCATCAGCTGAGGACAGTTCCTGGAGGAGGGAGGGAATCGTAGTCATAGGAACTGAGAAGGGGTGCACTGCCTCACAATGCGGACAGGGGTTATAGATTACATGCTATTGCAAAAGACAAAGAAGACCTCCAATTGGCATAGTAGACAACAACCATGATAGTTGCTTCCTTCTGGCCCAGTCTAACATGAACTAAATTGTCAGCAATGACTACAGAGTGGGTAGTTCTGGATGTTTATTTTGCTACTATGGGATTATCTAAACCATATATGGCTTGAGGACCAGGGCAGGCTTCAAACAAAGATCAGTCAGTACATTTGTTGAGCAAACAGTTATGATAAGACCAGGTTTCAGAGATGAGCTGGGACAATCAGATTTCTTAATTTGGATATTTGAAGTAGGCTATATAGAAAGCAGAGGCTGAGAAACCGTGATGATCTAATATATAGGCTGGACTTTTGAGGGAGGCAGATACTGAGTTAGCAGCAACCTTGAGGTGGAAAGATGGCAAGCAGACAGCACAGAGCAAAGAGACCAATTGCTGGAGAAATGGAGACTGGGAGACAAAGCAGAAACCTGAAGGGGAGTTGAATTACATTAGTAGAACACTGGACTAAAGAACTACAAAGTGCTGATGGTGAAATACTTTTGTTTTTTCAAATAGGAGAGAAGATGTCAAAGAGCATGCTCAAGAAATGCTAGACTGGATTGATGTGTGATTGCTCTCTGGGGAGGGCAAATACTGTTATTTGCATGACGTAGTTTTATCAATCATTAAAATCCATCTGGTATGCCTTAAAGTGGAATCCTTTTGTGTTGATGAGAACCAGGGAATCCTGGAGGCCAGGATGCTTCTTCCAAAAGAAGAATGGTAAAGAAGGGAACTTTGAAAAAGACAGATGCAAAAGCAGAATTTTCAACTTATTAGTAGAGTGTGTGATGTAAACCCATTTAAATAGTGATTTTACTTTTTTATTTGCAGATGTGTAATTTGACCACAGGGCTGAGGGAACAGTTGACATTTAGATTACATAATATTGTTTGGTAAATGCCCTGAGAGAGGTATAGAGGTGTGCAAAGAATTCCAAGTGAAATCACAGGAAAGGTGCTTGGCAATCTAATTCCTGTAAGAGCAGAAACCAGAGAGAGACTCACAGGATGGCCAGGGATTGGTCTGGTGAAGAGGAGAGCTCAGGTCATTGATTGGGACAATAGTGAAAAATGTTGGACTTGATTCTGTTGAGGGTCTTGCTAGCTTTCAGTCCATGACTTTTTGTAGTGTTCTTCTTGAATGTAAGATCGTAGGAATATTAATCTCCTTTAGCAGGGGGAGAGAGAATCTTTCCTGCCCTGGCTCAAGGTGTGTGAGGAGAGTCATTTCTACTAGGCTATAGTGTTTCTAAACCAGTGGGTAGGGAGGGCGAGAACCCAGTTATCACAACCCATCCTCTGTCATTTGTGAGAATATTCTGTAAGTGCTATTAAACATAAAAGTTTTTAAGTCAAGAGGAGTGGTAAGCTCTCTAGAAATTGTTTTATCTTCATTAGCATTTAAATGATCAAATATTTGACCCAAGAAGCATCGTGTGTACATGCATGTGTACAAGTGTTTATGTATGTGTGAAAACATATCCATAAACCCATTTTTTATGAGGTCAAGAGAATCTTAGACATACTTGATTGTTTTTGCATTTGCTGTTTGCATTTAAGCTTCGATCAACTGATTTCCTGAAATGGCATTAAAACAGATTTCAAGGTAATGAAGACTAGAAAACATATCATAAAATGAAATAATAAAAACAACAACAAAGATGGGCTGGGTAGATTGAGAACAATCTCATAGCATGAAGAGCCCTCATTGTATTTGGTGGTGGTATTTTTTTATGGGCATCTAATTCTATAATTAGAGAACATTTAATATAAATTCAGCGGAAACATCTTAGTCATCAGTGATTACCTAGCTATGAAATTCTTGGATTCCTCTTGAAAGCACCATGTAAGTCTACTACAGATATTTCTTCCATCCTAGATTCTGAAGAATATCTAGGAGATAATTTCACAGTTTCTGGTGCTAACAGTGCTAATCACAGATACTTTGAGAATTTAAATTTAAGTGGAAATTTTCCTCTGTTCCCACTGACTGTTGTCAAAAATGAAATACAACCACTACAAGAAAAAGTATTAATGAGATCCGTTCAAGGTCAAAACTTCAATGGAATTCTCTAAAAATCAAAACAGGATGCCCCTAATGTGATAATATGTACTTATAAACAGAGCTTTGTGGTTTATGCCATCAACCGCTTTGCAAAATCTTGCCAATAATTTTATTGCCATAAAAATTGGAGAGTTGATTAGTGGGTTACTTAAAGCTGTAATCTTAGCCTTTAGTGGAGTTATTTAAATCTAATTTAAATGGAGTTCCTTAATATTTATTTTAACAAAAGTTTACTTAGAAATTTAAGATTGGAAAATAGTTTCAAATGAGTACTGCTGGAACTAAAAGTAGTTGGATATGTGGCGTTTTTCCAAGGTGGTCGGATTTCCCTCAAGGCCAATTTGTCATTGATGAAGCATCTGTCCAAAATCATTCATCTGTGTTTTGAGAACCTAGGATCAATCAAACTCTCTGTTTGGATAGTCAACTATTGTTTTCTGAGTAAAGATGGATGATGATAGGTGAATGTAATATTTTAGGTTTAACTTTAATGATGTCTATTTTTTTTTCTGGAATTAGAAAAATACCAGGGTGGTATTTTGGACTTTTGCCTTATCTCACAATTAAGTGCTTATTGGAAACTCAGAAAACACTTGAAGGGTATTTAGAAGTCATATGAATTTCTTCATTTTGGGCTAATGGCACTTTTTAATGTGATTGTTGTTTGAATATACTGGTAATGATGGAGCTGGATATTTATGAAAGTAAATACTGAAGATCAGTCTATTTTGAAACCTTTGAGGCATCAAAACCATAGTGTCATTCTACTGTTACTACATACTCTCTATCACCTAGATCATCTTCCCCATTTGAGCCACAGACATACATGAAGAATACTGTACTAATATACTCAAACTGAAAGTTTTAGTCTTCACCAGTAAAGGATATATAACTTTAAAATGGAATCTCTAGAAAAAGATAGGTACTATAGATTAAACTTTTTACTTATTTGTTCATTTATTTACTAAACATTAATTGAACACCTGCTCAGTTTACATTGCATTATAATTATGTGTTTAATGATATATCTCTTACCAGACTGTGAGAAACTTCTATTCCAGTGGCTGGATTAATGGCTAATATTTAGTAAACTTTGTATGCACATGTGACAAACAAATGAATATAAGAATTTGGAAACAATTCTTTAAAATAAAGGGAAGAGAGAAACTTAACATTTGTAGCAAGTAGTATATAGTTTTTGTTAGGTTATTTGTTAATCAATTCAAGTATATTATCTTCTTCGTTTTATTCAATTATTACAGTAATCATTTGAGGAAGTAGGAACATAATTGAACAAGTCACTAAATCCCTGATTCTAAGTCATTGGACTGGGAAGTTAGAGCTGGGAGTTGAACTTATGTCTGTATGATCCCAGGGTTTGTGTGCTCAGACTGCAACAGTAGGCTGCCACACACAAACTCTTACCACTTTACCAGGTTAAATAAGAAAGAACTTATT
>NW_012104743.1:1194076-1194450 GCF_000951045.1 Mandrillus leucophaeus | reverse complement strand
ATAATCTAACACTTAAAGGCCCAGTCTAAGAGTTTTTAGAAACCAGACTCTAGACTTACAAGATTGAAAGCAGAGAGGTTATTTAGGTGGGTTGTGCGATTTTCCAGGATGAAGAGGACTTGGAGCAGGCTACCACCTGGGTAGAAGGAGTACATTTTGGAAATATTTTGAAGAAAGAACCAATGAGTTTCATTGATAGATTGTGGCACGGGAGAAAAAAAGGTTAGATAATGCTATAAATTTGGGCCTAACAGGATGAATAAAATTGACATTTACTGAGAAGAATATTGGGGAAAAAAAAACATGTTGAAGGTAAGGAGGATCAGAAAGTTTTGAACATGGCAAGTGTTAGGTGTTTATCAAAGTGCAGAAGT
>NW_012104743.1:1192809-1193126 GCF_000951045.1 Mandrillus leucophaeus | reverse complement strand
AACAAATTAATAGAAGTGGCAAGGTTCTGTACCATACTTTGAAGCATGACATAGGTAAGTTGTGTGAAAAGTCTGGAGCAAGCAAACAAACCAGAATGCAAGATGTTCATTTCAGATGGCAAGAATTAAGTAGAATAAAACCGTAGTTATAGCTAGCACATATGGTATATCTATGTGTGAGACATTCATTTTCTAAGTGCTACACACACATACTAGCTCATTTTATCATTACAATAATCCTAGGAGGTAAGTGTTATTATTGTTTTATTTTACACATTAAAAATGGAATCGGAGAGATTGAAGAATTTGCCCCAGGT
>NW_012104743.1:1142481-1189189 GCF_000951045.1 Mandrillus leucophaeus | reverse complement strand
ATAATCTAACACTTAAAGGCCCAGTCTAAGAGTTTTTAGAAACCAGACTCTAGACTTACAAGATTGAAAGCAGAGAGGTTATTTAGGTGGGTTGTACGATTTTCCAGGATGAAGAGGACTTGGAGCAGGCTACCACCTAGGTAGAAGGAGTACATTTTGGAAATATTTTGAAGAAAGAACCAATGAGTTTCATTGATAGATTGTGGCACGGGAGAAAAAGAGGTAAGATAATGCTATAAATTTGGGCCTAACAGGATGAATAAAATTGACATTTACTGAGAAGACTATTGGGGAAAAAAAACATGTTGAAGGTAAGGAGGATCAGAAAGTTTTGAACATGGCAAGTGTTAGGTGTTTATCAAAGTGCAGAAGTTGAGTAGATAGTTGCATATATGAGTCTGGAGATTAGGGCTAGAGCTGCATATTTAGGAATCACCAGATCATGAAATATTTTTAAACTGAGGCCTTGATGATATCACTTCAGAATGAGTTTAGTTAGAGAAGAGCAGAGCACTGAGGGCTGAGTTATCAAGGCATTCTGACCTTCAGAAGGTGGAGCAATGAAGAGGGTCGAGCAAAGGATCTTGGGAAAAACTGGTCAGGAAGATAAAAGACTTGTACTACCTTGTGTCTCAAAAGTGAAGAGTTTTTGTAGAAGGAGTTAATATTATTAAATGCTGCCAGTAGACCACATATGATGGAGACTAATGATTTGGTTTATTGCTGGGGAATCACTGATATAATTGACTGGAACAGTTTTGGTGCACTGGTGTCCATGAAAGCCTGTTTGGAATGGGCCCAAGAGAGAACAGGAGAAGGAACAGAGAAAGTAGGTATAGTCAACTCCTGAATTTTGTTTTAAAGACAGTTGTTTGTAGGAGGATGCAACGTGAAGGGAAAGGCTTTATCAATATTAGTGATATTACAACATCTTGGTATACTCATGAGAATTATTCAGCAGAGAAAATATTGAAAAGTCAATATTGTAGGAGAAAGAAGATAATTTCCTGGAGTGAGGTTCTTCAGGGAACAAGCAAGTCTGGTGCTTAAGTGGAACATTTGGTCCCACAAGAAAATGTGGCTATTTTAGCTATTGTAACAGGAGAAGAACAGAGTATGTGAATTCAGGTGTAGGTGAGTTGATAGATTTGTAGGTGTGATGATGTACACATTCTCTTTTGTTTCCATTTCCTACATAAAATAAAAAGCAGAAGAGTTTATTCAGCAATGGAGATTCTATGAACTAAGTTGTGGACCCCCACCCCTACCAAAGATTTTTGTATGTTGAAATCCTAACCTCCAATGTGATAGTATTTGGAATGGGGCCTTTGGGACATAATTAGGTTTAGGGGAGGTCATGAGGCTGGGGCCTTCATGATTGGATGAAGTGCTCTTATGAGAAGAAACAGAGTGGTTGCCCTCTCTCTGCCATGTGAGGACACAGGTAGAATGTGGCTGTCTACAAGCCAGAAAGAGGGTCCTCACCAAGGAACCACATTAGTCAGCAATTTGATCTGCAGAAATGTGAGAAAATAGATTTCTGTTGTTTAAAAATAAATTTCTGTTGTTTAAGCAACCCAGTTTGTGATATTTTGTTACCTAAGCAAACTAAAACAGAAGATATGTTGGAGATTTGAGGAGAAATTATGTAAAAGTAATATAGGAGAATAGTAAAGTGAATCGAGCAGGGAAATATAACAGTAAGTTTGGCAGGCAGTTCTGAGGACTTACCTAAGATTTTTATTCATAAATTTAAAGTTGGACTGTTCAGCATAGTTTCAGGTTTTATTCTAGTATTATTCAGCTACTTTAGTGCACAGAGAACAGTGTTGGACAAGGAAGTTTGAGTTATTGGGATATAATATGTGTTTACGGTAAGTATGGTATATAAAGACCATGTCAATGGTGACAATATGCTAATAAACAATTATGAGTGTGAAACATGTATGACCTGTTAAAACTTCTAAGAGAGGGGGTGGGTTTGTAATCTGTCAACTTGGCTAGGCTCAACAGTATTTCCCAGAATTCCCTTTCTTGTATATTTCCAGTTAGAGTGGGCCACTAGAGAATGTTCATAGGATGTTTGGGGAATGGAAATTAAACAAAAACCATTGTGGTTCATACCCAGTGGGGCTGTTTCAGATCTTGGTTTTGACAGCAATGGATCTGCAGCTTTAATTCCTTCCCCTGGATCCTCCTCCTCTTGACAGGTATGTGTCTAGCTATATGACAGGTGCCAACTTTCTGTGCAGAACACTGCGTCCTCAAGATTGCAGGTAGTGAGAACTGGCATGGGTTGTATTCTTTCCTCATGGGTTCCAGCTCCTTTTTGTAAGTTCTAGTTGGTCCTTGATCTTTCCTCCATTACATCCATCTTCTGTCCCCAATTTTCTGCTCTGCAGACTTCAAGATTCAGCCTCAGATGGAGGACAACAGCCTTACAAACCCTGCTGAGCCAGCTCCTATGATTGTGTAAGATCCAATCCTGGTAACATGTCCCTTATTTTACATGCAATGGTTCTGCTTCTCTGATAGAATTCTTTCTGATGCCAGAGATTTGTAGCACATGTAATGTTGTAAACTGAGATGATTAACTCTTGGACAGGTGTCAATTCTCCCTGAAAGTAATAGTCCTGATACAAATCCAGTTGGATACTCCCAAGAACTTAAAACATCAGTAAGAATAGTTTAACAGTAAGTATGCCACAGAGCACAGAAAGTCTGCGCACTGAATCCCTGAGGCTTCCTGGTGGGAGCATAAGGCTGCAACAAATTAATAGAAGTGGCAAGGTTCTGTACCATACTTTGAAGCATGACATAGGTAAGTTGTGTGAAAAGTCTGGAGCAAGCAAACAAACCAGAATGCAAGATGTTCATTTCAGATGGCAAGAATTAAGTAGAATAAAACCGTAGTTATAGCTAGCACATATGGTATATCTATGTGTGAGACATTCATTTTCTAAGTGCTACACACACATACTAGCTCATTTTATCATTACAATAATCCTAGGAGGTAAGTGTTATTATTGTTTTATTTTACACATTAAAAATGGAATCGGAGAGATTGAAGAATTTGCCCCAGGTACCATCAGTAGTGGCAATAAGGTCACACTAGAGAGTAACAGGTTAGAACTTCTACCCTACTCTCTCCTATTTTTCTTTGTTTTGACTTTGAAATTTCTTTGAAATTACCCTGGTATAGGCAGGTAACAGAGCAGCTCAATACCCACAAGATAGTCTTTAGAGCAGCGGTCTCCAACCACCTGAGCTCTGCCTCCTGTCAGATCAGCGGCAGCATTAGTTTTTCATAAGAGCATGCGCTCTAAGTACTATTCTTAAATGTAAGTACTAGATCCATGCACATACGATCTAGTACTTTTGCACAATCCGTGGAAAAATTGTGTTCCACAAAACTGGTCTCCGGTGCCAAAAAAGGTTGGCAGCGACCACTGCTTTAGAGGAAGGTAGTAGTAATTAATCTTGTAACTAAGTGAATGTACTTGGACCACTGAAGATGGAGAAAATCTACTCCATGAGCAGAGCCGGGAAAGACAAGTAAAAACAATTGAACCTGTCATTAATCTTATCGGTTGCTGGGCTATTGGCATAAGGCTGGCAGAATGACCCAGGGACAGGCTATTCAGTGAAACATGTTAGGGTGTAAAAACCGAAAGTTGTTTAACATCCTTACCTTATGTGTGGGACATTTTAGTGCACACCAACATAAGGACACGCCTTTGGCTCATTATCATGCCAAGGTGGACAGATCAGCAATCAGAATAGGGAGGGAAGGATGTCATGCTGCTCCAGGCCTGTACACACGTGGTCTTACTGTTAAAAGACAAGGCAGCATCACTGGCCGGAACACATTGCCTCTGTGCAGTAGGGAAGTAGTTGGGCAGGGATTTAAGGGATTATCATTTTTCATAAAAGTCCTTGTAAGATTTTTAAGCCTTCAATCATCTGCATGTATGTCTCTGACGAAAGAGTATGCACTAAAAGTTAGAACAGAATCCAATTCTTTGCCTTTCAAATTAACAAAGATATTAGTGAGCCTGGGATGAAAACACTAGTAAGTGTGTGATGGAATGCGCTAGTTATTGCTGCTGGCAGTGTTTACCAGTACGACCTTTCTGGACAGCAATTTATCAGTATTTGTGAAGAGTCTTAAGAAACTTGATGTCCTCTGAACAGTAATTTCACCCTGGAAAATCTGTAATAAAATAATCCCAAATCTAGAAAAGAGCTTTATACCCAAAGAAGTTCAAAGGTTCACCATTAATAATTGTGGAAAACTGGAAACAGAATATCCAATCATAAATAAATGAGCCATGGTATATCCACTCAATAAAACAGTAAATGCCACTAAAAGTATTTACAAAGATTATGCAATAACATGTCAACCACTAATGGAAGGGTAAGTGAAAAGAACTGAACATGAATCATGTATGCCATATGTAAGATTCGTATTATAAAGACACAAATATATATCTTTGAAGTGCACCTATTTTTTGTCAAAGGATTAGAAGACAAAGACCACAGTTGTTAGAAAAAAACAGTTGAAGGTAGCTGATAAGAAAATTGATCCTTGCTTTGTTTCTACTTGTGTGAATTTTCAAATGTCTGTTAGTGTCTCAAATGAAAAAATTAAGGAAGGTATATACAATGACAATCGTGTAAATTTCATTTTCAGAAAGGGAAACAAATGAACAAACCTAAGACCCTTCAACCCAACATAATTAAAGCCAAAGTGAAGTCCCCAAACTTCCAAAATGTAATTTAATGTTCCCCTATTGTAGCTGTTACAGGAATAGCTTTCAAAGTAAAGCCCATAATAGAACCTAAAATAAATAAATGTTCTGGATGTGTAGCAGAGCTTGGTTTATTTTGAATCAGTTGGCTGAAAAACTTTGTTTTGGTTAACCTGCATGGGTAGGCAGAAATTTAACCTGAATCTTTGGTTAGATTGTATCCATCTTGCTTATTCTACTGAAAAAAAATTAATATTGGGAATGGGTGAGGGTGGGAAGTGAGGAGAAATTAGAGACAAGCGTTTTATATTAGAGAGTTTTCTAGGCCATGGCTCCAATGTAGAATTATTTGTTGGCACAACTATTCCTTTGCAAAACTGTTTATGGTGCAAAAGCAATGGTGTGTGTGTGCACCTGTGCCGGGTTTCTTCAGGTTCTCTCAGGAGATGATAGCCAGGGCTTCTAATTTGTGATCCACTAACATATTTTTTAACATTTATTCTGAAGGATTGGTTGTTATTAATGCCTGACTCTTCAGAAATGTTTAAAAACCCCATAGATAGCATTTTTCGGTTGTTGCCCTAAAAGTAGGCTTTTAAGGGATTATCATATATCATATATATATAAATGTATATATACACACACACACATATGCATATACACACACATATATGTGTATATATCCCCCCTCTAATATTTTTTTCTATATTTTTAATATATATATCAGATTTTGTGTTTTATATATATTTTAAAAGGTTAGGAAAACAAAATAAATACTTGGATATATACATGTAAATTCCATGGACTCACAAGATGCTATATGTAATTTTACTTTTGTGAAATTTACTTTTGCCCTTTTCCAAGTGTGTAATTAGTTGTTATTTATTATAAAAGATAATATCAAAGAAAGTATGACGGGATAGTTCTGTCTATGCATTTTGGACCTTTGAAAATTTTTGAAGATAGATACATGTAATATATCATCAGGTCATTTCATATTTGCTCTTCTTTTTCTGCATTCCCAGTGAGATAATTATATTATGGGAATTTGTACATTGTGTCTATGCTGACACTACTATTTTTACTTTCAAATTTAAGTGCTGCCTTCAGCATTGTGCAATGTTTGGCTAATATCACATTTTGGCTGCGTCAGGAGTTTCTTGGTATACATTATTGCAATAGATTTTGTTATTGGTTCCAGATACGTTTATATGTCTTTCTTGTTCTCAGTTTCTGAAGGTTAATCTGCCTTGCATTGTTCCTTTTCTTGCAGAAAGGAATCTAGGAATCCTTGAGAGTTGAATGAAACTGCCACATTTTTTTTTTTTTAAAGAGCTGAATGAAGTTTTTGGAGAAGAAACTACAAACTGACTCAAAGGGAAACCTTGCTAGGTATGAAAAGTTGCAGACAAATTTATAAGTAGTTTTATTCATAATCCCTTTCCATTCTTGCTGAGAATCACAAGTTAAAAAAAAGTGTTCAATGGTAGGCTTTTAAGTGCATGAAAAGCATCTTGGTGTACAGACTTCTAGAGTTGAAACTGGCTTTATATTTGGCCATTAAAATAAATGTAGCATGGCAAAAGTGGCCAGTACAGTAGCTTTCATTTTGCTTTGGCTAATGATTATGATAAATAGATGGGTTTATCTTGCAAGCTGTTCCAGCCAACCAAGTTTTCAAAAGCATTCCATTTTAATCCCTGTCTCAAGATAAGCAGTGCATTAATACATGTGGAATTGGATATAATCTAAACAGTTTTATCTCTTATCACTCCTTTTAACTTTAGTTGGGGAAATCTTTCCTCTATTAGATGAAAATTTAGCAGATTCTAAATGTTTATGCTCACACTTAAGGTATGTAGTTACTGTAAGAAATAGTCTTAATGCATAATTTTTAAAAATCCAGATAAATATATTAGCACTTTAATCAAGAGTAAAAGGTTGAGTTCTATAGATGGCAGTCTGGGGGATTTTCAGAGGAGGAAGAAAAGCTTATTAGCACCCTTTTCCTGGGCCTGGATTCTCTAGCTGTAATTCTAGATTCTGTCAGGGAAGAAGGGAGAAATTTAGGTAGTGTCAAAACCCGACTTCTTACCCTGCAGGTATTTGCAACTGATGCTTTTTCTTGTGAGTATTTGAAGACCTATGACCAGCCCTGTCCAGCAGCAGCTCCCACAGTACAGGTAATGTCTCTCTTCCCGCCTCAGCCCTGGTACTGAGACTCTCTCCATCTCAGGGCTGATCCAAGTCCTTTTGTGCTCCAGGCAAGCTCTCTCCCTAGTGTGCCCACATCTGGTCCATGCGAAACACAAATCCTTTTTATTTTTACCAGTGGAAATATAGTTACATCACAAACACAGGCCTCTCTTCTCTCTATTGTCCCTGCACAAGCCATTTAACTTTCTCAGTCCATGTTATTCCCCCTGCAGAGAATATCAGGCCCTCCAAGTGAAGTCCTTACTTGCATTGAGATGTGTGGGCAACGAACTCTTCTTTTTCTTGGGTAGTAAAGGTGAGGCTCAAGCCTAGCTTTTCCCATGGAAACCTTCCCCACAACATTCTGTTTCATTCTGTACACACTGTCACTTTTTATTTAATTTATCCTTAATCTGTCTCAGAAGCTCAAGTATGAAATCAGTTTTTACACATTTTGTTTGTGAATTCTGCATTTTGTTTGAATCTTAGCTTTGGCATCTTTGATGAAGTTCAGGATGTGGTACCACAAAATATGGCACCTTGGCATTTTGAGTATTTTAAACTAAAGAGATTTGAGAAAACAACAAAAGCAGGAAGGTCTCTTAGTCCTACCCCTTTGCCTCTTGGGACAGGTTATAAAACCTACCAGGGATTTTCTGACCTTCCCCTGAGGCAGACAAAACACTCATATGAGAGGTACCCTCCCTCTACCCATAGGAATGAAGCATCTTAACCTACAAATACAGAGTTACCAAGGAGAATCTGAACCAGCCTTGCTAAGTTTCCCCCGGGGTTATTACTGTTAGATTATACTCTATCATATTTTTCCAAAACTCTCCATTCTTCATCAAACCTTCTGTAAAAAACGCTCAGGTTTAATAGTTACTTTGGGTCTTCATTTCCTTATGAAAGCTCCTGTGTCACATAAAACTTATATTAAATAAATGTGTATGCATTTTTTCTTGTTAATCTGTCTTTTGTTAGAGGGGCCTCAGGCATGAACCAAAGATGGTTAGAAGGAAAAATATTTTTCCTTTCTTTTAGTTGCCTGGGCCAAAACTTTCAGTGAATGCACTGTTACACTGATGTGAATGCCAATGACAGTCATGTTACTTTGATGTTAGACTAAGATTTCCAAATAAAATACAGGACATCCATTTAAATTTAAGATAAACAATGAACTATTTTTAATATACACATGTCCCATGCACTATTCAAAAATGCATATATTAAAAGTTATTCATGTTTATCTGAAATTCCAGTTTGTGCATTCTGTATTTTATTTGCTAAACTTGGCAACTTAGCCAAAGCCCTGTACATGCCACTGAAAGACATTTTGATGAACAGTTCATTATCTGCAGGGTTTAATGTATGTATACATATATGTCTTTCATGTCCAAAGTAGGTAACTGTTCAACAAATCTGTTTTGATGGCAAATACTACACACCAGAAGCAGCACCACGTCTATTGCCATCTTCTTGGCTAATTTGTTTTGAGGTTAGAATAATAGCCATTTTTAGGCTTGGTTTGGGGAGGATTCTAATATATTTTGTTACAGGAAATAAGCTGTTTGCTCTGCTATTAAACAATTCTTAATTGCTTGCATTTATGCTTTAACTCAAATACTTATGTCTTGTGAAGAGTTCAAATACATTCCAAAGTATCACATTAAGGCTATCTGATTCTACTGTTGTTAGATACTGTGCTATGGTCATACTTTTAATAATAAAGGGATTGAGCAATGAGGTTACAAAAAAAATCAGAGTAGGGATGCTATTTACCAAATTGAAGTTTGTACTTAGTATTTTTATTTTACATTAGGAGACTTTTTTCAGCTCAAAGTTTTCTTAACATCTTGGAATTTTGTGGTAGACAGAGAGAGATGTGCTTGAGAGGATGCCATGGAAGATGGGATCTTAGCTGCAAATTCTGAAAATTTTAGCAGAAAATAACATAGTGAAGAAAATTTTTAATGGAAATTCTTTGGTGATGCTTTAAATATACACAAATGTTTCTAGTGGATAGTTAAACTTGCTGTTTTCTTTCAAAGCCTTAGAATCTCACTGGAATGACTTTTATTTTTAAACTGAAGAGGATAGGGCCTCAATTGAGATTAGGCTATGTTTGTGGGAAAGCATAGAATGGAACAAAAAATAACTACCTTAAAAGAAGCTGATGTGAAAAATATTGCAAGATTTCGACATTTTATGTGACTACAAATTCAACATGAGATAATGGTGTGACCACACTGGATAAAATTAATATTGGTATGACCACTTCTGTGCTCATTTTGGGGTGAAGCAGAGGATGTGAAAGTATTCACAATGTCCTTGGGAAGAAGATGTTAAATAAGTAGGATATCATTAGTCTGAGGCTGTCTACATGGTTTGAGTTCCTAAGTAACAACCTGAGTTAGGAATATAACAAAGAGCCAAGTTTTGGCCAATTACATTCTGACAACTTACTACACTGTGCCCATATAAGGTAATGTCTAACTGTAAAGAATCAGGTGATTTCTCTACTTCTGTGTCTGGTCTATAAAAGCTTGCTGCTCACTCTGCTGGGCAGAGCTCTTTGAACCTCTTCTGATCCTGAGTCCTGCCCAATTCATGAATCATTCTTTGTTCAAATAAATAATGCTAAAATTAATTTCTCTAAAGTTGCTTCTTAATAGTTTGGCATCACAAGTGAGATATGAAGGAGACTTCCAGTGACCCAGTGAAGGTTTTCACTAGACCTATCATTCTTTCACAGTAACTAGAGGTCATGGGTAAGTTTCTTCTTGGATTCAAGCTCTGCAAATTTCTGTTTTGTGTTCTGACTTTATTGGGCAATTCTTTGACCAGACTGGGTTCAGGATTGGATGACATCCAATAAGGAAAATGGACTGGGACCACTAAGAAACCTTCAGCAAAGGAGGTTACTAGAAGACAGGGAATCACAGGGTCATTTGGATCCAAGGAATCTATAAATCCTCAATCTGGAACTCTTGCCAATTTCATGTACAATAACTATGGACCCAAAACATGCTTTTCTAGTGAGATGGGTGGACCTTATCAAAGATAACTTAGAATTTCAGTGGAGAAACTCCTTGCAAAAGGCAAATAGACATGTCTTTTTATAGCTGCTACAGGGACCAAGAGGACCTCCATGCATGCATTCTAAACCAGGATTCCCCAACCCCCAGGCCATGTACTGATATCAGTCTGTGACCTGTTAGGAACTGGGCCACACAGGTCAGTGGTGGGCAAGTGAGCATTACCACCTGAGCTCCATCTCTGGTCAATGACTGTGGCATTAAATTCTCGTAGGAGTGTGAACCCTACTGTGAACTGCACACGCGAAGGATCTAGGTTGTGCACTCCTTATGAGACTAATGCCTGATGATCTGAGGTGGAACAGTTTCATCCTGAAACTATTCCCCCGCACTGTCTGTGTAAAAATTATCTTCCATGACAGCTGTCCCTGGTGCCAAAAAGTTTGGGGACCACCATTCTAAACCAAACCAAGAGGTCCCAAACTATGCCCTATGCCCTGAGATGTCTTCCTTTATTGTAAATAGCCAGGCCACTGGAAAATAAATTGTCCATGCTTACACCAGCCATCTGATAGACATTCTTCCTTTGGCCTGGACTATTTCCTCACTAGAGGAAGCTCCCAAGGGCTTGATTCCCAGGTCAATAATTAACCAATCCCTCCAAGAAGAAAAACACACACACACACACACACACACACACACGAATATTTGAAACCCCAGTTGCAGAAATAAAGTTCATTTTCAGAAAAAGCACTTGTAAAAATTAGTCCTCTGTTTTCTCTAATCCTGTTCTCCCCTGGGAACCTCTCTGACAAATGGCATGTTCTGCCAACATTGTCTTTCTTGTTATCATTGCCTTTGCTATGCCCCAAAACTCTTGCAAAACAAACAAAAGTTAACCCATCTCTGACAATAAGGCAAGATTATAAGTATCCATGCTGAGTGCAGGCATAGAAAATGCTTGTCCTATTCTTTACTGGACTCAACCCTGAACTCAGTTATATAGTTAAAACACAAGCTGGGCTGGGAAACCACTGATCCAGCTGAAGTAGTCTAAAATTTGTCTTTCTAGCATTATAACTATTTTTAGCTTATTTTGAAACCCTTTTGCAAGAGAAATTTACATCTATAAAGGAAATCTCCATTTTTCAGAGTCTTCTTCCCAGTGCAGAAAGAGAGACTAAGTCACTAGAAACTCTTTCAATGGAGAAGGCATTGGCTTAAATTTATATGACAAGTCTCAACCTTGGTTTAAAGATGCTTTTCTGGCTATCTTGTTTTTTTTTTTTTTTAATTTTTGTTTTGAGGTGGAGTCTCACTCTGTTGCCCAGGCTGGAGGGCAGAAGTGCAATCTCGGCTCACTGCAGCCTCTGTCTCCAAGTGATTTTCCTGCCTCAGCCTCCTGAGTAGCTGGGACTACAGGCATACACCACTATGCCCAGCTAATTTTTGTGTTTTTAGGAGAGACAGTTTCACCATGTTGGCAGGCTGTTCTTGAATTCCTGACCTCAAGTGATCTGCCTGCCTCAGCCTACCAAAGTGCTGGGATTACAGGTATGAGCCACTGTGCCCAGTCCATCTTGTTCTAACTAGACCTTTACCTACACTCTTGTTTCATGGTTTAGGCAAATGGCAGTATTTAAGCTTGAAGTCTAAGCTCTATGCCTTTGAGATGTAAATGTTCTACTGCCTTCTCTAGGACCTGACAGCTATCCCTTTAAAATTTAAGTTTAGGGGAGATGACTCATTAGAAGAACTAAAAATAGATATTTAGAAATTGGACAAATACAAATGATTTTCCACAAATATTAGTAAACAGTTTTAGCTATCAGGAAATCTTGTTTGATTATCCAGAAATACAATGTGGCTTCAGATCTTATTTAATAAATTAGTGAGCTTTATATTATTGTACCAGGCACATCACTAAAATTTTAAAATAAAAGCTGTAAGATCAGTTTCTATGTGTTTATGTAATCTGTGCTGATGAAGAGTCAAACTCTGTAAAATATTTGAAGAGATTTATTCTGGGCCAAAGTGAGTAATCATGACTCAGACTCTCAGGAGGTCCTGAGAACATGTGCCCAAGATGTTCGGTGTACAGCTTTGTTTTACACATTTAGAGAGTTACGAGACTTCAATCAAATTCATTTAAGATGTACACTGGTTTGGTCCAGAAAGGTGGGACAACTTGAAGCAGGGATTTCAGGTTATTGGTAGATTTAAAATGTTCAGGTTGATAATTGGCTGACTTTATCTAAAGACCTGGGGTCATAGAAAGGAAATTTTGGGTTGTGATAAGAGGTTGCGGAGACCAAAGTTTTGTTATGCACATAAAGCCTCCAGGTGGCTGGCTTCAAAGAGAATAGATTGTAAATGCTTCATATCAGAAAATTAACAAAGGTATTCAGGACTTGACCTCAGCTCTGGATCAAGTGGACCTAATATACATCTATTAAGGCCAATGACATTATGAAGAAACCGTATCAACTAATGTGCAAAATAACCAGCTAGCATCACCATGACAGGATCAGAGTCACACATAACAATATTAACCTTAAATGTAAATGGGCTAAATGCCCCAAATAAAAAACACAGACTGGCAAACTGGATAAAGAGTCAAGACCCCTTTGATGTGCTCTATTCAGGAGACTCATCTCATGTGCAAAGACATACATAGGCTCAAAATAAAGGGATGGAGAAAAAATTATCAAGCAAGTGGAAAGAAAAAAGAAAAATCAGAGGTTGCAATCCTAGTGTCTGATAAAACAGACTTTAAACCAATAAAGATTAAAAAATAAAAGACAAAGAAGGGCATTACATAATCATAAATGGATCAATTCAACAAGAAGAGTTAACCTAAATATATATGCACCCAATACAGGAGGACCCAAAATTCATAAAACAAGTTCTTAGAGACCTACAAAGAGACTTAAACACCCCACTGTCAATAGTAGACAACACAGAAAACTAATAAAGATATTCAGGACTTGAACTTAGCTCTGGACCAAGTGGACCTAATAGACATCTTTCTACAGAACTCTCCACCCCAAATCAACAGAATATACATTCTTCTCAGTGCCACATAGCACTTATTCTAACATCATCCACATAATTCAAAATAAAACACTCCTCAGCAAATGTGAAAGAACTGAAATCATAACAGTCTCTCAGACCACAGTGCAATCAAATTAGAACTCAGGATTAAGAAACACATGCAAAACCACACAGCTACATGGAAATTGAACAACCTGCTCCTGAAAGACTCCTGGGTAAATGATGAAATTAAGGCAGAAATCACAAAGTTCTTTGAAACCAATGAGAATAAAGAGACAATGTGCCAGAATCTCTGGGACACAGAGATTCTGCTACAGCAGTGTTAAGAGGGAAATTTATGCCCACTAAATGCCCACATCAGAAAGCTAGAAAGAGCTCAAACTGACACCCTAATAATTAAAAGAGTTAGAGAAGCAAGAACAAATCCAAAAAAAGCAGAAGATAATAAATAAGATCAGAGCAGAACTGAAGGAGGTAGAGACAATAAATCCTTCAAAATTAAAATAAAAAATCAATGAATCCAGGGGCTGGTTTTTTGGAAAAAAAAAAAAAAAAAGACTTAGCTAGATTAATGAAGAAAAGAGGGAAGAATCAAATAGACGCAATAAAAAATGATAAAGGGGATATCACCACTGACCCCACAGAAGTATAACTACCATCATAGAATACTATAAACACCTCTACACAAATAAACTAGAAAATCTAAAAGACATGGATAAACTGTTGGACACATATACCCTTCCAAGATTAAGCCAAGAAGAAGTCAAATCCCTGAATAGATCAATAACAAGTTCTGAAAGTGAGGTAATAATGTATGCCAACTTTAAAAAGGCCAGGACCAGACAGATTCACAGCCCAATTCTACCAGAGGTACATAGAGAAGCTGGTACCATTACTTCTGAAACTATTCCAAACAATTGAAAAGGAGGGACTCCTCTGTAACTCATTTTATGAAGCCAAAATCATCCTGATAACAAAACCTGGCAGAGACACAACAACAACAAGAAAACTTTAGGCCAATATCCCTGATGAAAATCAATGTGAAAATCCTCAACAATATACTGGCAAACTGAATCCAGTAGCCCATCTAAAAGCTTATCCACCACGATCAAGTTGGCTTCATCCCTGGGATGCAAGGGTGGTTCAACATACACAAATCAATAAACATAATGCATTACATTAAAAAAAAAGTGACAAAAACCACATGATCATCTGAATAGATAGAAAAGGCTTTTGATAAAATTCAACATCCCTTCATGTTCAAAACTCTCAATATGTTAGGTTTTGATGGAACATATCTGAAAATAAGAGCTACTTAGCCAACATTATACTGAATGGGGAAAAGTTGGAAGCATTCCCTTTGAAAAGCAGCATGAGACAAGGATGCCCTCTCTCACCATTTCTATTCAATAAAACATTGGAAGTTTTGGCCAGGGCAATAAGGCAAGAGAAAAAAATAAAGGATATTCAAATGGGAAGAGAGGAAGTCAAGTTGTCTGTTTGTAAATGACATGATTTTATATTTAGAAAACCCCATCGTGTCAGCCCCAAAACTCCTTAAGCTGATTATCAACTTTAGCAAAATCTCAGGATACAAAATCAATATGCAAAAATCACAAGCATTCCTGTACACCAACAATAGACAAGCAGAGAGCCAAATTATGATGAACTCCCATTCACAACTGCTACAAAGAATAAAATACCTAGGAGAACAGCTAACAGGGATGTGAAGGACCTCTTCAAGGAGAGCTACAAACCACTGCTCAAGGAAATCAGGACAAAAACAAATGGAAAAACATTCCATCCTCATAGATAGGAAGAATCAATATTGTGAAAATGGCCATACTGCCCAAAGTAGTTTATAGATTCAATGGTATTCCCAGCAAACTACCATTGACATTCTTCACCGAATTAGAAAAAAATACTTTAAGTTTCGTATGGAACAAAAAAAGAGCCCATACAACCAGGAAAATCCTAAGCAAAAATAACAAAGCTGGAACCATCCTGCTACCTGACTTCAAACTATACTAGAAGGCCACAAAAACCAAAATGGCATGGTACTGGTACCAAAAGAGACTTTAGAAATAACACACACATCTACAACCATCTTATCTTTGAGAAACCTGACAAAAAACAAGCAATGGGGAAAGGACTTCCTACTTAGTAAATGGTGCTGGGAAAACTGGCTAGCCATATGCAGAAAACTAAAACCGTACCCCCTCCTTATACCTTATACAAAAATTAACTCGAGATGGATTAAGACTTAAATATAAAACCCAAAACCACAAAAACCCTAGAAGAAAACCTAGGCAATACCATTCAGGACATAGGTATGGGCAAAGACTTCACAATGAAAATACCAAAAGCAATGGCAACAAAAGCCAAAATTGACAATTGGGAACTAATTAAACTAAAGAGCTTCTGCACAGCAAAAGAAACTATCATTAAAGTGAACAGGCAACCTACAGAATGGGAGAAAATTTTTGTAATCTACTCATCAAAGGTCTAGGATCCAGAATCTACAAGCAACTTACATTTACAAGAAAATAACCCCATCAAAAAGTGGGCAAAGGATATGAACAGACACTTCTCAAAAGAAGACGTTTATGTAGCCAACAAACATGAAAAAAAAAACAGAAAAGCTCAGCATCACTGATCATTAGAGAAATGCAAATCAAAACCACAATGAGACACCGTCTCATACCTGTCAGAATGGCAATTATTAAGAAGTCTGGAAACAATAGATGCTGGCAAGGCTGTGTAGAAATAGAAATGCTTTTACACCATTGATGGAAATGTAAATTAGTTCAGTCATTCTGGAAGACAATGTGGCAATTCCTCAAGGATCTAGAACCAGAAATACCATTTGACCCAGCAATTCCATTACTGGGTATATACCCAAAGGAATAGAAATCATTCTACTATAAAGACACATGGACACATATGTTTACTGCAGCACTATTTACAATAGCAAAGACATGGAACCAACCCAAATGCCCATCAATGATCGACTGGATAAAGAAAATGGGCACATATACACCAAGGAATACTATGCAGCCATAAAAAGGAATGAAATCATGTTCTTTGCAGAGATATGGATGAAGCTGAAAGTCATCATTTTCAGCAAACTAACACAAGAACAGAAAACCAAACATTGCATGTTCTCACTCATAAGTGGGAGTTGGACAATGAGAACACATGGACACAGGGTGGGGAAGAATACACACTGGGGCCAGTCAGCAGGTGGGAGCAAGGGGAGGGAGAGCATTAGGACAAATAGCTAATGCATGCAAGGCTTAAAACCTAGATGACAGGTTGACAGGTGCGTCAAACCACCATGGCAAATGTATACCTATGTAACCTACACATTTTGCACTTGTATCCTGGAAATTTTTAAGTTAAAAACAAAAACAAGGTATTAAGGCAACAAATAGTACAATAAATAGGAAAGTACCTCACATCTCAATACTAGCATTGAATGTAAATGGCCTAAATGCTCCAATTAAAAGATACTGAATAGGCTGGGGGTGGTGGCTCACACCTGTAATCCCAACACTTTGGGAGGCCAAGGCAGGCAGATCACCTGAGGTTGGGAGTTCAAGATCAGCCTGATCAACATGGAGAAACCCTGTCTCTATGAAAAATGCAAAGTTAGCCAGGTGTGGTGGCACATACCTGTAATCCCAGCTACTCAGGAGACTGAGGCAGGAGAATCGCTTGAACCTGGGAGGCAGAGATTGCAATGAGCCGAGATCACGTCAAAAAAAAAAAAAAAAAAAAACCAGAAATAGCAGAATGTTTCAGAATTCACCAACCAAGTATCCAGCGTCTTCAAGAGACTCTCTTGACACATAAGGAGTCACATAAGGTAAAGGGGTGGAAACGATATTCCGTGAAAATGGATACCAAACGCAGACAGAAGCAGTTATTCTTATATCAGGCAAAACAAACTTTAACAGCAGTTAAAAAGGACTAAGAGGGACTATATATGCACCTAACACTGGAGCTCCCAAATTTATAAAACAATTACTACTAGATCTACTACTAGATCTAAGAAATGAGATAGATGGCAACACAATAGTGGGGGACTTCAAAACTTCACTGACAGCACTGGGCAGGTCATCGAGATAGTCAACAAAGGAAAAATGGACTTAAACTAGACCCTAGAACAAATGGACTTAACAGATATTTATAGAACATTCTAACCTACAACTGCACAATATACATTCTTTTCATCAGCTTATGGAACATTCTCCAAGATAGACCATATGATAGGCCACAAAAGAAGTTTTAGTAAATTTAAGAATATCAAAATTATATCAAATACTCTCTCAGACCACAGTGGAATAAAATTAGAACTGAACTCCAAAAGGAACCTCAAAACCATGCAAATACATGGAAATTAAATAACCTGCTCCTAAATGATCATTGGGTACACAATGAAATAAAGATGGAAATTTAAAAATTATTTGAACTGAACAATAATAGTGATACAACCTATCAAAACCATTGGGATACAGCAAAGATGGTAGTAAAAGGAAAGTTCACAGCATTGAATGCCTATATCAAAAAGTCTGAAAAAACACAAATAGACAATGTAAGGTCACATCTCAAGAAGCTAGAGAACCTAGAACAAATCAAACCCAAACCCAGCAGAAACACAGAAATAACCAAGATTAGAGAAGAACAAAATAAAATTGAAACAAAAAATACAAAAGATAAATGAAACAAGCTAGTTCCTTGAAAAGATAAATAAAATTGATAGACCATTACCATGGTTAACTAAGAAGAGAGAAGATCCAAGTAATCTGAATTAGAAATGAAATGGGAGATATTACAACCAATACCATAGAAATACAAAAGATTGTTCAAGTCTACTATGAATAGCTTTACACACATAAACTAGAAAATCTAGAGGAAATGAATAAATTCCTGGAAATACACAACTCTCCTAGATTAAATCAGGAATAAATGGAAACTCTAAGCAGACCAATAACAAGCAGTGATATTTAAATGGTAATTAAAAAGTCAAGGACCAGATTCACAGCTGAATTCTATCAGATATTTAAAGAAGAGTTGGTACCAATCCTCTTGACACTATTTCAAAAGATAAAGAGGGTGAAAAAGACAATAAATAATAGATGTTGGGTGGATGTGGTGAAAAGAGAACACTTTTATACTGCTAATGGGAATGTAAACCTGTACAAACACTATGGAAAACAGTGTGGAGATTTCTTAAATAACTAAAAGTAGATCTACCATTTGGTCTAGCAATTCCACTCCTGGGTACCTACCCAGCAGAAAAAAAGTCATTACACGAAAAAGATACTTGCACTCATACATTTTTAGTGGCACAATTCACAATTGCAAAAATACGGAACCAGTCCAAACTAGTGCTCAACTAGTGGATTAAAAAATGTGAGTTTATACACACATACACATACACACACACCATGGAATACTACTCAGTCACAAAAATGAATGACATAGTGGCATTTGCAGCAGTCTGGTTGGAATTGGAGACCATTATTCTAAATGATGTAACTCAGGAATGGAAAACCAAACATCATGTGTTCTTACTTATAAGTAGGAGCTAAGCTATGAGGACTCAAACGAATAAGAATGATATAATGGACCTTGGGGATTCAGAGGAAAGGGTGGTGGGCGGGGGGTGAGGGCTAAAAGACTACACATTGGGTACAGTGTACATTGCTTTGGTGGTGGGTGTACCAAAATCTCAGGTATCACCACTGAAGAATTTATTCATGTAAACACTACCTGTTCCCCAAAAACCTAAATTAAAAAAATGTTAAACAAGTTGGCAAAGCTAGCTAAATCAACTAGATTCCTTTGGCTATTATCAATGGCCTGGATGGCAATTGGATCCACTCCTACTGTAATATTCAATTTAACGCCTAATAAAATACTTACTGGGAGACTTCTGTACCTAGTAATAGCACCTCATGTATCTCTTGTGCTTGTCATCTCTGCTATGACTAAATACTAGAAGGCTTTAATGCACTATGCCAAAATGTATTTTTACCAACTAAAAGCCGCCGCCAACTGGGAACAATCAGAACTTTCATCATCTGGTACTCAGAGACTGGGCCTTTTGGACACCAGAGAAAGACTATCCTTGAGCTCTGTTGGAAGGTCATGCCAGATTTTCACCACTGATACTGCAGCAAAACATCAGGGCCTCAAGTCTTGGGTTTGCATCTCTCAACCCAAGAGGGTACCTTCAGACCTTTGGAACTGTATACCCATTGCAGATCTCAAGGTAAAACTGACCAGGTAGGTTTCTACTCAGAAGCAGATGACATCCAAGATGTGGAAACCTTTCCTAAAATTATGGACCAAGTCTTTTCGTTTTTTTGTTTTCTTCATGAAACACTTGTCCTTTTCCTTCTTTTCCCTGTGTTTCTTTTCTGTTTATACATGGAAAAGTAACGTGATAATAAAGATTTCACAATTGATAGTGTTCATAGGGAACTTAATTGAATATTGGCTATGTTATGTCAAAACTAAATCCTACATGATCTAGATTCTCTAGTTCACCATGCAACAAATTGCATGTGATATCCCCAGTGTGACTATTTGTTCAAATTACACATGTAATTCTTTCTATAAAGTTAGGCTTCTCAACTTAGATGTTGAGATTCCTTGCTTAAATCTAACAGTAGGGAAAACCTGTAGTGAAATTTTCAGTTAAATTATGCCAGAAATTGAATAATAAAACCACACCTTATAGGAGAGATAATTTGACAGCTTGTAGGTAAATTTATAACCCTCATATCTTTGGGATATTTGTCCCCTCCAAATCTGAGGTTGAAATGTAATCTTCAGTGTTGTAGGTGGGGTCTGATAGATGGTGTTTGGGTCATGGGGGCAGATCCATCATGAATGGCTTGGTGCCCTCCCCATGGTAATGAGCGAGTTCTCACTCTGTTAGTTCATGTGAGATGTGGTGGTTTAAAAGAGCCTGGCATCTTTCTATGGCTTCCTCTCTCACCCTGTGACATGCCTGCTCCCCCTTTTGCCACCTACCATAACTGGGAACTTCCTGAAGCCCTCACCAGAAGCAGATGCTGACCCCATTCTTCTTGTACAGCCTGCAGAACTCTGAGCCGAATAAACCTTTGTCAATTACCCAGGCTCAGGAATTCCTTTATAGCAACACAAAACAAACCAACACAAACCCTCATTCCTTAATTACTGTACCATCTAACAATGCAGTGATTCAGATAATGGAGGCTTAGGTAAGAATTACTAGTCCTTTTTTTTTTTTTTTTTGATACCAGTGACCCCTATGTACAAGGTATCCCACAGGAAACGTCTCTGTTCTGTTCCTATAAGATGTATTTTTTTTCTGTGCAGGATTTAATAACCAATCATAGGCATGGCCAACTCAGTGTGTCAATAAGTAGAAAATAAGGGGCTAATGTGAATTAGAGATACTAACAGTGCCACATTGCCACTCCATAACAAATTAGAAACTGAATATTGGTCTATACTTCTTAATTTACATTACAGCAGGCAGAAATCTCTCTAAGCATTTTTAGTAAAATGCTGCTTACCTGACTTGGCATAAATGTAAGTGAGGTCATGATTAGAAATCTGTCTCAAACATTAATCACTATAGCTGACTCTAGTGCAAAGACTATAGTTGCCTAGCAAACTTCTTTAACTTTTCTTACTAATGTCATTTAACATAATGTTTGCTTTGGACTACCTATTGTCTAAACAGTGTGGGTAGTTTGATAGTTGACATCTCTTGTTGCATATGGATAAATGTGTATAGTATAGTAGAAACTCAGTTCTAAGAAATCAACATACATCTAACCTTGTTAAAACAAGTAGATTCTTCTGGCTCATTTTATAAAATTTATGTGATTTTAATAGTTTGGTTTATGGCAGATCCTGTTAAAGAATATACTTCAGTCTTAGTATTCACTATCTGATAGCTATCATAGTAGCCCCCCGGTGCACTGTATCTTCAAGAGTCTTACAGACTTTTCTGTATCCATCCACTGTGTGTCAAATGGTCACACTCCAGGTTAAGAAGAGAACATAATCATTCAACTAGTCTGACATCATAATTTGTGGATTTCATACTGAGACCAAACAAATCCATCATGAGAGAGTAGCAGCAATGCTTAATGTTTAGGTCAATCTTTCAAGGTTGAGAGGCTGACGAAAAAGGGGGAATTGTTACATTAAATAAGAGTCCATGAGCCTGAAGCATCTCCACACTTTGAGTTCCTACATAACAAACAGAAACCTAACTCAGGAGTATAACAAACAGCCAGGTTTCAGTTAATCATAGGCAATCTTCACACCATGCCCAAATAAGTCAGATGCCTAGATGAAGCCAGTTAGGTGGTTTCCCTACTTTGCTTTCATGAACCTCACTGCTCACACTGCTGTGCAGAGCTCTCTGAACTTCTACTGGTCCTGGGTGCTGCTTGATTCATGAATCATTCTTTGTTCAAACTATGCTAAATTAATTTGTCTAAAGTTTTTTTTTTTCCCAAAGGGAAGACTTAAATTTGACATTAAAACTATATTCAAATATTCAGAATGCTTCCTTATGTAGAAATTGGATGAGTCCATCCAACTTCTGCAACTTAATGCAACTGCAGAGGGTAACCATAGCATCATTGAGTAGAACATCTCAGAAGACACATTTCAGCCTGTCATTGGCTATCAAACAGAATGATGTAAAAATGAAATGGACTGCTTTGTTTGGTAGAAAATGCCCTGTTGAGAAAGAGCTTACATAAAGGTCAGATGATCACCTTCTAAAAATTTATATGAGCTAAAGTGTTTGTTCTTTTCAATTAAGTGATTTCATGGTATTATCAAAAAACATGAAAGTAGTTCAAAATTTATATGGTGCCTGCTATCTTTGAGATACTGTTCTGAGGGCATGTGCTCATTCATTCATTAAAAAATGTTTTTTAAATATCAGATGCCAGACATTGTTCTAGGCCCAAGGGTTACATCAAATTCTTACCATATTTAGAATACCAGTGGTGTTCTAAATAGCTTAAATAACATTATTAAGCTAGAGAATACTACATGTTAAAGAGAAAAATAGAACCAGGAAATGGGATGGAGCATTCAAAAGGAGGATTTGCAATTTTAAATAGGGAAGGTTTGTTGAGATGATTATTTTTGAGTGAGGATGTGAAGGAGTGAGAGCAAACCATGGGACCATCTAGAGTAGAAGCATGGCATGAGTGAGAACAGCAAGTGCAAAGGTCCTGAAGCAAGATGTGTCTTTTGTCTTAGATGAACTGTTAGGATACCTGTGTGGCTGAATGAAAGTATTACAGGGAAAATTAGTGGGAATTAAGCTCAGAGAGAGTGAGAGATCTGATTTTGTAGGCCTTCCTAGACTACTTGGTTGAGAATTTACTTCTTCCTCTGAGCAAGAATGGGCATCCATTGAAGGATTTTGGTGGAGGCATAACATGACTTGGCTTACATCATTATTTGCAGATAATTTATCATAGGAAGCAAGGGAGATAGTTAGGAGGCTGCTGTAATAATCCAGGAAAGAGATGATGGCAGTTTTTACCCAGTTGGTGGCAGTGAAGATAGTGAGAAGTGATCAGAGCCTGCATTTATTTTGAAGGCAGAGAGAGAAGAATTTGCTGACAAGTTGGATGTGGGGTGTGAAAGAAAAAGAGGGATTAGGATGGGCCTGCATTTGGACATGAGCAATGACAGTGAGGTGGGAAGGGTGCAGTTTCAGAGTAGAGTGGAAGAGATTATCACCAGCTTACAAGAATTATCCATTTAATCATCTTAAAACTCTTTGACATTATGATCTACATCTTGAAGATGAAACTGAGATGGAAGTTAAGAAACCGGCTAACATTCAGAAAAAGTGCTGAAGGCAATATATGAATACAGGTGCCTGTCTCAAGACTTGTCTGTGCTTGGTTTCTCATATAACATGTTACAACGTGGTCTCAAATATGATTTAACAATGGAGTAGATGATACAGACTTCAGTAACACAAAAACTGAGTTGTAGACATCAGTCAGAAGAAACACAAGGTAACTAGAAAAAAAAAAAAAAAGACTGAAATCCCAATTCTGAATATAGACAATGATTCATTTCTCTTATTAGGAAGAAAACATTTTTCCTAAAGATATTGTTCTCTGGTTAGTTATTGAATTTTAAAGACCATTTTTTTTTTCTAACCTAGAATTGATTCTGTCTTATTTATTTGAATTGAGTATAGAGGCACTCTTTTGCCCCATTTAAATGGTTTCAGGCCAGGTGCAGAGGTTCATACCTATAATCCTAGCACTTTAGGAGGCCAAGGCAGGAAGATTGCTTGAGCTTAGGAGTTTGAGACCAGCCTGGGCAACATGGCAAAACCCTGTCTCTACAAAAAAAAAGTCAGAAAAAAAAACCAAAATTAGCTGGGTGTGGTGGCACGCACCTGTAGTCGCAGCTACTTGGGAGGCTGAGATGGGAGGATTGTGTGAGCTTGGGAGGTGGAGGTTGCAGTGAGCTGAGATTGGGCCACTATATTCCAGCCTGGGCAACAGAGTCAGACCCTATTTCAAAACAAAATAAATAAATGGTTTCACTTTTGTATCATTCTGACTCCCAACCTTTCTAATAACAAAATTTAATTTTGTATTATATCCTTAGCCATCCTTCCTTTTCATAAAGATAATTTGAAAAATATAGCAAAGTATAAAAAATATAATCAGGAGGGAATGTTAATGAGATGGCAGAATAGGGCTTTCCAGCTCTAATCTCCCATAGAAGCATCAATTTTATCTATTCATGCACAAAAATATTTCATAAGAGCTAAAGAAACCAGATGAGAGATTACAGCACCTGGGCATAGCAGAAAAATAAGAAAATATGCATTTAAGAGGGCAGGAAGAACAGTTTTACATTACCTATGTCACCCCTCTCCCAACCAGAGATAGAATAGGATGGAGAGACCCTCTGCATGGGGAAGGATAGTAAAGTGAGTACTGGACGTTGCCTCAGATCCCAGTACTGGGCCTGCTCAGCTAAAAACCAGCACAGTACAGATCTTCTTGGCCACAAACTTCAGACCCTCTTTGGTGACAGGACAGATTACACAATTCCAGATTCCAGGCTTGTCTCACAGTGGCTCCAGGCTTTGGACAGACTAAAATACTGAGCCAGCTCCAGGGGTCCTGAGTTTCTGGCCCACTCCAGGACCAGGCCTACCTCAAGACCCAGGCTCCAGGCCTTTTCAGTGCCAGGCCTGCCCCTGCAGCCCCAGCATGCAAGCATACTCCAGTTTCTAAGACAGCCCAGAATCAGGTCTCCATCAATACCCCTGGCCTCAGGAATGAGGTCAGCACCTGTGGACACAGTCTCCAGGCCTTCCCAAGGCCAGGTCAGTTCCTGGAGCCCTCAGGATGAGGTCAGCACCTGTGAACATGGGCTCCAGGCCTTCCCAAGGCCAGGCCAGTTCCTGGAGCCCTAGGGAGCTCCCAAGCTGCCTGCTGCAACCCCACACTCAAGTTGACCCAGGTCTATCCCAGTAGATCCCAGCACTGGGCTAGTCCCCAGTGGACCCAGGCTCTAGAACCACTGCTGTGGATCCAGGTTGCAAACTTGATCCAGTATCCAGGACAGCCTTCTTGGACCTAACCTCCAGAACAGATTCCATGCGCTTACCCTCACGGTCCCAGTCTCTAAACCTTCCCTAGAACCAGGCTTGCCTCAGGCTCCAGATTATTTCCTGTGGTTCCAAACTCCAGTAAATTCGGGGTCCAGGCCCACTCCAGTAGGACCTGGTGCCAGGTCAACCATCAAGAATTAAGGCTCCAGACCATCCTTGTAAATCAAGGTTCCAGGCCAGCTGCTAAGGACCCTGGATATGGGCCTATTCTCAGGAACTCAGGATCCAGGCCTGCCCTAGCACCATGCCAGCCCTCAGGAACCCAGGTTCCAGGCTTGTCCCAGTGGACCCAGGCACCAGGCCCATCCCAGGGCTTGGATGGTCTCTGCAGACTCAGTCTTAAGGCCTACCCCAGTTCCAGGGAGTACCTGTAGACCTAGGTTTCACGCTGACTTCATGTAAATTCAGGCTCCAGTCCCACCCTATGGGCCTGTTTTTCAGCTCCAGACACAAACCCATAGATTCAGAGGCCACTACAGTCAAATTGCTGACCCAGGCACAACTTAGGCTGCCCAAGGGTTCCAGCAGCATGTCTGCTTATGGACCACACTAGACAGCCTTTACAGAATCTCTGGGTTGGTTAACTGGTGAAGGGCTTTCCCAGAGGAAGCCAGTTTTAAAAGACTAAAATAAGTCTACTTTAAATGCATAACTACCAACACATGGCCACAACGGTCAAAAATAATCAGGAAAACATGTCACTAAAGGACTACTTTAAAGTAGCAGTAACTGACCCTAGAGAAAGGGAGATATATGAATTGCTTGACAAAGAATTCAAAATAATTGTTTTTAATGAAGCTAAGCAAACTTCAAGAAAATACAGAAAAACAATTCAACAAAAAAATCAAGAGAACAATACATGACCAAAATGAGAAATTTAAGAGATTGAAGTTATATTTTTTAAAAACCCAGAAATTCTGAAGCAGAAATAGATAATGAAATGAAAAAGTACAATAGAGAGCAACCACAGCAGAGTTGATCAAACAGAATAAAGGATCTATGAACTCGAAGACAGGCTATTTAAAAATATATAGTCAGGAGAAAAACAAAAGGGTAAAAAAGAATAAACAAATCTTACGAAATTTATGGGATAACCTCAAAAAAACAAATGTTCTAGTTATGAGAGCTTAAGAAAAAGTATTAGAAAGCTTATTTAAAGAAATAACAGCAGAAAATTTTCCAAATCTAATTCCAAATCTAAGGAAAGTAGGTACAGGAAGGTCAAAGGTCTTCGATGAGATTTAATCCAAACAAGACTACTTTAAGACATGATCAAACTGCTGAAAAGCAGCAAAACTTTAAAAAGCAGATCACATAAAAATGAGTTTCAATAACTATCAGTGCATTTCACAAGAGAAATCTTATAGGCCACGAGAGAATGGAATTATATTTTCAGTGTTATAAAGGAAAAAAAAATTTGGCAACCAAAAATAGTATACTTGGCAAAGCAGTATGTCAGAAATTGAAAGATTAAAAGTTTCCCAAACAACAGCTGAGGAATTTTTTTTACCACCAGCTCTGTCTTACAAGAAATGCTGAAGGGAGTTCTTCAAACTGAATTTAAAAATGCTAAATAGTAACACAAAAACATAGGAAAATATAAAACTCACCAGTAAAAGAAAGTATTCAGCCAACTTCAAGATAGCCTAATACTGTAATGATTTTATGGAATACTGTAGTGAGGGTTTAATGGTGGTGTGTAAATCACTTATATCATTTATTTCTTTAGGTTGAAGGCTTAAAGACAAAACTATTAAAAACAGCTACAATACTTTGTTAAGGGATATACAATATAAAAAGATGTAAATTGTGACAAAAATGTGGGAAGGGTGGATTAAAAGTGTGGTATTATTTTATGCAATCAAAGTTAAGTTGTTATCCATTTAAAATAGCATATTATAAATATCATGTTTTATGTAAGACTCATGGTAACCACCAAAAACCTAAAGAGAATATACAAAAGATAAAAAAGAATCAAAGCATACAGCTGAAGAAAATCATCTAATCACAAAGGAAGTTAGCAAGAGAGGAAGAAAGGAGGAAAGAATCTACAAAACAACCAGAAAACAATTCACAAAATATCAGTAGTAAATACTTACCTGTCATAACTGCCTTGAATGTATATGGATTAAATTCTCTAATCAAAAGACATAAAGTAAATGAATGGATAAAAAACAAGATGCAAACTCATGCTGCAAACAAGAGACCTACTTCATCTATAAGGACACACATAGACTGAAACTGAAGAAAGGGACAATATTTCCTGCAAATGGAAACCAAAAGATAGCTGAAGGAGCAATGGTCATATAAGGCAGAATAGAGTTTAAGTGAGAAACTTTAAAAAAGACAAATAAGGTCAATATATAATGATAATGAGTCAATTCATCATGGGAATATTAAAACAATAAATATACACATATCTGACATCAGAATATCAAAACTATTTAAAGCAAATATTAACAGATTTGAGGGAGAGACAGACCACAATACAAGAGTAATAGGGAATTTAATAACACGATTTTAACACTGGGCAGCCCATTCAGATGGAAATCAATAAGGAAACATTGGATTTGAGCTGCACTTTAGACCAAATTGGCCTAACAGATATACATAGAACATCCAACCAATAGCAACAGAATACACATTCTTTTTAGGTACACATGGAACGCACTCCAGAAAAGATCATGTGATAGGCCTCAGTGTAAGTCATAACAAATTGAACAAGGAAGATTGAAATCATATCAAGTACCTTTTCTGACCGCAATGGTATGACACTAGAAGTCTATAATAGGGGGGAACTTCAGAAAATTCACAAATATATGAAAATTATACATGCTCCTAAAACAACCCATGAGTCAAAGGAAAAACAGAAATTAAAAAATTTCTTCAGAGAAATGAAAATGGACATACGATACACAAAAACTAAAAGGATGCAACGAAAGCAGTCCTAAGAGGAATGTTTAGAGCAATATGTGCCTACATTGAAAAAGAATAAATATCCCAAATAGACAACTTAGCATTATATTTCCAGGAATTAGAAGAAGAAAACAAACTGAGCTAAAGTAGTAGGGGGAAGGAAATAATAAAGATCAGAGCAGAAATAAACGAAACAGACATGAGAAAACATTAGAAAAGATGAACAAAAATAAGAACTGTTTCAAAGATAAACAAAATCAACAAACCTTACAGTAAGAAAAAAGAGGAACCAAATTTTTAAAAATCAGAAATGAGAGAGATATTACAACTGAGATATAGAAATACAAAAGATTGTAAGAGACAACTATAAACAATTACATATCAACAAATTGAATAACCTGTAAGAAATGGATAAATTTGTAGGAATATAAAACCTACATATAATACCTACTGTATTCATCCATTTTATATTGCTATAAAGGGAATACCTGATACTGAGTAATTCATAAATAAGTTTATTTTGGTTCATGGTTCTGCAGACTGCACAAGAAAACGTGGTGCCAGTATCTACTTCTGGTGAGTGTCTCAGGAAGCTTTCACTCATGGAAGAAGGAGAAGAGGGAGCAGGCATGTCACATGGTGAGAGAAGGAACTGGAGATGGAATGAAGAAATATAAAGAAGTGCTAGACTGTTTTTAACAATCAGATTTTGTGTGAACTAATAGAGGGAGAACTCTCATTACTGTGGGGAGGGCACCAAGCCATTTGTGAGGGATGCATCCCTATAACCCAGTCACCTCCCACTAGGCCCCACTTCCAACATTGGGGATCACATTTCAACATGAGACTTTTGAAAGGACAAATATCCAAACCGTATCACCTACCAAGACTGAATCATAATAGAAAATCTGAAGACACCAATAATGAGTAGGATATTGAATCTGTAATAAAAAGTCTCCTGTTAAAGGAAAGTCCAGAACTTGATGGCTTCCATACAGATTCTATCACCTATTTTAAAAAAGAAATCCTTTGCAAATAATCCCAAAGAAATTAAACAGAGAGGATAATTCCAAACTCATTTTACAAGGTCAGCATTTCCCTGATACCAAAGCCAGACAAGCACATTACAGGAAAAGAAAATTACAGGCCACTAAATCTGATAAACATAGATGCGAAAATCCTCAACAAGATACTAGCAAACCTATTTTAGTAGCACATTACACACTACAATCACTGCAATCAAGTGAGATTTATTTCTGGATTGCAAGGAGGGTTCAACATACGCACATCTATAAGTGTGATACACCACCTAAATAAAAGGAAGGCCAAAGCCATATGATCATCTCAACAGATTCAGAAAAGACATTTGATGAAATTTGACATCTTTTCACGATTAAAAACTCTCAAAAGTAAGAATAGAAGGAATGTGCCTTAACCCAATAAAGGCCACATTCAACAAGCCCATAGCTAATGTCATACTCAATGGGGAAAAGTTTAACACTTTTCCTTTAAGACCCCAAAACAAGACAAGAATACCCATTACCACCATTTTAGTTCAGTGTAGTACTGGAAGTCCTTGCCAAGCAATTATGAAAAAAAGACATGCAAATTAAAAAGGATAGAATTAAAATGTCTGTTTGCATACAACATGATTCCACATACAGAAAACCCTGAAGATATCACCAAAAAACTGAAAACTAACAAATTCAGTCAAGTTCTAAGATACCATAATAAACACACAAAAATCAGCAGTGTTTTCATACACAAACTATCCCAAAAAGACATCAATAAATCAATTCCATTTATAATAACTACAAAAATAAAATACTTAGGGACAAGTTTAACCAAGGAAGTGAAAGACCAATAAATTGAGAACTATAAAACATTGATGAAATAACTTGACACTAGTAAATGGAATGATATCTCACGTTCATGGATTAGAAGAATTAATATTGCTAAAATGTCCATACCTGATCTACAGGTTAAATGAAATCCTATAAAAATTCTAATGACAATTTTCAAAGAAACTTTTAAAACAAGTCTATCATTTGTATGGAACCATAAAAGACCCTGAATAGCCAAAGCAATCTTGAGCAAAAAGAACACAGCTAGAAGTATCACACTACCTCATTTCAAAATCCACTACAAAATGATAGCAATGAGAACAGCATAATATAGAGACGTAGGCAAGATGGCCCACTAGACATAGCCAGGAATACCTTATTCCGCCCAGATAGAACAGAATATTGAGTAAACTGGCATCCTTGGAACAGATCATCTGAGAGAAGGCACTGAGAGAGGTTAGAGAGATTACCTAGACAACAGGACTGAAGTGGGAGGATGCTGTAAATCATGGGGTTGCCAAGCACTGAGATGTATTCCAGGCCCTGAACAGCTTCTAAAGGAGAGGCTTTGACCTGTGTAATCTGCCAGACCTGGAGAGATAGCAGGGATGTCTATCCTGTGGGACTAGAGGGAGTCTGATCTGTGCGCCTGCTCTCTGCCGGCCCCCTATTAGAGTCCCTGGCCTGGCTATACTTGCATGCAGCGCAGCCTCAGCTACTCCTTAATTTGAAGCACTTTTGGCAGGGGCCATCCACCATAGTGCTTTTGCCAGAGGACCCCACTGCCCCACTGGAGTGATTTTGCTGACAGCCTCCCACCAGAATGGATCTGCCGGTGACCCCACTGCCACCCCACCAGAGAATGCTCACCTACAGTGCCCCCATAACCCCTGCTGGGGTGTGCTTCCTTTCCATGGAGCCCCCACTGAAGCACTGACACCCACCTGCCTCCATCTCTCCTAGAGAGTGCTGTTGCCGGTGGGTCTGGTAGCTCCTTGGCCCCTCCAGCCCAGCCAGGGCTCGACCTCAAGGGACAAGAGGACAAAGCCACAGACCTAGTCCCAGGTCCTAGAGCACAAAGCCCAGTAGGGCAAATCTAAACTTTGGACCTCTGAGAGCACCCAGAAATGAAGCATTCAGTATACCAACTTGCACCATGGTCAAAACTTCAAGGGCAATAAAGAGCGTTTAAAAACAAAAAGCCCCATCCAAAAGGCCCCATCAGCAGCAATGTCAAAGGATAGCAAAACATCAGCCCTCACAGATGAGAAACAACTAGCACAAGCATTCTGGCAGCTCTAAAAGCCAGAGTGACTTCTTACCTCCAAACAATCATACTGGCTCCCCAGCAGTGGTTCTCAACCAGATTGAAATGGTTGAAATATCAGACATAGAATTCAGCACCTGGATGGCAACAAAGCTCAGAGATATAAGCGGAAGTTGAAACCCAATCCAAGGGAAACAGTAAAACAATCCGAAGGGTTGAAAGACCACATAACCATTTTAAGAAAGAACTAAACTGGACTTTTGGAAATGAACAAATTCACTACAGGAATTTCAACATACAGTTGGAAGCAGTAACAACAGAATAGACCAAGCTGAGGAAAAGATCTCAGAACCTGAAGAGCGCTCCTTTAAATCATCAGACACACACAACTAAAGAATTTTTTAAAAAATTAACAAAACCTAAGTGAACACAGGAACAGAAAACCAAATACTGCATGTCCTTACATAAAAGCAGGAGCTGTGTACTGAATACACATGGACACAAAAATGAAATGAAAACGACAGACAGTGGGACTGCTTTAGTGGGGAGGGTGGGAGAGAGGTGGGGGTTGGAAGGCTACCTATCAGGTATTATGCTCACTACCTTGGTGAGGGAATCATTTGTACATCAAGCTGCAGCAATACAAAACTTACCCATGTAACAAACCTGCACATGTACCTCCTGAACCTAAAATATAAGTAGAAGAAAAGCATAGTATTGACATAAAAACAGGTACATAGACCAAAGAAACAGAATAAAGAACCCAGAAATAAATACATACATTATGGTCAATTGACTTTCAATGAAAATGCCAAGAACATACAGTGGGGAAAGGGCAGGGTCTTCAATAAATGGTGCTGGGAAAACTGGATATCCACATACAAAAGAATAAAATTAGATGCATATCTTATACAATATAAAAAAATCAACTCAAAATGGATTAAAGATCTAAATGTAAGATATGAAATTGTAAAACTAGTAGAAGAAACCATAGGGGAACAACTTTGACATTTTTCTGGGCAATGATTTTTATTTTTTATTTTTATTTTTGGATGACTCCAAAATCACAGGTACTCCTGTGTTCATTGCAGCATTATTCACAATAGGCAAAATATGGAATCAACCTAAGTGTTCATCAACAGATGAATGATTTTTTAAAATGTGGTGTATATACACAATGAAATACTATTCAGCCATAAAAAGGAATGAAATCCTGTCATTATGACAACATGGGTGAACCTGGAAAACATTATGTTAAGTGAAATAAGCCAGGCACAGAAAGACAAATACCATATGATATCACTTATATATGAATCATAAAATGTTGAACTTATAAAAACAGAGTAAAATGGTGTTAACCAGAGGTTGGAGAATGGGAAGATTTGAAAGATTTTGGCCAAATATACAACATTTCAGTTAGGAGAAATAAATTCAACAGATCTGTTATCATGATGACTAGAGTTTATACAGTATACTATAGATTGGAAAATTGCTCAGATATCATATTCTAAATGTTCTTATCCTAAAATAAATAAGTATGTGATGTAATGAATGGCTTAAGTTACTTGATTTAGCCATTCTATAATGTATACATAAATTAAAAAATCAAGCTGTACACCATGAATACATACAATTTTCACTTGCTAATTAAGCTGTTAAAAATACCAAAAGAAGGAATATAATCAAGGTCATGCCCAGAGCTGATTTGAATAATTTAAAATTTTTTCATTCTAATACTTTATTTATAGATGTTATATATGTGAACATTATTCTATACATACAGCTTTGTACTACGAATTTTCATTGACATGAAATTGTCATGTTTTCTCCATATTAAACTTTTCTCCATATTAAACTTTTTGTAAATATAATATTATTCACATTTCTTTTAAGAATCCCCTTGTTGGACTGTCTCGTAATTTTGCAATGTCTCTTCAAAAGGACATTTGGGACATTACTAATATTTTCCAAGTACAACTGTTTGTGCTTGGAATGAAAACATATTATGGGACTGTGATGCACCAGTGTTGCTAAAACACGATTTGAAATGGTCATTGGTGAGAGACAACGTGCAACTGGTATTTAATTCAGAGAAATGAATTTTTCAAGATTTCTAACTGAGAATTTGGTATCATTAATGTTCTTTTCCATGTCAATAAACTTTGTCACAAACATCTCTTTTTAAAGCAGGCAAAGAAGTGGTATATCCCATGCCAATATTTCTATTTTAATCTTCTTAGAGCTTTTACAAAAAGTTACTAAATATAAGCCCCTCCAAATAACAATATGAGCTTCAATTCTACGTTAGTGATATTTTTCTGCTAAGTAATTCTTATAGGTTTAATATAATTTAGGGATTAAAAACCAAGCTATTACTACAGTCCATGATAAGCATATTGAGATATATCTATAAATTTCAGATTTGGGGGATTAAATTTGCTAAATGCTCTAGCGATAGTCCTTTGTGTTTTCTTATGTATAATGAATATTTTCTAATGTTGGTATCTGTTTCTTCTTGAACATATTCTTAATTTGAATGAAAAGTGACTTAAATATAACTTAGTGATTAATCTATGATGATGCTATGTGCCTACCTTATTATTACTTAGAAATAATAATTTAAATATCATCTGTTTCATGTAGTAGTCCATGCTTATATCAAATTTATATCTAAAAAATAAATTTTACCTTATTTAACCAGATTGAATAAAGAGTTAATTAGTTAATAGCAGATTCTATTTAAGAAAAAGCTCATTCTCTGTAAGTAGATGGGCAATTTAAAGGTGAAAATAAAAAATATATCTAGCATTAAGATTATACTGAGAGTTTAATCCTTCATAATTTATACATTTATATTTTGAATTATAAATGATTTGTTATAAATATCAATTCTTCTTGTATTATGGATATATTGAAGCTTACTAATAAAAACCAAGATTAGATTTGGCAGAGCTCACAGACATAATCTAATCAAAGCTTACTATCAATAAGACTAGATTCTTAAGTTCATGTAGCATAGAGCCAGAAATGAGATCCAGGTCATCTGGATTTTCTCCACCACAGCACCTCAATCACTTTCTGAATCACAGGCTTATACAGATCATCTAAGGTTAGGTTGATCAGCTTCCTGTTTGAAGATACCAGGATAAATGCTGGACTTAATGTTTTGATAGCATGATGAAACTACTGTCATATTCCCAGTTTTAAGGTATCATAATTTGTAACAGGTCAGTTTAATTACCAATTCAGTGGTTCAGCAAAAACCTATCACTACATCAATGCCATAATATTACTGACTTCAGAAATATTAAATGTATGTCTTAGATTTAAAGACACAGTTATGTGTATTTTCTTGCTACATGCTGCCTTTTAAACATTTGGGCTCTTTTCAGACACATTTCAAAAGGAGACCACTTACTGACTTGTTTCAATAGGCATGTTTCCCTGTGATGGAGACATTTCTGTAAATCTGTCAGTGACCCAGGGTGGTAACTGCAGTTTCATGTGGGGCCTTCTCATTCACATGCCCTTCCTAAATGAGGTCTGAACAAGGTTTTCTACTTGATACTTTATAACATCAACAAAAGAATTGTTTGAAATATAAAATCCAGTCTTTAAAATACTCTATTTATAGTCAACTGAGGCCTAAATACATAATTGCTTGCAGGTTGTGTGCAGTTTTCTAGGCTTGGGTTATAAACCTATAGCGCAAGTGTTACTTTTTTTTTTTTTGGAGACAATCTTGCTCTGTCGCCCAGGCTGGAGTACAGTGGCGCCATCTCGGCTCACTGCAAGCTCCACCTCCCCAGTTCACACCAGTCTTCTGCCCCAGCCTCCCGAGTAGCTGGGACTACAGGTGCCCACCACCATGCCTGGCTTTTTTTGTGTGTGTGTATTTTTAGTAGAGACGGGGTTTCACTGTGTTAGCTAGGATGGTCTCGATCTCCTGACCTCGTGATTAGCCTCGGCCTCCCAAAGTGCTGGGATTACAGGCCTGAGCCACCGTGCCTGGCCACAAGTGTTACCTTTTAAGTCTCTTCCACCTACGGACAGCCATTGGGTTCAAACATGGAACTTATATAGAATGAAATCAGGTGAGATTTCCTAACTGCACTCCAGCAACTGCTACCCAATTATCTGAACAGGTTCTGGAGTAGAAAGCTATTTATCACCCATTTTCTTATTCCTGGAGAAGTCCTTACCTGGGTATGTTTAGAATAATATATTTGAATCTTGGTGTATTCTAAGCCTTTATCTTAGTTCTGTTTCTGCCTCTGACTCACAACGTTTGCTTCTGTATTATGTATCTAGGGCTCATTGTTGAGAACAGAAGATGCTTTCCTGCAGTTGTTCAAATCTCAGCCTGTAAAGGAAAGATGCTTTCTGTGTGAACGTCATGGGTCCTGTCACTTGTAATTCTACTGCCACTTCTCTTTTTATCTACTATTGCTCAAATCAATGCAAAAGGGAGTTGCACAATGGACAGTTCTCTTGCACTCCTCCTTCCAGATGCTCTCAGGTAACAAGAATGACTGATTTTTTTTTTTTTTTTTGAGATGGAGTCTTGCTTTTTCACCCAGGCTGGAGTGTAGTGGCGCGATCTTGGCTCACTGCAATCTCCACCTCCCGGGCTCAAACGATTCTCCTGCCTCAGCCTCCTCAGTAGCTGGGATTACAGGCATGTGCCACCACGCTTAGTTAATTTTGTATTTTTAGTAGAAACGAGGTTTCCGCATATTGGCCAGGCTGGTCTCAAACTCTTGACCTCAGGTGATCCACCTGCCTTGGCCTCCCAAAGTGCTGGGGTTACAGGCGTGAGCCACCGCAGCAGGCCTGAAATACTTTTTTGAATACATTTTGGGAGGAAGTATACTATTGTTTGGACTAAGAGTTGCTGAGAGGTATCTCCTCAGGATAGAAACTCTTTTAAAATCCTATTTCCTTCATAGTTGTGACTGTCCTTCACTAAAAACCAATACAAACAAAAACAAACACACAAACAAAACCTATTTCCCTGGGACCCCATATCCACAAGAGGCCATAGATTAGAGTTTTACTTTCAATAAAATATGAACTACACTGGGGTCTCAAAATTGCTCTTTGTTTAGTTTAGGCTCTTTGTAATCCGTGTAGAGAAGAGACTGGCTGTAGGAACCAGTTGCATCCAAATCACGGAGATATGGAACAAGAATAGGTTATTATCGTAGTATCAGATAGTTTCATGATAGTTCTCAAACTGTGATCTTGTGAAAACACTGATGTTTGAGCTGAATAAATTCCTACAGATAAAACAGCAGAGCCTTTACTAGATTATAGAAAAAAAACTATAATATTTCCATTTTTAAGTTACTTCCTTTTTTATTTTCTTAAAAAATTGGTATTTACTACTATTACAGAGTCAGTACTACAAATGAGAGACACACTAAATGAAGACATTACAAATGAAAGTGAAGGGAAATATAAGGTGGGATAAAATTGATCATATGTATTTTGTTTTACTTGCAAATGATGCATCCTATGTCCATACCTACTTGTATTGGCTGTATTTCCTATAAAATAATGTAAAAGTTTACTTTTAAAGAAAATAAGTGTCTGAAACTGAGCTCACAACTGCATATAACAGTTTTGTTTTTAAAACAGTTACTGTCAACAATGGGTTTGTAGTTTGAAACAGTGACTCAATGTCCATGGGAAGTTAGAAGCCAAGTATTCTTTCAACTCTATTGTCTCCAAATAGACAGTTGTTTTATTAAGTCAGGTGTAGCTCTGAAAAAAAAAGTTATACTGTCAAAACCTCAGTATATTTGGAGAAGAAAGCAGCTCCTGTTGTTTTAACCTCTAGAGATGGAGAACAGATGCTTGGTGTTAGGAGAAAGGAGGCTGGATTTAAATGATACTGGATCAAACCCAAAATTGTCAAGCCAGGTAGGATGTTTACAGAGGCCATGTCTACCCAGAGCTAGAACTTCAAAACCAAGACTTTAGGAATAAACAAAAGAATCCAATTACCAATATGTAACTTACTCAAATGTAAAAGAGTGAAAGGAGAGAGTAGGGAAGAAGACAGTGTGGGAAAAGCTGTCCTCCTTCCCCGGGGATGAGTCAATGCCTGTGAGTGGAGGTGGGTGGAGTAAATTTGTTATTCTTCCTTGTTTGATCCCATGAGTGTCTTACATTGAAAGCATGTTACTGCCTAGTATATCAAGATACAAAGCACATAACTTATTCTAGTGTTACCTATAGAAACAGCTATCCTTCAGCCTGGAGGAAAAACTGCTTGCGTTGGATTTACTGAAACAGAGAATGCCTGGATATACAACATACGTATGTATGTATACATAGAGTACTTGTATAGCTATAAATTTGTAAAGTTTATGCTCAGATGTGATTGTTCTTGACAGGGTAACCCCCAGGCCCTCACCAATAGAGATGTTAGTCTGCGTCAAGAGCATGTCTTGGTTTATTTACTGCTTTGGATCCTTTGTCCATGTAATCCTTTTGTTCTTTACTTTCGGCTTCATTGTAAGCCTTTCAAACTGTGACATAACTTGGTTCACATCATTTTGACTTAACTATAACATGTCACAGATCAAATATCTAATTACATGCTTTTTGCTTCCTATGATCTTGCCCTGCTGGTTCCCTGTCAACACTAGTTTTTACATTACATTTCTTTGGCATCTGTACCCCTGAAATTTATAGATTTTTGCCCTGGAATTTGGCCACGGATTTTTCAACATCTGGGTTTTAATCAAGATTTTAATTTTTATTTGCTTTCCCAGTGACTTCCAATAGTAAATGTGCTACTTTCTTTGGGCAGCACTTTGGAAAGGGAAACAAATAATTATTTGTTCCTCATTGATAGAAATACTATCAATGTAAAATATGAGTAATATAGATATTTTTCCTCCTTAGAAAAGATAAATGGGTGATTGACTGTACTTTAAATATGAGTGAGGCAATCATACCTTTACAGAAAGTAGGAATCTTTTTCCTTATTCAATGCTTAGGAGTAAATTTCTCTCAGATACAGGCCATAAAGCAAGCATTGTTGAAAGAGATTTAGAGTTTTATTAATATATCTGCTTTTAATTTTGTTATATTATCCTAGGAAAATGGTGCTACTGATTGACTGATATCCAATAAGTGAATACAAACATATATGCCCTTTAAAATTTTTTTTAGTCTTTTCCAGAAAATTGCTTGCATCTTGCTGTCAAGAGTGTTCAAACCTGATCATTGCTAATACCATGTGACCAGACTTGGTAATTTGAAAACAAATTGAGAGACAACTGAAGTGTAAGTCGGTTCCATCCATGATTTTTTGGTTCTTGTCAAATGGGAGACAGTGTTGCTGAGAATATGAAAATGACCAGAGGAGTGATGTCACCAAGATGTTAGAGTAGGAGATACCAACCTTCATGTCTTGACATAACAAAAAGAGCCATTTACATATGAAAATAACCTTGGGAAAGCTCCCTGACCCATAAAAGAATCTGTAGCAACAGAGTGGAGCAAGAAAAGGAGAGTATCCACACAGAAAGGACTGCTGGTGAGATTGGCATATCTGAGACACCAGGAGATTTCTAGCAGCAAAGAAGAAAGGTGAAAGCTATCAGTGTCAGCCACACAGTGGGAACCACTGGTCTCCAGTGGCCTGCTCTCCAGAGGATACCAGCACATTTTGTCACTGAGATAACCAACAGCCATTCCTGCCAGGGAATTCCATAGAGCTCCACACTCCTTGTCCACCTATTAAGTGGTCACTCTTTTGAGCTGCTTTGGGAAAGCAGTTGCCACTTCTACCAACCCCTTGCATGCTTTGACCCCTAAGCTTCAGCAACTCCATGAGTTCTCATAGTTCAGATCCAAGTTCTGTGACTGTACTGGGACAAACACCAACCCACATGTCAGACAACAAAGTCATTTCCATAATGAGCTAGTTCACACCACAAGCCTGGAACCAAGTACTTGCTGCACCTGCCCATGCTCGACACCAGCTCACATGCGACAGACAGCTAGATCCTGCTCCAAGCATGGAGCTTCTCCAATGCCAGTGCTCCCATTATTGGCTCCATGGCTGCTTCAAAATCATCCATACCATGCATTCTGTTACCAACATGGCAGTGGAGATAGCTGCAACAGTGTCATTAGGGTCCTGGATCTCAGAGCTATAATCCCTCCACAGGTTCCCATGTGATATGGTTTGGATTTTTTGTCCTCTCCAAATCTCTTGTTGAAATGTGACCTCCAATATTGAAGGTGAGGAGCCTAGTGGGAGGTGTTTGGGTCATAGGGGCAGATCCCTCATGAATGTCTTAGTGATGTCCTCATGGTAATAAATGATTTTTTACTGAGTTCATGTGAGATCTGATTGTTTAAAAGAGTCTAGGACTTCCTCCTCTTCTCTTGCTCCCTCTTGCCTTGTGACACATATATTCCATTTGCCTTCTGCCATGATTGTCAACTTCCTGAGGCCGCACCAGAAGCAGATGCTGGCACACTGCTTCCTATATAGCCTGCAGAATAATGAGCCAAAATAATCCTCTTTTCTTTATACATTACCCAGTCTTAGGTATTCCTTTATTGCAACATGAAGAATTAACACAGAAAATTGGTACTGAGTGTGGGGCATTGCTATAACATACCTGAAGATGTGGAGCAGCTTTGAAACTTGATAACAGGCAGAGGTTGGAAGAGTTGTGAGGACTCAGAAGATGACAGGAAGATGAAGGAAATTTTGGAACTTCTTAGAGACTTAAGTGACTGTGACCGAAATGCTGATGGAAATATAAACAGCAAAGGCCCAGGCTGATAAGGTCTCAGTGAAATGAGGAATTTATTGGGAATTGGAACAAAGGTCACTATTTGTTATGCCATAGCAGATAATGTGGTTGTACTACCTTTATGCCCTAGGGCTGTGGAAGTTTGAATGTAAGAGTTATAACTTAGGGTATCTGGCAGAATAAATTTCTAAGCAGCAAAACATTCAAGAAGTGACACGGCTGCTTCTAGTAGTCTAAGATAAGATATGGGAGCAAAGAAATGACTTAAAGTTGGAACCTGTATTTAAAAGGGAAGTACAGCATAAAATTCAGGAAATTTGCTACCTGGCCATGTGATAGGGAAGAAAAAGCATTTTCAGGAAAGGAATACAAGTTGGCTGCTCAACAATCACTTGCTAGAGAGATCTGCACTACTAAAAGACAGCCAAGTGCTAACAGTCAGGAAAATAGGGAAAAGGCCTTGAAGGCAATTCAGAAATCTCCAAGACAGCTCCTCTCTTGACAGGCCCAGAGGCCTAGGAGGACTGAATGATTTTGGGACCCAGGCTCAGGGAGTTGTTCAGTGCCACCTTGGGACACAGCTCCCCATATCACCACTACTGTAGCTCCAGCTGTGGCTCAAAGGGCATCAGGTATGGCTTGGGCTATTTTAGAGAGCACAAACCACCATAAACCTTGGTGGCATCCATGTGGTGTTAAGTCAGGATGCACACATAATTTAAGAGTGAAGGAGGCTTGACAACTTTCACTTACATTTCACAGGATGTAAGGAAAATCCTGGTGCCCAGGCAGAAGCCTGCCACAGGGCAGGCCTCCTGCAGAGAGACTCTGCTAAGAAATGCCAAGGAGAAATGTGAGGTTGGAGTTCACACAGAGTCTGCACCAGAGCATTGCCTAGACAAGCTGTGGGAATGGGGGCACCACCCTCCAGACCACAGCAGCTTACAGTCTCAGCCTAGAAAAGCCACAGGGGCAGAGCTACACAAGGCCTTGGGAACCTACCCCTTGCATAAGTGTGCCCAGAATGTGGGACATGGAATCAATAATTATTTTGGAGCCTTAAGGTTTAATGTATGCCCTGCTGGTTTTTGAACTTGCATTGGGACCTGCTGCCCTTTTCTTTTGACTGATTTCTCCTTTTTGGAATAGGAATGTTCACCCAATGCCCCATTATACCATAGTAGTCCTAGCTACTGAGGATCCCTGAAATCTTCATCAATACTGACCTTAGCTGAAAAAGCTACAAAGACCATACAAAAGGAACTTTCACAAGTGCCCAAGCCACTGCACCTACCCCAGTAAGTGCTGTCACACACTCCCTATAAGGGAAAGTTGTTCCATAGTGAAACTATCCTGTAAAGCCTGGAAGAAGTGACTTTTCAATAAAATGTGCAGATATCAAAGTAAGAAGACATAAAAAACCATAGAAAATGAAATATCATCAAAAGAACACAATGATCTTTCTGTAACTGAACCCAATGTAATCAATGAAATAGATACAAAAATTACCTGACAAAGAATTCAAAAATAATTAAGCAGCACAGCAAACTTCAAAAAATACAGAAAAACAATTCAATGAAATCAGAAAAGCAATAAATGAGCAAAATAATTATATGTGTATATACATATCTCTATCTCTATCTATATAAATTATATGTATCTCCACATAAAGCCAACAAATTCTGGAACTGAAAACTACAATAGATTAAATGGAAAATGCAATAGAAAATGTCAAGAGCAGAACCGATCAAACAGAAGAAAGAATCTGTGAACTAGAAAACAGGGTATTTGTAAATATACAGAAGAAAAAAATGAATAAAAAGAAATGAAGAAAACTTATGAGATTTATGGAATGGCATTAAGAGAGAAAGTGTTTAAGTTACAGGAGTTAAAGAAGGAAAAGAAAAGCAAATGCAGGAAAAAGATTATTTAAAAAAATAATAGCAAGAAACTTTTGAACTCTAAGAGAAAAATCCAGGTACAGGAAGGTCAAAGGTCTCCAATCAGAACAAGATGACTAAGATATATTACAATTAAATTTTCAAAAATCAAAGACAAGAGAGGATACAAAAAGCAGCAAGAGAAAAAGAGCAGATCACGTACAAAGAAGTTCTAATAAGTGAGCAGACATATTTAGAATATTCCATCAACAGCAACAGAATGTGTATTCTTAAGTGCACAAAAATTCTTCTTTAGGACAGATCATATGTTAGACCATAATGATAGTGTTAACAAATTTTAGAAGATTGAAATCATATCAGGTATCTTTTCTAACCACTATCTTTTCTTGATTATATCATACTTTCCAGTCATTTTTCAATTATTCCCCCCTTCTCTTCCCCTTACTTACTCACCTTTAATCAGTAATGAACCCAAATTCAGGGTTTGGAGAATAATGGTATAGCCCGAATCCAATGATTCCAAGTATACTTCACACATTCATCTCAAAAATTATAGAATGAGAAAGCAACGGGCACAAATTGAATCACACATGGCCAGTCTTCCACAATACTAGGATACAAAATTCTCTGAAGTTTCAATTTCTTTTGATTAAAGAAATATACACTAATTTTCAAAAGAGCTCTTCCTGATGCTTTAAGCCTGTGAGTGGGGGAAGGACAGCTGTTCACTTGTGTGTCAGTTGAAAGAGTACCTAAAATATAGATGAAACATAGAGATAATCCCCTTCAGAAAGATACATTCAAAACCAGTTCCAAAATATTAAACTCAGGACTGGAACATGGTAACTAGCAGTATCAGCTATAGGAAAAGAACTTGAAAGTGAGTGGGATCAAGAGTGGCAACCTCAGAGAAGCCTTACTTCTATAAGAGAATTAAATAAACAAGGGTAGTATTCCCAGAAATGTGGTAGGTGTAAGGAAAGAAAAAAGTAAAAGGGGAAAATAAATTATCTTGTAGAAAGAAAAATGACGTCATTCTTTCCCAATTTCATACAATCACCGCCACCACCACCACCACCGCCATTCATTAAAGAAAGTGTACTTTTTTTTTTTTTTTTTTTTTTGAGACAGCGTTTTGCTCTTGTTGCCCAGGCTGGAGTACAGTGGCACAATTTCAGCTCACTGCAACCTCCACCTCCTGGGTTAAAGGAATTCTCCTGCCTCAGCCTACCGAGTAGCTGGGATTACAGGCACAAGCCACCACACCCAGGTAATTTTTGTATTTTTAGTAGAGATGGGGTTTCACCACGATGATCAGGCTGGTCTTGAACTGGCTAGAGTGTGTGCTTGATGAAACCACCATCAGAAGGCAATTGAAAAAATAGAAAAAATATCATGGAAATTCGTGGCAAAGAAACAGAAAAGACAAATTATAACATTTTAAGTAATAAAAATCCTCTCCTTCCCCAACAGTTATGAAGCAGAAAAATAGTGTGACATATTACAAATATCATTTAGTAGACTTTAAAAAGCATTTGGAGATTTAAAAAAGAAAACTAGAATCAGAAATTTAATAACAAAATAAATAGAAATGGACAAAAAAGAGAAAGTGCATCACCGCTGATCAATTTCAGGGAAAAAATAGAAGAAAACTCCAAACCACCTCAGAAGTAAAGAATAAATAAGATGCACTAGGGAAAAAAGATTCAAAGACAAATTTCAGTATAGTGAAGAAACGTATAACATCCAAGAAAATGAGAATGAAAGAAAAGAAGAAATACAAAAGAAAAGAAATGAAGGTCACAAAGTGACAAAAGTAAGTCAAACTAAGAAAGTTCAACATACACATAATTGAGGTCCCTATGAGAGGGGAAATGTAACAGAACTAATATTTAATGTTATAATCCAAGAAAATGTTCTAGAAATAAGACACATCTACAAATCAGAAGGGGTCCATTCTTTGCCTATGAAAACTACTAGATTTGAAAGATGAAAAATATCTTTAGGGCTTCCATGCAGAATGATCAAAGTATTAATTAGGTTAAGAAAATTAGGCTGGTTATCAGACTTTGAGCAACTTTTAATACAGGCACTAGCAGACCAGTAATTTTTGAGAAGCTCAAGGAAGCTATGAAGAAAGAATAAGTTTTATTCAGCCAAGCTGTATTTTAATTATTAGGACTATAGGAAAAACAGGTGATTTTTAGTATATGTGTTGCTGAGGCAAGCACGAAAAAGCAGTTTTAAACATGTAAGCAAGCAGGGAATATTATTCATAAGTGTACCTCTTGAGAAAATTACTAGTTAATACATGTTATACAACTATATAACTGGGAAAAATTCAGCAAAAGGACTGATGGTGAGCAGAAAACATTATGAGCATACGATATAATTATGAAGACAAGACAAGTAGATGGCAGAAAAATATAAGCAAATGTTATATGTACTTATAGAAGGGAAAGACTGCAACAGAAAAAGGGAAAGGGAGAAGTGAATTGTGGCTACCACCTGTTGAATAGGCAACGGATGGGAGTCAAAGAATTTTTTCTTTTTTTTTAGATGGAGTCTCACGCTATCACCCAGGCTGGAGTGCAGTGGCATGATCTCAGCTCACTGCAACCTTGCCTCCCAGGTTCAAGCAATTCTCCTGCCTCAGCCTTCTGAGTAGCTGGTACTACAGGCGTGTGCCACCACCCAGGCTTAGTTTTTTGTATTTTTAGTAAAGATGGGGTTTTGCCATGTTGTCTAGACTGGTCTTGAACTCCTGACCTCAAGTGATTCACCCACCCTGGCCTCCCAAAGTGCTGGGATTACAGGTGTGAGCCACCACACCTGGCCAAAAAACAATATTTTTAAACAACACGTAAAATGGTATGCAAGAAAAGAAGGGTTAAAGATTCTACAAATACAAAGGTAAGGATTAAGAATATTAACCTTCATAAGTTCAAAACAAAAATTCTTTACAAAGTAAACACATATCCAGTAGAGAACACCATAGAAAATATAATACATACAGTAATTATATAAATTCATGATAGAGTTAAGTTTAAACATATAACAGAGGGGCTAGGTGCAATGGGCTAACACCTGTAATCCCAGCACTTTGGGAGGCTGTGGTAGGATGATTGCTTGAGGCCAGGAGTTCATTAGACCAGCCTGGGCAACTTGACAAGACCCTGTCTCCACAAAAAAATAAAACTAGCTTGGCATGCTGGTGCATGTGTGTCTATAGCCCCAGCTAATCAGGAGACTGAGGCAGGAGGCTCATTAGAGCTCAGGTGTTCAATGCTTCAGTGAGCTATGATTGTGCCACTGCACTCTACCCTGAGTAACAGAGCAAAACTGTCTTTAAAAAAAAGATGGGGGATCATATTTTGTTAATGATTTTAGCATCTATGTTCAAAGATATTGGTCTGTAGTTTTCTTTTTTGGTAGTGTCCTTTCCTGGTTTTTGTCTTAGGATGATACTGGCTTCATATAATGTATTAGAGAGGGTTCCTTCTTTATCTTGTGGAATAGTGTCAAAAGAATTGGTACCAGTTCTTCTCTGAATGTCTGGTAGAATTCTGCTGTGAATCTGACTGGTCCTAGAGATTTTTTCATTGGCAATTTTTAAATTACCATTTCAGTCTTGCTGCTCGTTATTGGTCTGTTCAGGGTGTCTAATTCTTCCTGATTCAAGCTAGGAGAGTTGTATTTTTCCAAGAATTTATCTGTCTCCTCTAGGTTGTCTAGTTTATGTGCATAAAGTCATTCATAGTAGCCTTGAATGATCTTTTGTATTTCAGTGGCATCAGTTGTAATATTTCCCATTTCTCAGTGAGGTTATTTGGATTTTCTCTCTTCTTTTCTTGGTTAATCTTGCTAGTGGTTTATCAATTTTATTTATCTTTTCAAAGACTGCTTTGTTTCATTTATCTTTTGTATTTTTTATTGTTTCAATTTTATTTAGTTCTGCTCTCATCTCAGTTATTTCTTTTCTTCTCCTGGGTTTGGGTTTGGTTTGTTCTTGTTTCTCTAGTTCCTTAAGGTGTGACCTTAGATTGTCTGTGCTCTTTCAGACTTTTTGATGCAGGTGTGTAGGGCTATGAACTTTCCTCTTAGCACTGCCTTAGCTGTATCCTAGAGGTCTGATAGGTTGTGTCATTATTGTCGTTCAGTTAGAAGAATTTTTAAATTTCCATCTTGATTTTGTTTTTGACCTAATGCTCACTTAGGAGTAGGTTATTTAATTTCCATGTATTTGCATGGTTTTGAAGGTTCCTTTTAGAGTTGATTTTCAGTTTTATTACACTGTGGTCTGAAAGAGTGCTTGATATAATTTCAATTTTCTTAAATTTATTGAGGGTCGTTTTATGCCCTATTATATGGTCTATCTTGGAGAAAGTTATGCTAAAATCCTTAACAAAATACTAGCTAACCAAATCCAACAACATATCAAAAAGATAATCCACCATGATCAAGTGGGTTTCATACCAGGGATGCAGAGATTGTTTAAAATATGCAAGTCAATAGATGTGATACACCACATAAACAACTAAAAACAAAAACCACATGATCATCTCAACAGATGCAGAAAAAAGCATTAGGCAAAATCCAGCATCCCTCTATGATTAAAACCCTCAGCAAAGTCGGTATACAAGGGACATACCTTAATGTAATAAAAGCCATCTATGACAAACCCATAGCCAACATAATACTGAATAAAAAATTAGCCAGGCATGGTGGTAGGCGCCTGTAGTCCCAGCTACTGGGGAGGCTGAGGCAGGAGAACATCGTGAACCCGGGAGGCGGAGCTTGCAGTGAGCCGAGATCGCACCACCGCACTCCAGCCTGGACCACAGAGCGAGATTCCGTCTCAAAAAAAGAAAGAAAGAAAGAATTCAGCAAAGTTTCTGGATACAAGATTAATGTACACAAATCAGCAGGGGCACGCAGGGGTGGGGATCATGGGGCGGGCTGAGGAGTGGGTGGAGAGCTTGCAGTGCCGGGGTGGGGGTACGGGAGGGATGGGGGTAGTAAGTAGCAAAGGGGTATACAGGGGGGAGGCAGGATAGAGGGCAAATGGGGAATAGTTAGGGGAGGGAGGAAGGAGGGGGAAGGGAGAGCAGAGGGGGAAGAGATAGCAGAGGGGGAAGGGAGATAATTGGAGGGAGTCAGGAGGGGAGATTGGTGGGAGCATAGTGAGCAGTGAGAGCAGGTGGGTGGCGAGAGACAGGGAGAGGGAGAGACAGGGAGAGGGAGAGACAGGGAGAGGGAGGGA
>NW_012104743.1:1128072-1141601 GCF_000951045.1 Mandrillus leucophaeus | reverse complement strand
TGGCTGTATGAATGTCTTCTTTTGAGAAGTGTCTGTTCATATCCTTTGCCCACTTTTTGATGGGGTTGTTTGGTTTTTTTTGTAAATTTGTTTGAGTTCTTTGTAGGTTCTGGATATTAGCCCTTTGTCAGATGAGTAGATGTGATAGTAGTTCTGTTCAGGCAAGAATTAAGAGATAATAAACCTTTTTGGATAGTGGGTTGTCTGAGGAACAGGATATTTACATGGTCCATAATGTCTCCCCACAGTCTCTTGTAGGTGCAAGGTTTTTCCCTAAGTATGTCATTAACACATCATCTTAAGCTTAATATTAGGAGTGAGGAATTGCTGGACATCATATACTTTTGGATATAACAATAAAAGAAGGCAGCAACATCATCTTTGTGATATTCAGGCTGGAGAGACAATCTGAATACAATCACAGGACACTATCAGACACATTCAAACTGAATATCATTTTTATAAAAATAAGTGATATATACTATGAAAATATCAGTGTCATGAAAGATAAAAGTTAAAATTTTTTTTAGATAAAAGGAGGCTTAAAGAGATAGGACAACTAAGTACAATATGTAATTTTTCACTGGAACTCATATTGAAGGGAGGAAAAAACATTACAGAAGATATTACCTTCACAAAATAGGAATATGGATTGTAGATTATTGTGTCAAGAAGTCAAATGCAGTAAGAAAAAAAAAGTATCAGACTAAAAGCTCTAACCTTTCAGATTATACCTTGGGATCTGTTCATACTGTCCAGCAACCCATATTTCATAATATGAAACTTACAGAGTTTTATAATTTACAAAGTATATTTGTATATATTGTGTTATTTTAATTTTGAACCAATATTTAAAATTAAATAGGTGGGAAATCATCTCATTTTATAGTTTGGAAAACCAGGGCATAAACTGTCAAGTGTTTTCCTCAATGATATGGTTTGGCTGTGTCCCCATCCAAATCTCATCTCAAATTGTAATCCTCACATGTAGAGGGAGGGACTTGGTAGGAGGTGATTGGATCATGGGGGGAGCAATATCATCTTTGTAATATTCAGGCTGGTTATTTTCAGTTCTATAGTTTCCCCAATGCTGCTCTCATGATAGTGCATTCTCACAAGATCCGATGGTTTAAGTGTTTGGCAGTTCCCCTATTGCTTGCTCTCTTTCCTGCTGTCTTGTGAAGGTGCCTGCTGCTTCTTCGCCTTCTGCTTATAAGTTTATTATAAGTTTATAATAAGTTTCCTGAGGCCTCCCCAGCCATGCAGAAGTGTGAGTCAATTAAGCTTCTTTTCTTTATAAGTTATCCAGCCTCAGTCAGTTCTTTATACTGGTGTGAAAACAGACTAATACATTCAATAATGACTAAATTACAGGAGGAGACAGCAACGGAACCCAATTCATTCTAAGTTTACTATTTCATACTGCCCCATTAAGGACTAGTAGAGACACCTTAAAGTCTTTATCTATATGTACAAAAGAAGTAATGTGAACAAATGTAATTTAGAATGTTTTTCAGTTATTTAGGTCAAAAGCAAGAGGACTCCAATTCTGTTAGCAAACATTTATAATAATAAACCCAATTATGCAGAGTGCTTAGAATAACCTGAGAGAATACAGTCCTACTTCATGCAGATGGTAGGCTATGCGAATCCTATTCATGTCCTTCTGATAACTAAAACTGTTCTAATAATTGAAAGTATTTAGAGAGTTCAGAAATTAAAATGTAAATTAAACTAACTTACAGTATAGGTACAAGTCAGTCATCTTTATGTGATCAGCATGTTAAAAAAAAAGAAAAAGCTTTTCTGACTGAATATTTTGATTGAACCAATCATCTTCATTTGGCCTTTGGGGAGGTATATTTGGAATGATGGATACTTGGACAACTCAACTGATTACACTGTTGGATAAGGGATTGTGGTTTCCTGTGGGTTTTGGAGCTTAAATAGCAATTTTTTTCTCTGACTCTTAAAACATGGACTCCTGCCTTTCTTCAATAACATTAGTATATATTTATCTTGTGAAAGGATAATGTATCTTCCAAGCAATTTTAGACTCCTTTATTTTTAAGCATACATATTTGGGGAAAGATAATCAATTATAAGGGAAGCACATACAGCTATACAAGCAGATTAATAACACTAAACCTACTTATATTACAGTTGAACTGATAAGGATTATTAATTCATAGATATCAGTTCTAAGTTGAACCTGGTATTCTGTTAAATCCAGTAAAATGTACTGATTATAGATAACAGGTGTGGAGCCACATTTCTGGATTTGAATCCTGGTTTGCATGTTTATGATTGTGCCCTGGAATAAGTTAATTACCCTCTCTGAGGTATAAAATGTTACAGATATTTTGTCATCTGTAAATTGGGGTAACAATAGGATCAATGTCACAGAGTGGCTTTGAAGATTCTGTGGGTCAATATATGTGTGGAAGCCAATATATAGGACAGTGCCCAGCATATTACAAACAATGAGAAAATTGTTATCTACTTGAAAGTGTCAATGTAGAGATTCAAGATCAGTGCTGTTTATCTCGTAAGTCCTCAGAGAGTGAGCTAACACTCAGAACTGGCTCAAGCATTCTGTGGCATGCACAATTCTGACAGCAAGAGCGTTCTTGTGTTTCTACTTAAATGTAGGAAACCTACATTAACAGAGAGTGAGAAAGGTGTTATGGGGCACAGCTGGTTGGGAAGATAGTGCCTTCCTGTAGTCTGTTTTGCAGGACCAATTTACTCTTTCACCTGTTAGACTGTGGGACCCTTGATAAAGTGTTCCTATGTTTGGCATGTTAACAGATGCTTAATTAGGGTGAGCATATAACCCAGTTCTCCTGAGAAAGGCCTCATTTTATACCTATTGCCTCAGCACAATTAATAGCCACTTTGACTCTCTGAAGCATCTCAACTTGGATAATCAATTACACATTCTTCCTATTAACAATAGTAGCTGAAGGGACAAACTCCTCTCCCTATCTGTGTCTCAGCCTGTCTTCTACACCTAATTTATGCTTTCCCGTCTTTTCCATATTTTTCCCCCATAAATAATAAATGAAGGAGGTATTATATTCAAGCAGTAATAGGCATTGATGTATTTTTAGTTTATTTATTCCTTTTTATAGAACTGAGATAAAATAGTGGGACATTTACTAAAATGTTATTTAATAGAAAACAGCTTTTCTTTAAATCTATTTAAACTTTATGAAAGTTAACATGGAAAGAAGTCATTTTAGAGAAGTTGTTTGAAGAGGCAGTTTTACAATGTAAATAGTGGCAGTTATAAAACTGTTTATCAATATCTAGCACAAAGATAGTTTCCTTGATGGCATCTCCACATATTTGAACTGTCTGTGGGCAACAATTGTTTAAAATGATTAATGCAGTAACATTTCAAAGGATGTACAAATACCAACTTGATTCCATAATAAGTTTCTAAAATCTCATTATAATAGATTTCTAAAAGAACTTGATAATTAGTTTCAAATGGAAACATCCATAATTTCATGGATTTCATGGAAGCAACTCAAGAACACTAGAAGAATTATTTTTGCTAGTATACTTGTATATTGCTATAGTCATGTGTGTTCTCTCATCCATTTTGCCAAAAACAATTTGATTTAGTTAATTCTTCAGGTATTTTCATTTACATAATTCATCACAATTGAAGTTCAACCAACCCAGGATATTTCCTTCCTTTGTTGCAATGACATACTCAGTCACTAATTACAAAGGCATTATTCAGACACATTTTATCTTGTAATTTGTGCCCATTAACCACAGTGGAAAGAAAAATGATATCCTATTCTACTGCTTATTTTCTCTTTAAATATAGCAACAGAAAACAATAAAAACAATATTGGTGGAGATATGGCCTCTCCCTGCCACCAACTCTTTCCTTTTCCTCTAGCTCTGTACTCGATGTAGTATGTCTTTTACATTTGTGTTATTTCAAGCAATAATTACATTAATTTTAGTTTGATTAAGACAACAAATATTAGTCTAAATGTGTCCCTTCACTTCGTATTTCTTTATCCTTTTCTCCTGATGGATTCAGAACACACTACCCCAATACAACACTTTGGTATACTGAATATTTTAAGTAGAAGGAAGTTGAGAAAATTGCATAAGCAGGAAAGTCTGGCCACCTTCTATCCTTCTTCCCTTAAGTGGTCCATAAAACTTAGAATTTTCTGTCCTTCCCCTGAAATAGGTCTTAAGACCCTCATGTAAGTGGGACCCACCCTATAATCAGAAGAACAGAACATCCTTCTCTCTCAAGACAGAAGTTACAAGCTGAGACCAAGTCCACTGACCTAACATTGTAAGAAATTTTATGTGGCTATTCATGGAAACATCCTTGTGGGGAGTGGGTTCTGAACTTGTATATGATGTTCAAAAGAGTTCTAGACCCCAAAATGCTTGAGAACCAATAGACCACTTTATCACCAAGGTACTCTCTAATTGCCTGTGTACCTTCACCATCCGCCCAAGAGTTAGTTGCTTAATTTATTAATCATATATTTATTATGGATCTCTAAGTGCAAGGCCACAGAAGAAAATAATGAGGGGATCTAAACTTTAGTACCTTACTATCTCTTAAGTGAGACTAAACAGTAATTCTAATAGAATGTGATAAAAGGTATCACTTTGGGAGGCCGAGATGGGCAGATAACTTGAGGTCAGGAGTTCGAGACCAGAGCGGCCAACATGGCAAAACCCCCTCTCTACTAAAACAAACAACAACAACAACAACAACAACAAAAACAAAAACAAAACTTAGCTGGGCATGGTGGTGCAGGCCTGATAATCCCAGCTACTCAGGAGGCTGAGGCAGGAGAATCACTTGAACCTGGCAGATGCAGGTTGCAGTAAGCCAAGATTGCACCACTGCACTCCAGCCTGGGCAACACAGCAAGACTCTATCTCAATCAATCAATCAATCAATTAATGCTATGATAGAGATATCATCAAATTATTGAGAAGTCATTCATATAAAACTAGGAATGTCAGTGTAGAGAAGAGGTGTTCCTACAGAGAACATGACATTTGACCCATGTCTTGACAGGTATAAAAGGAGACAAGAAGATTCTAAGCTTTGGGAACAGGATAAAGAAAGGATGTAAGTGTGAAATATTTGGAGGAACAGCAAAAATGGCTGGAGTATAGCATGTAAAAAGGAGTTGGCAAAGACTCTCCTTGACCAAACTTTAGCCAGACTCCTATAATAGGAGTCTTAATAGGCTTGATCTAGGTCTATTAATAGACTTAATAGACCTTTTCTTAATAGGCTTATACTTGGCCCTTGTACTCAGGACTTTATATCCTAGTTTTAGAAAGATTTCTGCCAAGTCAGTTTAGGGAGAATCCCTCACCCTTGATATCTGATCAAATTCCTCATTTCCCCACCATTCCCGAGATGATAGTTGATCTCCCTGACCTTCCTTCAGCAAGAATCCTGTTAGGTCAGTTTAGCAAGAACTTCTCCTGCCCTTAATGTCTCCTATTAGTAATTCCACATTCCTTCCAAACAAACAACATAAAAACCTGCTTCTAGGCTATAAATTCTTATTTGTCCTTGTTGTATTCAGAATTGATCCCAGTTCTATACTAAGGTCTCTTTTTCCCTATTTCAACACTTCCTAAGTAAAATCTACCTTTACTGCTTTAACCTTTCTGGTTTTCTTTAACATGGTGAGATGGATAATTAGGCCAGAGGCAGAAGGGACACAGCATAAGGGATTTACAGGGCAGGTTAAATAGTTTCACATTTATTAAGATAATGGTTCTCAATTTGGGGGTTCATGTATCCCTTCCAGAGGTGTGGGAAGAAGTCTAAATACTGCTGTCAACATTTCAGAAAGTCTATTTTGAACTGCTAGCACAAAGTTAAATTTTATTTTGGGTAAATATCTACTATACCTTTTATAGACTTTTTGAAATGTCATGTTCTCTGTAGGAACACCTCTTCTCCACACTGACATTCCTAGTCTTATACGAATGACTTCTCAATAATTTGATGATATCTCTATCATAGCTTTTATTGATTGATTGACTGAGATAGAGTCTTGCTCTGTTGCCCAGGCTGGAGTGCAGTGGTGCAATCTTGGCTTACTAAAACCTGCATCTGCCGGGTTCAAGTGATTCTCCTGCCTCAGCCTCCTGAGTAGCTGGGATTATCAGGCCTGCACCACCATGCCCAATTTTACCAATGAGAAACTAGAGAGATTTAATTACATGCCTAAGGTCACTCAGCTTGGATGCTACAGACTCCGAAGCCTGTGCTCTGAAACATAGGATTCTTATTTTGTTGGAGAAATACTAAAATCCCACAGAGTATTGACAACTCCTCATTAATTAAAAAAAATCACAATTTCAATGGCTTGTTCATTTTCGGAATTACTGTAAACTTAATCTTAATGGAGTAGGCTTATAGGCTGCCCTCCTTTACAACTCTTTTCTAATTTGAAGCATTTTGTAAATTTGATTTTTTTTTTTTTTTTAAAGAGGAGACCTAACTCTGATTATGGAAAAACCTAATTGAAACATGAATAAAAGAACAACCTATAAGAGATTACAGATAAATATTTTGGAAATGGGAAACAGATATCTTGATTAGTACTTCAATGGCATGATACTTTCCATGAGTTCAGCAGAAATATATCATCAAGAGGTTAAAAATGATTATTAGTGAAAAAAAATCAGGGCCAATTCTTATCTGCTGGTTGAGTAAACTCACATGTTTTCACCAACTTTTTCTTCAGTTTCTTACATGAAACCACAGGTCACCTGCTCAATCAATTAGGCCTTATTCCAGGATTCTAGAAATAGTCAGACTAGGAAGTAGGTAATGAGTGAAATGATAAATTAGCCACAGGTCAGATGGACCAGATGAAATGGCATGAACAAGTGAGGAGGGTGAGGATTCTTCAGAGATCCTCCCTCAGAGAGACCCAGGAGACTGTCAGTTGTATTGGCCTGACAATGAATAACTGAATGAAAAGTACATATTTTGTTCAAATGTTGTTTTTCACAGAACAAATAAAATTTATCAATTAAGTTGATAATTTAAAAAATGATGCAGCCACTTTGAAAAACAGTCTGGCAGTTCTGCAAAAGGTTAAACGTAGAATTACTATATGATCTAGCAATTGCATTCTTAGGTATATACCCAAAGACATGAAAGTATATTCCCACGCAAAACCTTGTACACAAGTGTTCATAGAGGCATTGTTCAGAGTAGTCAAAAAGTGGAAGCAACTTAAGAGTCCATCACCTGATGAACAAAAGTTAAAATATAGTATATCTTAAATGAAATAAAACCAAATGAACTATTGGTGCATGCTACAGCATGGCTGAACCTTAAACATTGTGCTAACTGAAGGAAGCCAGGCACACAAGGCCACATGACCCCATTTACATGAAATGTCCACAGCAGGCAAATCCAGAGAGAGAGATATTAGTGGTTTCCTAAGGCTAGAGGAAGCAGGAGTTGGGAAATGAAAGTTAAATGATATGAGTTTCTTTTGAGGGTAATGAAAGTTGCAAAAGTGATTGTGGTGATGGTTGCACAATGCAATTACTAAAAACAGTATTGAATTATATACTTTAAATAGGTGTATTATATATGAAAAATATCAATAAATCTGTTACAGAAAAACAATTTGGCTGAACAGAGAAATGTTTTTGTTTGGTTTTTAAATAAGAATCATTTCTTTTGCCTTCTACTTTTCTGCTACTGGTGACTCTTCAAGGATGCCAAGATCAAGTTGTCAGATCCTTTAGTTTTGAACCAGATTTATCTCATAGTAGTAGGTGGGAGGAAAAAAAGTTTTATATGCATAGCATATGTCATATATGGTTGGAGAACAGCATGGACTAATATAGAAAAGATAAAACTTGCATTCGGAAAAACGCGTTGAGACTTGCCCCTGATAATCACTGTCTGTCTGACCCCTAATAGGTAACTAATCTCTGTGAATCTGTTTACTGGTCTGTACAATTTGATTGAATAACAAATACCACTTTATGTAATTATAGATCGATAAAAATAATAGGTTCATTTATCTATTCAAAGCTCTGGTAGGGGATATAATAGCTTGTTGACTTCCAGAGAGGCTGACAGAAGTCAACCAAGACACTCAGAGCAGGTGAGAACGTCACGTGATTCAGATTAGGACGTTAAGGAAATACCTCTTAGGAGAGATGATCCCTCAGCTGATTCTTCAACAGGGAGGATTTTGGCAGGTGAGAAAGCATGGTGGTGGGGTTGGTACCTGGAGAAGAAGCTAGATGAAGGCTCAGAAGTGCATCTGAGGAGAGTGTTGAAGGCATTTTATTTAGTCAGACAGAATGTGAGCTGTAGCTAACTGTGCTCCTCAAACCATTATCATTAGCATCACATGAGTACTTCTTAGGGTTGTAATTTGTCAGCTCCCACCACAAACCTAATGAGTCAGATTCTGAGGATAAGGCTCGGCAATCTATGGTCTAACCAACCCTCCAGGTGATTGGGATACACAGTCAAGCTTCAAAATGATTGGATTAAAGCATTGGGTACCATGGCAAGAGATGTGTCTATACTAATTGAATATTTATAGAGTTTACAAAGACAATGTTATATGTGGAATTATACACTTCAAGGTATCTGCCACTTTTGGCTATTTATTTGAAAAGAGAAAAGGTTCAAGATAAAGTTTATTATTTACTTATATTATTTTGATAAGTTGTATAAATATATACCTTTTTGTAACATTAGGCCATATTATACATTCTTTCGTATCTTGTTTTTGCTAGCTTATTATTTTGAGCATTTCCCCATGGATTTTGAATTCTATCAATCGGTTCTAAAAACTCATGGAAAATATTTTTAACGACTGCAAAGTGCTTCATCATGTGGATAGGCCATAATTTAATTTACTATTTCTTATGTTGGATTTTAAAAACTGTTTCCTTTACTTTTATAAATACTACAATGATGAAAAACATTTGCATAGACATTTTTCTGCATCTGTTTTCCCATAGTAGATTCCTATAAATAAAGTTATTATATTAAGTACCTATTCTGTTTATCTGTGTGCCTATTATGGTAAAATACCCATCTCCTCTGACTATAAGACTGGCATGTGTCCCAGACTGGGCCAATTATGATATCCATTTTTTCACCACACAAACACGTTCAGGAGCAGTTATGTGACCCAGACTGGTTCAATCAGCTTATTGATTGGGTACTGCAGGGCAATCATACCCCACCTCCCCCACTCCCTCACCCTAGAGAGTGTGAAAAAACCTAACGGTGGTGGAAAGTAATGAAATTAATTTGATGAGAGAAACAGAGGCAAGGAACATCCAAATCTTCAATGCTTTCTAGCTTCACTTTTTCAGAACAAAAGCACTTAAAAAATACTGCAGCAAGCTGGATTTAATATTTGACTAATACCTTAGGCCTTGAAGAATATTCGGGCTATTGCATTAAATCTATACATTAGCTTGAGAACATTGAACACATTTAGTATTCGGCCTTCCTACTTGGAAGCAGATTATATTTCTCTAATTATATGGATTTTCTTTTATAACGCGCAGTAAGATTTTGTAATTTTTTCCATATATGAACATATTCTTTATAAAGTATATTCTTAGGCGTGCCATTTTTTTTTTAAACAATGAGCTTTTTTATTTGATCTCTATTGCTGCTGTATCAAATTACTACAAACCTAGTGGTTTAAAACAACACAAATCTATTATCTTACAGTTCTCGAGGTCAGAAGTCCAAAGGGGCCTCACTGGTGTAAGAGCAAGATGTCGGCAGGGCTGTGTTCCTTCTGGAGGCTCTAAGGAAGAACATATTTCATTGCCTTTTATAGTTCCCAGATGCTGACCTGCTTCGATCTTCAAAGCCAGCAATGGCCAGTTGAGCTGTTCTGACGAAATCATCTCTCTGATTCTGATTCGGCTCCCTCCTTCTCGATTTAAGAATTTATGTAAATTTACATTAGGCCCACCTGAAGAATCTCCTTGTTTCAAGGTCAGCTAATTAGCAACTACATTCTACCTACAACCTTAATTCACCTTTGCCATGTAACCTAATATATTCACAGGTTGTAGAGATTAGGACGTGGACTTTTGAGGCAGCATTATTCTGCCAACCAACACACCTCATTATACGTTTATATTTTCTACTTATATATACGTACAAATACACTTTTTTTTGCTTTCATAGCAAAACTCCTCAATTGTGTCTCTGTATTCTCTTGTGACACTGTCTCTCGAATGTATTGTCATAATGGTTTCATTCCCATAATTCTACTAGAAACTTAGCTGAAGGTTATCAATTACCCACACTGTGCCAAACCTAAAGATCAAGAGAGAGTTCTCATCTGGGTAGGTTTACTGACATTCATGAAATCTGAATGACTTTGCACAAGGAAAGTATTTCTTGCTCACACTACTGTTGGTTGAAAGTTGCAGTAGGAGGAGGGCTGCTCCACGCCACAACTGTATGACCAAGTACTTTCCCAGCAATGGCTTCATCATCCCCTGGAGCCCTCGAATCATCCCCTGGATTCTTGGAATACAACTGGCAGATGAGGGAAGAGAAAAAAGAAGAAAATGGTGCAAAGTTTACTATTTACAAAGAGGTTAGTGTTAAAAATGATGCACAATATAGCTACTACATTCCATTGGGCCTAATTCAGTGTCATTGCCACACCTAACTGCTAAATATAATGGGAATTGAATATAGCTCTATGGCTGGGAGGATAGGAAAATGGGGTTTAGGGAGCACATACCACTGTCGCTGACACATTAACCAGTCACATGCATTTGATGCAGTTGGTTAGTCCGTTTCTAATCCTCCACTATCTCCCTGAGTCCAACCCAGGTAGTTCCTGTAAAGCTCAGGCAGTTTCACTGAGCTTTTGCACTAAATTTAGGACATTTGTGATGATTTAGTTCTGTAGAAGCCTCTTATTTTCTTTCCCAAACTTCTCCTTCATCTTATTTTCTATTATTTATTAGTGCTCTGTTCTTCCTTACTCCTGAGTATTTTTTCACTTCTCCCCTGACTATGACAACATTTTGTCATTTTCTACACATCTTTGATATTTATATCCCATAGTGAACAATCCCCTTCCTCACTAATTCATTAAAATAACCTTCTACTTTGATAAAATAATTTAAATCTGAACATTTCTCTGCAAACTTCTCAGTGAGTGATAAATATTTTCCCTTAATTCACATCAGAAGGGAAATCCACCTAAGAGAAAAACTTGGCTTTCTTTTTTAGCAAGAATTTTACTTGTTTTTTCAAGCCCAAATCCTCAGTAATTTGTTTTAAGCTTTAGCTATCTAAAATTTAATCTGCCATTACTACTAACATTAATAATCATATATAGCATTTGTTGATCTATTTGCCAAGCACTAAAATGAGTATATATTTTCATTTATTCCACAAAACAATAACTGATTTTCCCCTAATTTCAAAGAAAAGCTATCTCTCTGCTTTTAGCATGTGAAATCTCATTTGTTTAACCACATAATAATTATCTGAGGGTGTTTTCTGATTATTTTTCTTGACTTCCTACGATATTTGATCCTATCAAAAACCCCTTTCTATAATGATATTAGCTAGCACGTATCATGTGCCAATTGTGGGCCAAATTGTTAAGTGCCTTATGAGAACTGAGATATTTAATACTCCAAAACATTGGTATTTTGTGCCCCATTTTAGAGATGAGGAAATGGAGGCACAGAAGTATTTAAGAACTTGCCTATGATCACATGGTTTCACAAATAGATGAACAGGACCCCAGGTGGTAACCTAGAGTCACCAGGAGGATCCCAGTGTCTGTAAGTGTACAGTTTTCCTATCATGGCCTATTTGCACCTGTCCTGGACTCTCCTGTATACCGATACTGTGCTAAAGTTCTTCCTCCTCTTCTTTACATCCATTATCTTTGTCTATTGATAATTTCCTGTGCTGTAGATTTTCTATTTTATAAAATGATAATTTATTAGAATTAGAAATAAGGGAAGGGTTTTTTGTGTGTTACTTTAATTGTGTCCTTTAAGACAATAATCTTATTTTTATAGTATCAAAAAGAATAAAATACCTAGGAATAAATTTACCCAAAAAAGTGAGAGATCTGTATAATAAAACTATGTAATACTGATGAAAGAAATTGAGAAAGACACAAATAAATGTCGAGATACCCCATTTTGTGGAAGATTTAATATTGTTTAAATGCCCTTACTACACAAAATAATATGCGGATTTGACACAATACCCGTCAAAATTGCAATGACATTTCTCACAAAACAGACAAATGGTTCCAAAATTCATAGAACCACAAAAGACACAAAATAGGCAAAAAAAAATGTCTTGGGAAAAAAACAAATTTGGAGCCATTACACTTCCTAATTTGAAATTATATTAAAAAGGTACAGTATCCAACCCCAAATGGTAACATTAGGCTGGAAAGTCACAAAACCTTCATGGATCAGGTATTTGGTTTTGACTAGTGTCCCATGCCAAACTAAGTGCTGTTTTTCAAAAGGTATGTACTTTGCACCTGTGCCATCAAGGCGATGAATCCAAAACCCAAGGGACTCCTGTGGGTATAGGGGTGCCTCACTTTTCCAAACACTCCAATCATCAAAATCATTAGCCACAGAGAATTATAGTTCAAAGAGATCAGTTGTGTAGAAAACATGCAAAGCTCACTGGGCAATTTTAAACATAAGCTTTTGGTCTGGGCCCCACTCAATGGATGCTTATCTGTGGACTAGTTAGTATCATTTTCCAAGCAGAATGCTACTTGAGGCATGTACTATCTCCAGTATCGAAAGAGTTCAATAAATTGCTGGATCTCTTTTTGGAGATGATGTGGGAAAGACACAGTAGGTTTTATTTTTTTTTCTTGACAGCCAATAGGATTGAGAGCCTTAGTATGCACTCATATAGGGCCAAAATATTAATACTCCTTGGCTAGCAGGTCCCTAAATTTTATTGAAGTATTAAACCTCAGTAGCCACCCTTGTTAGTAGAAATGTAATATTACAACAATCAGGGCCTTGGACACTAAGAATTCTGACTAGTAACCAGCAGGATATCATCTGTTTAGTGAAAACTTCAGACATCAGATGATGGAGACATTAATGTTATTCTGGCCCACCTCCTGATAGCAAATGGCAAGGTGCCTCTTTTAGAGTACTGCAAATGTATATCGGAGGCCTTCCTGCATGAAGGCACATTGGTCTTTGTCCTTGGGTGCCAGTGGGATAGAAAAGAAAGTGTTGGCAATATTCAACATAACATACCAAGTGTCTTCAGTCTGTGCAAAGGCTTTTGAGGTTATAGCAGCAATGACTGGATATAAATTTTGCAATTATCAACAACCTGTGAGCCCCCATCTCCCATTGTCTTTTGCATTGCCCATGTGGGATTGTTAAATTTTGCAAGTCTTACTGTCTTTGCTTCCTTTAAGACCTTAATAAAGGTTGTGACTTACATGTTCAAAAAA
>NW_012104743.1:1121804-1128022 GCF_000951045.1 Mandrillus leucophaeus | reverse complement strand
AAGGTACAGTAGTCAAAACAGTATGATACTAGCATAAGAACAGACACATAGAGCAATGGGACAAAACAGAGAATGCAGAATAAAAGCAAGCATATATGATCAATGAATTTTCAACGAGGGCCACAATAAATGGTGTTAGGAAAACTGGATATCCACCTGTAAAAGAATGAAGCTGGACTCTTACACCGCATACAAAAATCAACTCAAAATAGATTAAATACCTACAAGTAAGACCTGAAACTGTAAAGCTCCTAGAATAAAGGATGCAGAAAATGTGGTCTTGGAAATGATTTTATTTTCTTTTTTTCTCTTTTTTATTATACTTTAAGTTCTGGAGTACATGTGCAGAATGTGCAGTTTTGTTACATAGGTATACACATGCCATGGTGGTTTGCTCTACCCATCAACCTGTCACCTACATTAGGTATTTCTCTCAATGCTATCCCTCCCCTAGCTTCTCACCCGCCAACAGGGCCTGGCATGTGAGGTTCCCCTCCCTGTGTCCACGTGTTCTCATTGTTCAACTCCTGCTTATGAGTGAGAACATGTGGTGTTTGGTTTTCTGTTTTTGTGATAGTTTGCTGAGAATGATGGTTTCCAACTTCATCCATGTCCCTGCAAAAGACATGAACTTATCCTTTTTTATGGCTGCATAGTATTCCATGGTGTATATGTGCCACATTTTCTTAATCCAGTCTATCTTTGATGGACATTTGGGTTGGTTCCAAGTCTTTGCTATTGTGAATAGTCCTGCAATAAACATATATGTCCATATGTCTTTATAGTAGAATAATTTATAATCCTTTGGGTATATACCCAGTAATGCGATCACTGGGTCAAATGGTATTTACAATTCTAGATCCTTGAGGAATCGCCACACTGTCTTCCACAATGGTTGAACTAATTTACACTCCCACCAACAGTGTAAAAGAGTTCCTATTTCTCCACATCCTCTCCAGCATCTGTTGTTTCCTGACTTTTTAATGAGCGCCATTCTAACTGGCATGAGATGGTATGTCGTTGTGGTTTTGATTTGCATTTCTCTAACGACCAGTGATGATTAGCATTTTTTCATATGTCTGTCAGCTACATAAATGTCTTCTTTTGAGAACTGTCTGTTCATAACCTTTGCCCACTTTTTGATGGGGTTGTTTTTTTCTTGTAAATTTGTTCAAGTTCTTGTAGATTCTGGGTATGAACCCTTTGTCAGGTGGATAGATTGCATAAATTTCCTCCCATTCTGTAGGTTGCCTGTTCACTCTGATGATAGTTTCTCTTGCTGTGCAGAAACTCTTTAGTTTAATGAGATCCCATTTGTCAATTTTGGCTTTTGTTGCCATTGCTTTTGGTATTTTAGACCTGAAGTCTCTGCCCATGCCTATGTCCTGAATGTTACTGCCTAGATTTTCTTCTAGGGATTTTATGATCCTAGGTATTATGTTTAAGTCTTTGATCCATCTTGAGTTGATTTTTGTATAAGGTATAAGGAAGGGGTCCAGTTTCAATTTTCTGCATATGGATAGCCAGTTTTCCCAACACCGTTTATTAAATAGAGACTCTTTTCCCCATTGCTTGTTTGTGTCAGGTTTGTCAAAGATCAGATGGTTGTAGATGTATGGTGGTATTTCTGAGGCCTCTGTTCTGTTCCATTGGTCTATATATCTGTTTTGGTACCAGTACCATGCTGTTTTGGTCACTGTGGCCTTGTAGTGTGATTTGAAGTCAGGTAGCATGATGCCTGCAGCTTTGTTCTTCTTGCCCAAGATTGTCTTGGCTATGTGGGCTGTTTTATGGTTTCATATGAAGTTTAAAGTAGTTTTTTTTTTTTCCAATTCTGTGAAGAAAGTCACTGGTAGCTTGATGGGGATAGCATTGAATCTATAAATTACTTTGGGCATTATGGCCATTTTCACAATATGGATTCTTCCTATCCATGAGCATGGAATGTTTTTCCATTTGTTTGTGTCCTCCCTTATATCCTTAAGCAGTGGTTTGTAGTTCTCTTTGAAGAGGTCCTTCACATCCCTTGTAAGTTGGATTCCTGGTTAATTTATTCTCTTAGTAGCAATTGTGAATGGGAGTGCACTCATAATTTGGCTCTCTGTTGGTCTGTTATTGGTGTATAGGACTGCTTGTGATTTTTGCACATTGATTTTGTATCCTGAGACTTTCCTGAGGTTGCTTATCAGTTTAAGGAGATTTGTGGCTGAGAAGATGGGATTTTCTAAATATACAATCATATCATCTGCAAGCAGAGACAATTTAACTTCCTCTCTTCCTATTTGAATACCCTTTATTTCCTTCTCTTGCCTGATTGCCCTGGCCAGAACTCCTAATACAGTGTTGAATAGGAGTGGTGAGAGAGGGCATCCGTGTTTTGTGCCAGTTTTCAAGGGGAATGCTTCCTGTTTTTGCCCATTCAGTATGATATTGACTGTGGGTTTGTCATAAACAGCTCTTAGTATTTTGACATACATTCCCTTGATACCTAGTTTATTGAGTTTTTAGCATGAAGGGCTGTTGAATTTTGTCGAAGGCCTTTTCTGCATCTATGGAGATAATAATGTGGTTTTTGTCATTGGTTGTGTTTATGTGATGGATTACATTTATGGATTTGCATATGCTGAACCAGTCTTGCATCCCAGGGATGAAGCTGATTTGATTGTGGTGGATAAGCTTTTTGATGCACTGCTGGATTTGGTTTGCCAGTATTTTATTAAGTGCATTGATGGTCATCTGGGATATTGGCCTGAAATTTTCTTTTTTGTTCTGTCTTTGCTAGGTTTTGATATCAGGATGATGCTGGCCTCATAAAATGAGTTAGGGAGGACTCCCTCTTTTTCTGTTGTTTGAATAGTTTCAGAAGGAATGGTACCAGCTCCTCTTTAGAATTTGACTGTGAATCCGTCTGGTCCTGGAGTTTTTTGGGTTGGTAGGCTATTAATTACTGCCTCAGTTTCAGAACTTGCTATTGGTTTATTCAGGAATTGGACTTCTTCCTGGTTTAGACTTGAAAGGGTGTATGTTTCCAGGAATTTATCCATTTCTTCTAGGTTTTCTAGTTTATTTGCATAGAGGTGTTTATAGTATTCTCTGATGATAGTTTGTATTTCTGTGGGATCTGTGGTGATATCTCCTATATCATTTTTTAATTGCATCTATTTGATTCTTCTCTATTGTCTTCTTTATTAGTCTGACTAGCGGTCTACCTATTTTGTTGATCATTTCAAAAACTCAGCTCCTGGATTCATTGATTTTTTGAAGGGTTTTTTGTGTCTCTATCTCCTTCAGTTCTGCTCTGATCTTAGTTATTTCTTGTCTTCTGCTAGATTTTGAATTTGTTTGCTCTTGCTTCTCTAGTTCTTTTAATTTTGATGTTAGGGTGTCTATTTTAGATGTTTCCTGCTATCTCTTATGGGCAATTAGTGATATAAATTTCCTGCTACACACTGCTTTAAATGTGTGCCAGAGATTCTGGTACATTGTGTCTTCATTCTCCTTGGTTTCAAGAACATCTTTATTTCTGCCTTCATTTCATTATTTACCCAGTAGTCATTCAGGAGCCGGTTGTGCAGTTTTGAGTGATTTTCTTAATCCTGAGTTCTAATTTGATTGCACTGTGCTATGAGAGACTGTTATGATTTCCATTCTTTTGCGTTTGCTGAGGAGTATTTTACTTCCAATTCTGTGGTCACTTTTAGAATAAGTGTGATGAGGTGCTGAGAAGAATGTATATTCTGTTGATTTGGGGTGGAGAGTTCTGTAGATTAGGTCTGCTTGGTCCAGAGCTGAGTTCAAGTCCTGAACATCCTTGTTAATTTTCTCTCGTTGATCTGTCTAATATTGACAGTGGGGTGTTAAAGTCTCCCATTATTTTTGTGTGGGAGTCTAAGTCTCTTTGTAGGTCTCTAAAACTTGCTTTATGAATCTAGGTGCTCCTGTATTGCATGCATATATATTTAGAATAGTTAGGTCTTCTTGCTGTGTTGATCCCTTTACCATTATGTAATGACCTTCTTTGTCTCTTTTGATCTTTATTGGTTTAATGTCTGTTTTATTAGAGATTAGGATTGCAACTCATGCTTTTTTCTTTTTTCTTTTTTTTTTTTTTTTGCTTTCCATTTGTTTGATAAGTATTCCTCTGTCCCTTTATTTTGAGCCTATGTGTGTCTTTGCACGTGAGATGCGTCTCCTGAATACAGCACACTGATGGATCTTGACTCTTTATCCAATTTGCCAGTCTGTATATTTTAATTGGGGGCATTTAGCACATTTAAATTTAAGGTTAATATTGTTATGTGTGACTTTGATCCTGTCATTATGATCCTATCTGGTTGTTTTGCCCGTTAGTTGATGCAGTTTCTTCATAGTGTCAATGTTCTTTACAATTTGGTATGTTTTTGCAGCTGGTACCAGTTGTTCTTTTCCATGTTTAGTGCTTCCTTCAGGAACTCTTGTAAGGCAGGCCTGGTGGTCACAAAATTTCTCAGCCTTTGCTTGTCTGTAAAGGATTTTATTTCTCCTTCATGTGTGAAGCTTAGTTTGGCTGGATATGAAATTCTGTGTTGAAAATTCTTTTCTTTAAGGATGTTGAATATTGGCCCCCACTCTCTTCTGGCTTGTACAGTTTCTGCAGAGAGATCCACTGTTAGTTTGATGGGCTTCCCTTTGTGGGTAACCCAACCTTTCTCTCTGGCTGCCCTTAACATTTTCTCCTTAATTTCAACTTTGATGAATCTGACGATTATGTGTCTTGGGGTTGCTCTTCTCGAGGAGTATTTTTGTGGTGTTCTCTTTATTTCCTGAATCTGAATGTTGGCTTTTCTTGCTAGGTTGGAGAAGTTCTTCTGGATTATATCCTGAAGAGTTTTCCAACTTGGTTCCATTCTCCCTGTCACTTTCAGGTACACCAATCAAATGTAGGTTTGGTCTTTTCACATAGTCCCATATTTCTTGGAGGCTTTGTTCATTCTTTTTTTTTTTTTTTCTTTTTTCTCTAATCTTGTCTTCTCTCTTTATTTCATTAAGTTGATCTTTAGTCACTGAGATCCTTTCTTCTGCTTGATGGATTCGGCTATTGATAGTTGTGTTTGCTTCATGAAGTTCTCGTGCTGTGTTTTTCAGCTCCATCAGGTCATTTATGTTCTTCTCTACACTGGTTATTCTAGTTAGCAATTCGTCTAACCTTTTTCAAAGCTTCCTTGCATTGGGTTAGAACCTGCTCCTTTAGCTCGGAGGAGTTTGTTATTACTCACCTTCTGAAGCCTACTACTGTCACTTCATCAAACTCATTCTCTGTCCAGTTTTGTTCCCTTGCTGGTGAGGAGTTGTGATCCTTTGCAGGAGAATAGGCATTCTGGTTTTTGGAATTCTCAGTCTTTTTGCGCTGGTTTCTCCCCATGTTTGTGGATTTATCTATCTTTGGTCTTTGATGTTGGTGACCTTTGGATGGGGTCTTTAAGTGGATGTGCTATTCTTTTCTGTTTGTTAGTCTGGCCTCTCTGCTGCTGGTCTGCTGGAGGTCCATTACAGACCCTGTTTGCCTGGGTATCACCAGCAGAGGCTGTAGAACAGCAAAGATTGCTGCCTGTTCTTTCTTCTGGAAGCTTCATCTGCCAGATGCCACCAGAGCTCTCCTGTATGAGGTATCTGTCAGCCCCTACTGAGAGGTGTCTCCCAATCAGGACACACAGGGGTCAGGGACCCACTTGAGGAGGCAGTCTGACCCTTAGCAGAACTCGAATGCTGTGCTGGGAGGTCTGCTGCTCTCTTCAGAGCCATCAGGCAGGGATGTTTAAGTCTGCTTGTAAGTCCCAGAATGGGGCTGCTGCCTTTTTTTCAAAGATGTCCTGCCCAGAGAAGAGAAATCTGGCAGTCTGGCCACAGCAGCATTGCTGAGCTGCAGTAGGATCTGCCCAGTTCGACCTTCCCAGCAGCTTTGTTTACACTGTGAGCATAAAACCATCTACTCAAGCCTCAGCAATGGTGGATGCCCCTTCCCTCACCAAGCTGGAGTATCCCAGGTGGATCTCAGACTGCTGCTGTGCTTCCAGTGAGAATTTCAAGCCAATGGATCTTAGTTTCCTGGGCTCTGTAGGGGTGGGACCCACTAGCTCCCTGGTTCAGCATCCCTTTCCAGGGGAGTGAATGGTTCTGTCTCACTGGCATTCCAGGCACCACTGGGTTATGGGAAAAAAAAAAAAAAAAAAGAACTCCTG
>NW_012104743.1:1120976-1121754 GCF_000951045.1 Mandrillus leucophaeus | reverse complement strand
TGATGGATTACATTTATGGATTTGCATATGCTGAACCAGTCTTGCATCCCAGGGATGAAGCTGATTTGATTGTGGTGGATAAGCTTTTTGATGCACTGCTGGATTTGGTTTGCCAGTATTTTATTAAGGATTTTTGCATTGATGGTCATCTGGGATATTGGCCTGAAATTTTCTTTTTTGTTCTGTCTTTGCTAGGTTTTGATATCAGGATGATGCTGGCCTCATAAAATGAGTTAGGGAGGACTCCCTCTTTTTCTGTTGTTTGAATAGTTTCAGAAGGAATGGTACCAGCTCCTCTTTAGAATTTGACTGTGAATCCGTCTGGTCCTGGAGTTTTTTGGGTTGGTAGGCTATTAATTACTGCCTCAGTTTCAGAACTTGCTATTGGTTTATTCAGGAATTGGACTTCTTCCTGGTTTAGACTTGAAAGGGTGTATGTTTCCAGGAATTTATCCATTTCTTCTAGGTTTTCTAGTTTATTTGCATAGAGGTGTTTATAGTATTCTCTGATGATAGTTTGTATTTCTGTGGGATCTGTGGTGATATCTCCTATATCATTTTTTAATTGCATCTATTTGATTCTTCTCTATTGTCTTCTTTATTAGTCTGACTAGCGGTCTACCTATTTTGTTGATCATTTCAAAAACTCAGCTCCTGGATTCATTGATTTTTTGAAGGGTTTTTTGTGTCTCTATCTCCTTCAGTTCTGCTCTGATCTTAGTTATTTCTTGTCTTCTGCTAGATTTTGAATTTGTTTGCTCTTGCTTCTCTAGTTCTT
>NW_012104743.1:1082228-1118256 GCF_000951045.1 Mandrillus leucophaeus | reverse complement strand
CCTCCATGGGATGCACCCACTGTCCAACCAGTCCCAATGAGATGAACTGGGTACCTCAGTTGGAAATGCAGAAATCACCCGCCTTCTGTGTTGATCTTGCTAGGAGCTGCAGACTGGAGTTGTTCCTGTGTGGCCATCTTGCCAGCAATTGATTTTTTTTTTTTTTTTAATATGACACCAAAAGCTCAGGCAACTAAAGCACAAATAAAGGATTAGGACTGTATCAAACTAAAAAGCTGTTGTACAGCAAAAACATGCAATCAATAAAATGAAAAGGCAGCCTACAGATTGGGAGAAAATATTTGCAATCTATATCTGATAAGTGGTTCAGAGTATGTAAGGAACTCTAAAAACTCAATAGCAAAATCCCAAAATAATATAATTTAAAAATGGGCAAAAGACTTGAATAGACATTTTTTCCAGAGACAATATAAAAATGGCCAACAGTTACATAAAAAGGTGTTCATCATCACTAATTATCAGGGAAGTGCATATCAAAGCCACAATGAGGTATCACTTCACTCCTGTTAGATTGGCTATTATCAAATACACCAGAGATAACAAATTCTGGTGAGGGTGAAGGGACAAGAGAACACTTGTACCTTGTTGGTGCTAATGTAAATTGGTACAGCTGTTATGGAAAACAGTATGGAGGTTCCTCACACTGTTCATCAGATTAAAAATAGAACTTCCATATGACTCTGGATATATATCCAAAACACCTCAGAGATATCTGCCCTTGTATGTTCACTGTAGCAGTTTTCACAATAGTGGAAACGTGGAAACAACCCATGTGTCCACTGACAAATGAATAAAGAAAATGTGAGATATCACACACACACACACATACACACAATGTGATACATACACACATATGAAATGTTATTCCGCCTTTTAAAAGAAGGAAATTCTGCCATTTGCAACAGCCTGGGTGAACCTGGAGGAGGTTATGCTAAGTGAAATGAGTCAGAAACAGAAATAAGAAACACTGCATGATCTTCCTTATATGTGGAGTCCATAAAAAAGTAGAATACATAGAAACAGAGGGTTAGAATGGAGCCTACCAGGGGAGGGAGTGGGGGAGAAAATTGCAAGATGCTGACGAAAGGGTACAAATGTGAAGATATGTAGGAGGAATAACTCTAGAGATCTAATGTACACTATGATGACTAGAAGGTCCTATGGAAGGTGATAGATAGGATAAATTTCTTGACTATAGTAATCATTTCACTATGTGTATATATATCAAAACATCCTGTTGTACATCTTAAATATTTATAATTAAAACAGAAAAAGTAGACATAGATAAAAGAAAACTAATTGTGTTCATATGTATGTATTTTCTTTCCAAATTTTTAGTATTTCTCAGGTAAAATTAGAATTATGATTTGATTTTCATGAGGTCATCTATCAGCTATTTTTAAAAGTCTATACTTTTGCTGATTTATTAAAATTTTGCTTAATAAGATACCATTTTGGGATTTAAGAATCAAATACAAATTCACCCTTTTTCATTTCTATAGATGTCTATTTATGATAGGAAGCAATGATAGTAACTTTTGAGAAAGATTTGAAGTTCAAGTTCAATAAGCATGATAAATATATAAGCATGATAACACAGGCATGATAAATAAAGAGAGAATTAGAAAGCTTCATGTGTATACCCCATAGCTGGATGAGTTTACTATCCATGAATTGATGGCACAGTCCTTAGCAGGCAACAGGCAATAAGAACAAATATTGTCTCATATCCTTCTTGACTAATCAAACTCTTGTGGTAAACTGAGTCATGAGATTATACACAAGTCATTGTAAATCAAGTGGAATAAAATAAGCTTTGGGGTAACTTAATCCAGAAAATCTCCTGGTGATCAACAAATTCTGGTAATTATAATTTAGGGAATTCATGTGCTTAGATGAAAACTAATAAATAAATATTTCCCAGTGTCACAGCATTGTCAGAAAAAAGTTTCCATGTTTATTAACAGTATAAGAAAATTTAAAAGATTGAATATATATTGATGTTTCTATTAATAACATATTCTAAAAATATTTATTAGGCTTTCATTATAAGGAATGTAGGTACATTCTTATTTGAACACCAAGGTTGACCTCAACCCAATGACACTTGTCAACTTTGAAAGTGAAGAATGTAAAAATGCCTGGATTTCCATGGTGATTTAACTGACCCTTTACATCAGTTATTATTCTTGTGGATTTGTAGTTCAAAGAAAGGTCCATAGTTTAGCCCATTACAAAGTACTATATGCTCCAACACATGTGAACTGCACCAAACATTTACTTAGATTTACAGGATTTCTTTTGCATCCAGAAGAAACCTCAGATACTTAGTTAAGGTTTCCTACATTTTGATTTGATTTTTTTCTCCTAGTTTTCCTGATGTATAATCTACATCTCCATATGTTTATATTTGGTCAACACAAGCTATAAAAATACATGCAAAATTAAGGGTAGGATAAAGTCAATTATCCAAATAATACAAATCAAGATAATTTCACCTTCAATCTGCAACTTGTTATTAACAAAAGTTTGATCTTCGTGTTTTTTTCCGTTGAAGTACTTTTAAACCTAGTCAAAGTGTTGGTCACCAGAGTATATTATTGTAATAATATCATCAGCAACATATAAAATTCTTCTATGCTTTTTATTCTACTCTTTCTACCTCTAGATGGTTATGTTTGCATAAGTTTGGGTTAGGTCATGTAATATTTGTATAGACTTTTAAAATTATCTAAATTTAATTCACCAGTGGTTGAAAAAGTACCATGAGATCTTGTTTTATAGTCTTAACTGTAGCACGTAAATCTGCTCTGCAGACCGTAACAGCAGCAATGTAATGAAGATACTTGCTAGCATCAGTCATGATGGCATGGAATTAGAAGGGAGTGGCTCATTTGGGTAACATACTTCCCTTGGGTCTGAAGCTGATTGATATAAGGCTTATAGCTAATAGGTCTTATCGCCTTCAATGACAGAATTGGCTAGAGGCCCAGACAAAGATCATTTCATTGGATGAATGATTATTAATTCTAAAGATAATATAAATCAAAGGATTTAAAAATGGGGGCTGTTATATTCATCACAACTGGAATCTTTGACGACTTTAACAGCTCCCATCTTCCCAGCACAGGCAGACTGACCCATGTTAATGCTGTGTAGGATTTCAATAGAAGAAAAGGTTCAGGCTAACAGGATCACCAACCTCTGTCGCTCAGACTCCAGGCAAGGTCGATGTAACATAATCTGGGAGCCACCAGATGTCGTACATACATTGTTCATTATTTGATTTCTCCAAGTACATGTAGTAAGTGCTGGAAAGAGAAAGAACTGCTGTAGCTGTTAAGAGGATTCTTTCCAGAGCAGTGTTGAGTTTACTGATAAAATTTACTTCCTCTAACATTGTACATGCAGTTTAGAAAAGAACGGCTACCTCATTCATGGGAAACATTTTAGTTAACTTGAAACATACTAATTATTTTTATGATGATTCAATTTTCCTGAACATAGTGTTTTTATTTTCAATTGCCCCTCAAGCTGACTTTGTTTTTTATTCATTCAGTGAACAAATCCTGATTGAGTGTTTTCTATTTAACCATCACTTATTAGGTGCCTGGGATACAAAGGTAAATAAGATTTTCCCTCTCTTCAAGGATCACACAGTTCAGGCAGTGAGTTAGAGAGAAATAAGCCAAATAACAGAGCACAGTTATGATGTGGTCCTAGGTTACATTCTCAGAAAGCAGATACTGATATAGAGTTTGGGGTGCAGGATGTTTATTAGGGTTAAACACCTGTGAAAAGATGGGGGTGGAAATAGAAATGGGCAGGGAGGAAAGTTCAAATGTGCTGCAGGTCTGCCAAAGCACTGGGCAACATGGTGGGACTTCTGGGACAAGTATTGCCCATCAGAGCTGTCCCATGTCAGCCTGGGCCTTTAAATCTTTGTCTCACTCAGTGGCTAGATATGGGCTGCCCTAGGAAGGCATGACCTTGGGTGAGGCTGAGGTCACTCTTTGTAGCTGAGGAATACCCTGAAGCTGATATTTGAAGGCTGCCTCATGACCACACTTCCTGTAAGCTCAGAAGCAAGTCCTTTCTTATAGGGGATTTTGGGTAGTACATTACAGTACAGACCACATACACATAGGATGCTATGAAACCCTAGAGGAATGTTACAATGCAGCCTCAGGGAGTAGATCACAGATAGTGAATCCACAATGAATCTTAAAAATAACAATAATAATAACTAAGATTTATTGGATTATTACCATATGCCAAATATAATATTAAATCCTTGACATGGATTATCTCATTTAATATTTCCCACAAACCTAGGAGATAGATAAGTAACTACAATTCTCAGGTTACAAATGAAGCTGTAGCAGTTTAAAGATTAAGCAACTTGTCAAAGGCTATGCAGTTGGATTCAATCCTAGGCTCTAATGGCTTCAAGACCCATTGCATAAAGATATGAACTGTCTAGCAAAGTTCTTGACATAGAGTGCAAATGTAATAAATATTTGGTGAAGGAAGATGAAGGGAAAGGAGGGAAGGAGATGGGTTGAGGGAAGAAGGAAGATAAATAAGAAGGTAAAAAGTTACCTTTAAATAACTGCAAGAAGATGGATATGGTCAAATGGGTGACTCCCAAGCCCTATTAAGATGCTCTCAAATTTGTCCTTAAAAAATTGAATGAGTAGTAAGCGTGTTGTTTGTGTTCTCGGTATGAGAAGATACTCCTTCTGAGATTATTTCCTCCCACCTTCTGTTTTTTAAAAGATATATATGTGATTAATCTTTCTCCAGTATACATCACAATTATTCTATTACATTGGTATTGTTTACAGAGGTCTTTGCATCTTATCAAACTACCTAATTGTCTTAGGGACCACATGATTCCTGGCTCTCAAAGATTGTCATCATTCCTACAGCATTATCGTAGGGTGTCTACTGGATTGACTTCCTAGAATTTGATGGTCAGGTAATTTCAGCTTCTACTTTCGTGACTCTTTTCCAGCATTCTCCCTTTCTATACATTTTATATTCATCATTCTATCTTATCTGCTATCCAGCAGAACTTGTCTTTTGTTCAGTTACCATGTCCAATGGACATGTGTTTTTGTAAGCCACAAGCCCAATTTCAGAAATATTAGAATAGCTAAGTTCTTGACCATTCTGTTTTACCTTAAACATAAAATGTTGTTAAGGGTTATTGAAAAGACTACATATGATGCTACTTATGATACCAGTGTCAGCCTGTTGGTACTTTTAATTTCCTATAAGACTTTGTCTTTTAATCTCATATAAGGGTTTGAAGGTATTGTTGATTAGATATTCTACTTTCTGTCTGTATTTTAACTTACGTAGCCCTATTTTAAAGCCCATTCTTCATGGTTTCTGGAGCCAGGAACAGTACCACCTATAAATAGAGCCTTATATTTACAGACACTGCGGCAGAAAAAGAATGATAAAATAGAAGAGGTGGGTGACACTATAATTCCTTTTTACATGAATTTGGAAGATATGACAGGTCAGAAAAATCATTTCTGATGATAGGCCTCTGGAACCCAGACTTCCAGCAGTGCTTCAAACTACTAACAGAAATCCAGTTTTTTACTTCATAACAATCTATAAAATATAAAGTCATAGAAGCCGAGACATCTCTGATCAGCAGATGCTGTAGCCCCAATCAAGACCCTGTGGATGTTCTATTTTCTTCTGAATACAAGTGACCTGGACTGTTACCAGCATGATGTCCTGGGCCAGGACGCTTGGAACGATTTGGGAAAGAAGACCAGAATAGAGAGTGTTGAAGGAAGGATGTGCTTAGCATCAAATCCAAGGTTTAGTGAGTGTTAGCAGAGAAGAAAGAGGGAATTAAGTACAGATATGAAAATGGTATTGACCAGGGAAGAGGGAGGAGATGGGTTGAAAAGTTCAGGACATAGATGGTTAATAAAGGCAAGATTTGGGGAATGTCTCCCATCTAGTTCAAGGAAGGGTTGGCTTAACATGCGTGCATCTGGTAGTGGCTGTGGAGAGTGGTACTGTTGTTGGCAATATGGGGAGTTGGAGATGAAGAGAGCTATGTGATCTCAGAACGAACATTCTACTCATTTTTTTTTTTGTTTTTTGTCTGAGGCTAGTCCTGAGTCTTACATATACTTATATATGTTAGATATAACAGTGATTTCCAAAGTACCTTTTACTTGATCAGTGGGCAAAATCCTGTGTGAAGCCTCAGTACATAAAAGATAGAAGGAATAAGTTCTACTGTTCTATAGCACAATAAAGTGGCTATATTGAACAATTAATTGTTGTACATATCAAAATAGTTGAAAGAAATGATTTGAAATGTTCCCAACACAAATAGATGATAAATGTTTTGAAGTGATGGATATCCTAAATACTCTGATTTGATCATTATGTATTTGTATACGTCTATTAAAATATCATATGTACTTCATAAACATGTATAATTATCATGTATCAATTAAAACAAAGCAGAGTTTCCCTGGTTGAAGTAGGTGGCAGCTGGTACCAATGGGGGACCTTAAGAAGGAGCTGTTAGGAGTTTCTACAGGTTTAATGGTGTTTGAGAGGATACGTGGGATGAAGGTAGAGCCCTTGATTCAAATTAAAATATAGAATATTTTTGTATGGATATTTTGCATGTGTTAATAGTTGAATGTGTAGTTATTTTACACTTAAAGTCATTTAGTTTAATGTAATTAACTAAATTTAACTTTTGGTATTATTAGGTCATTTATGGTAAAATACATAGATTGACAGTAACTCTAAATCCAGACTGCCTGGGATTTTGTTCCAGTTACATTGCTTACCTTGAACAAATTCCTTATTCTTTCTGTGTTTCGGTTTTCTCACTGGTAAAACTGCATCTACCTTATAGGTACTATTATGAGGATTAAATAAATTAATACATTTAAAACACTTAGAATGGTCCCTGGTATATGGTATGTGTTATATCAATATTTTTTATTTTGTCATTAATTTTCCGTACCTTCTATTGGCAAACAGATTGCAAACTTCTTGGAGTCAGAGGCATTATTTATGTCTCTTTTTATCTTGATTGGAATACTATTTTGCATGTAGTTCAGGAAAGTAATGAACTAATTATCCAACTATGAAGTGAGTAATTAGTCTCATACAAAAGCACCCTTAGGGGTTGAAAGCATAATAATGAATAAAACAGTGCTTTTGAAAAACTTGCAGATTAATGACCCTAAATTAAGTAAATCAAGGAAAATATAATTAAATGCAATTAATTAAATGTAATTTAATGTAAAATAATTTAGCAAAATATCTGTCCTAGAGGTATGACAAAAAATTTTTCAGGAGAACAGATACTTAGGTTGGTTTTCTTTTCCCTTGGTAACAACATCCAGAATTGTATTTGAGTTAAAATTTGAAGGGTGCATTATTAGAGTTTCCTAGTTCCAAAAGTGACAGACGTTTTGCCCAAAGGGATAAATGTATATAAAGGCATAGAGGCAAAAGGAAAAACCACCCACAACAGGAAATTTGAAAATAGCAAATAGGCCTTTGGCTCCTGAAGGAGGGAGAATATGTGACTTAGGCTGGACATAATGGTAAGCAGGAACCCAAATGCAGAAAGCCAAGTATGCCATTTAAGATTCAGGACTTAATCCTGTAGGAATTGAGTAACTGAAGGTTTCTGTGAATAAATATTTGTGGATACTGACAATGTCTATTCTGGATTGGACAACACTGTGAAGCTCCCATTGGGGTTTTGGGGTCTTTATATGTATACACATTTTTGAAAATGAAAAACTAAAAATAAAGAACTTTGTTCTTTAGTGGCTCCAACTAAGCATCCTTGAAGGTCACTCCAAATAACAGAGAGAATATGCATTTTGAACTATTCACTTTTCCAGGTTCAATTTGGAAATCATGTTTTTCTGTAGAGAAATTAGATTTTTCTTTACAAATAGTAAAATGCCAGAATCATAATTGTGGGAAGTTTTCACTTGGACAGAAACCATACTGTTCATAGTGTACTATAATTTTGTAGAAGGAACAAAAGGAGCTGAACTTGGCCATAACACATTCTTCCTTTAAATTTACGAGAATGAGAATGGTCAAAGTACATAAGGTAGCCTATGTGAGACTTTGCTTTGGTCTTTCCTTTTGTACCTTTCTTTCTTTATCTTTAGCACTTGTTTATGTCTGTATTGTTTCATTAGATATTTTAGGCCCTTAAGTTTCTATTTTTTTGCTTAACCCATAGTAAAAATTTAGTAATAGTAGTTACATAAGTGAATAACATAGTCTTACATTCCATACCAACTAATTTATATAAAATCCATGACAAATAATACATTTATCAATTACATATGGAAATAATAAATCTTACCAAATCTCCATCCCTTGAATATTATGATTATAGAGGAAGAGGAGGTCTTCCATCTTGAGATCACCTGCAAGTCTATCTTGTCCTTCTTGCTGCTTTCAATGCTAATGATCTCACAACCCTTCTGGGACCCATGCTCCTGGACCCTGGAAATGGGTCACTTTCTCAAAGCTGACCTCTAACAGGTAACATGTTTTGTTAATAGGAAAGCAAAAGAAAGAAAACAAAATAAAACCTGTAGTTTTGTCAGGGCATCAACATTTTCCAACTAAGAATATTACCTTATGTTGAAAAGCATATGGTTTTCAGAATTAGATCTGGGTTCAGAATTGAGCTCTAATTTTTATGTGACCAAGCTTGTGAACTTGGGCAATTTACTTTCCCAACTACAAAATGAGGATTAGTAATATCTACCTCCTAGAGTTGTTTTGAAGATTAAAGAGGAAAAAAAATATGGGAGCTCTAGGCATAGTGAGCATTGTCTGTTACAAATAGAAGGCATCCATTAGACCCTGTCTGTATACCCAGACCACCACCTTATCCACTTCCTGACTTCTGAAAGCCTCTCCTTTTCTAGAGATCTGAATCATGAAGCTTGCCTAGAAATAGTATTGTACATAATAGTCAGCTGATTGGTCTATGACGGATTACATTGAGAATTATGACAGACCTTCCCAGTATAAGAAGCACTTTTTCCTGTGGTCCTGTGGTTGAGATAGCCCTACTCACTCCACTCATCAATTACAAGAGTAGTCATAAACTCCAGATCCAATCAATCAGAGTATTTCTCCCTTTAGCTAAAGAGATTGGTTAAGGGATGGACAAGTGGCATGTAATCTCAGTCAGAACACTTCTTCTCTAGCTTTTCACCATAAATGTTAGTGACACTATTACTCTCCATTGGGAGACTGATAAGTTGGCAGGATATAGGTCAGCCATCTTGCCTACCACGTAAAAGAGAATTGTCTGAAGGAGAGAGACTCATGTAGCATTATTTCACTACAGATATCCCAGTAGCCATTTTATTCCTAGCCTTCATCTTTTTATTCCTCATCTGTTTTGAGGTGGGTTTCTGTTATTTGCAAAGAAAAGAATTCTGAAAAATACACATCTTGGCTTCTGGAAGAATATACTTTGATTACAAAGATTTTAAAGAACTGTCTATCAGGTTTTTTTGCACATTTATAATTGTCTAAAGACAACTGTATTTTGGAAAGCATATATATATAAAATATTTAATATTTCTCAATTTTTACATTCCTAGTATTCACAGCTAGACTGAGATTTATAAAGTGGATTAAGAGTTGGTTGCATCAATTGAAGCATGTTCGTATGGAAGCTGCATGGCTAATTCTTATGCTCAAATGCACCTCAGCAGCAGAAGAGGCCACTTGGCTTAAGAATCCCAAGAAAAGTCAACACCAGCACCAAAAACGAAACCATAGACATGTTGAGGATATTCAAAGGTGTTAATCAGGGCAAGTGCTTGACTAAGCTGCTGGATTACAAGCCCCTGACAGCTCCTCTAGAATCTCTGAAATATCTGCAGTGTGGTACTCTACACCTCACCACTGTCTGGTGACAAGGGATATACTACGATCAAGGTGAAGCTATAAAGGGAAGTATATTTCTTAAAAAAAGTAAAGAAAATGACAGTTTATATTGACAAATGATACTAAACATTTATTTCCCCAAAGGTATAAAACCCAGGAACACAGTCTTCTTGGAGACTCATGATCACCTATAAGCATGCTAGTAAATCATCTGGTGTTCATTTAGTCATCTATCTAGCAGATATTTATTGGATTCTCAATGAGTGTCAGTTACTGTTGTAAATGCTGTGGATATAGCATTCCACAATACAGACAAAAAAGTCCTTGCCCTCATGGGGATTACATTCCAGCAGAGGCAATTTAAAACAAATACAAGAAATACATAGTGTCTGGCTGGGGCTAAGTGCTGTGGGGAATCATAATGCATGGAAGAGGGAAGAAGGAATGCTTTGAGTGGGAATGGAGTTGTACTTTAAACATGAGAATGGCTTAACAAAGGAGAGGTGAAAGAGCAAGGCACTGAGGTATCTGGGGGAAGAGTATTCAAAGAGATGGGAAGAACCATTGTGAAAGTCCTCAGGCAAGGGTATGTCTGGTGTGCTAGGAAACGGCAAGGAAGCAAAGAAGTCAGTGTGGCTGGTGAAAAGTGAAGGTAGGAAAGACACATTCAAAAAAGTAGCAGGGGCCAGATCATGTACAGAACCTCAGAGTCAGTCTATGTAATGGGGTTTAATAACAGTTTTCCGCAGAAGGGCAACATGATCTGGATTAATTTTTTTTGATACTAAATCCTCTATTAAGACCTAGATTCTTTTATTGATAAGTAAGAGTTGTACATATTTTGGAGTACATGCGACATTTTTATATATCTACAATATGTAAGAATCATTTCAGGGTAATTGGGATATCCATTACTTTAAACATTTATCTTTTCTTTGTGTTGGGAATATTCTAATTTTTCTCTTCTAGCTATTTTGAAATATACAATAAACTATTGTTAACTATAATTTCCCTACTGTGCTATCAAATAGCAGAAATTTTTTCTTCTATGTAACTGCATTTTTGTACCCATTAACCAACTTCTTTTCATCTACTCCCAACCCCCACCCTTCCGAGCTTCGGGTACCTGCCATTCGACTCTCTACCTCCACGAGATCCATTTTTTCAACTCTCAATGTGAATGAGAACAAGGAATATTTGTTTTTCTGCCCCTGGCTTATTTCACTTATAATAAGGACCTCAAGTTCTATCCATGTTGTTGCAAATGACAGGATCTCATTCTTTTTATGGCTGAATAATATTCTCTTGTGTATCTATACCACATTTTTAATCAATTTATCTGTTAATGGACACTCAGGTTGGTTCAATATTTTGGCTATTGTGAATAGTGCTGCAACAAACATGGGAATGTGATATATTTTGGATATACTGATTTCCTTTCGTTTGGATATATACCTAACACTGGGATTGCTAGATCATATAGTAGGTCTATTTTTAGTTTTTTAAAGGAACTCCATACTGTTTCCCATAATGGCTGCACTAATTTATATTCCTACCAACAGTGTATGAACATTACCTTTTCTTGACATCCTCACTATCATTTGTTGCTGGTTTTTTTTGTCTTTTTGATAATAGCCTTTCTAACTGTTGTGAGATATAGCTTATTGTGCTTTTAATTTGTATTTCCCTCATGATTAATGATAAAATATTTTCCTACACCTGTTGACTATTTCTGTGTCTTCTTTTGAAAAATATCTATTCAGGTTTTTGCCTATTTTAAAACTGGATTATTTGGTTTTTCTGCTGTTAAGTGATTGGAGTTCCTTATATATTCTCATTTTTGCTCCCTTGCTACACGGACAGGGATAGGTAGCTGTCTCTTCACTTTGTTGATTGTGGTTGGGATGGGTGTCTCTTTGCTCTGTTGATTGTTTTCTTTGCTGTTCAGAAGCCTTTTAGCTTGATGTAGTCTCATTTGTTATTTTTGCTTTTGTTGCCTATGCTTTTGAGGTCTTACCCGAAACATCTTTGCTCAGACCAATGTCCTGTAGCATTTCCCTAATGTTTTCTTCTAGCAAAATTTTAGGTCTTAAATGTAAGTATTAAATCCATTTTGAGTTTATTTTTGTATATGGTAAAAGATGGGGATCTAGTTTCACTGTGCATATAGGTATCTAGTTTTCCCAACGTCATTTATAAGATGGCTGTCCTTTCCCTAATGCATATTCTTGGCACCTTTGTTGAGAATGAGTTGTTTGTTGTATTAGTCCATTCACATGCTGCTATAAGGACATACCCAAGACTGGGCGATTTATAAAGGAAATAGGTTTAATTGAATTACAGTTCTACAGGGCTGGGGAGGCCTCAGGAAACTTATAATCATGGTGGAAGGGGAAGAAAACACGTCTGTCTTCATATGGCAGCAGCAAGGAGAAGTGCCAGGCAAAACAGGAAAAAGCCCCTTATAAAACCATCAGATCTCATGAGAACTCACTCATGGTCATGAGAACAGTATGGAGGTTACCATCTCATGATTTAATTACCTATTCAGTTACTGGGTCCCTCTGACAACATGTGGGGATTATGGGGACTACAATTCAAAATGAGATTTGGGTGGGGACACAGCCAAACCATATCATTCTGTCCTTGGGCCCTCCCAAATCTCAGGTCCTCACATTTGAAAACATAATCATTCCTTTCTAACCATCCCCCAAAATCTTAACTCATTTCAGCATTAATTCAAAAGTTCAAGTCCAAAGTCTCATCTGAAACAAGGCACGTCTCTTTCAAGTATGATCCTAAAATCAAAAACAAGTTAGCTACTTCCTAGATACAATGGGGGTACAGGCACTGGGTAAATACAACCATTCCAGATGGGAGAAGTTGGCCAAAACAAAGAGGCTACAGGCCCCACGCAAGTCTGAAATCCAATAGGGCAGTCATTAAACCTTAAAGTTCCAGAATGATCTCCTTTGACTCCATGTCTCATATCCAGGGCATGCTGATGCAAGAGGTGGGCTCCCATAGTCTTGTGCAGCTCCACCTTGTGGCTTTGCAGGGTATAGCTCCCCTCCTGGCTGCTTTCATGGGCTGGCATTGACTGTCTGCAGCTTTTCCAGGTGCACAGTGTAAGCTGGCAGTGAATCTACCATTCTGGGGCTCAAAGTTGGTGGCCCTCTTCTCACAGCTGCACCAGCCAGTGCCTTAGTAGGGACTCTGTGTGGGGGCTATGACCCCACATTTCCCTTCCACACTGCCCTAGTAGAGGTTCTCCAGGAGGACTCCACCCCTGTAGCAGACTTCTTCCTGGACATCCAGGCATTTCCATACACCCTCTGAAATCTAGGCAGACGTTCCCAAACTTCAATTCAATCCTTATCTTCTGCACACACAAAGGACCAACACCATGTGGAAACAGGCAAGGCTGGGGGCTTGCACCCTATGAAGCAACATCCTGAGCTATAACTTGGCCCATTTTACTCATGGCTGGAGGGGCTAGGATGGAGTCCCGAGGCTGCACACAGCAGGGGTCCCCTGGACCCAACTCAGGAAACCATTTTTCCCTCCTAGGCCTCCAGGCCTGTGATGGGAAGAATAGCCATGAAGGTCTCTGACATGACCTGGAGACATTTCTCCATAGTCTTTGTGATTAACATTCAGCTCATCATTACTTATGCAAATTTATATAGCCAGCTTGAATTTTTACACAGAGATTTTTTTTTTTCCTATCGTATTGTCAGGCTACAAATTTTCCAAACGTTTATGCTCTGCTTCCTCTTGAGTGCTTTGCCACTTAGGAATTTCTCCTGCCAGATACTCCAAATCATCTCTCCCAAGTCGAAAGTTCTACAGATCTCTAGGGCAGGGGCAAAAAGCCTCCAGTCTCTTTGCCAAAGCACAGAAAAAGTGACCCTTGCTCCAGTTCTCAACAAATTTCTCATCTCCATCTAAGACCACCTCAACCTGGATTTCATTGTCCATATCACTATCAGCATTTTGGTCAATGCCGTTCAACAAGTCTCTACGAAGTTCCAAACTTTCCCACATTTTCCTGACTTCCTCTGGGTCCTCTAAACTGTTCCAACCTCTGCCTGTTACCCAGTTCCAAAGGTGCTTACATATATTTGGGTATCTTTATAGCAGCATATTACTCTCTGAGGTACCCATTTACTCTATTAGTCCATTCTCATGCTGCTATAAGGACATACCAGAGACTGGGTAATTTATAAAGAAAAGAGGTTTAGTTGACTCACAGTTCTGCAGGGCTGTGGAGGTCTCAGGAAACTTATAATCATGGTGGAAAGGGAAGCAAACACATCCGTCTTCACATGGCAGCAGCAAGGAGAAGTGTCAAGCAAAAGGGGAAAAAGCCCCTTATAAAATCATCAGATCTCATGGGAACTCACTCACTATCATGAGGACAGCATGGAGGTAACTGGCCCTATGATTCAATTACCTCCCACCAGGTCCCTCTCAGGACACGTGGGGATTATGGGAACTATAGTTCAAGGTGAGATTTGGGTAGAGACATAGTCAAATCTGTAGTAAATGTGTGAATTTATTTCTGGTTTCTCTGTTGTGTTCCACTGGTCTATTTTCATGCCAGTGCCATGCTGTTTTGGTTACCATAGCTTTGAAGTATAATTTGAAATCAGGTTGTGTGATGCTTCCAGCTTGGTTCTTTCTGTGCAGGATTGCTTTAATTATTTGAGGTCTTTTGTTGTTCCTTGGGAATTTTAGGATTTAAAAAAATCTGTGAAGAATGTCATTGGCATTTTGATAGGGACTGCATTAAATCTGTTAGTTAAATTTTGAAAGAATCCCTCTGGCTGCTGTGCTAAAAGGATATGTAATGGGAGGAGAGGCAAAATCCAGGAAACCAGTTAGGACACCACTGTGATATGATGGTGGTGGGCCAGCCCTGGTAGAGGTAGAGGCTGGGAGAAAAGTTCAGATTCTGGACATATCTTGAGGGTAGACTCAACAGATATAAGTTAAATACTTTAAAAAATCTCTAATAATGACATGATTGTAAGAGAATATGCATATATAAAGATTAAAATACAGCTCCTGCCTATAATGAGTTTACATTTTTATTAGTATCAAATACATAATATATAGTGATTTAGTGTATGTAAAAACTTCATTAACCACAGCTTGAAGAAGAAAATCACTCTGAGCTGAAGTCATCTGAGAACCTGGGAAATAATCCTCCATCCCTTGCTTTGCCTTTGGGTATGTGTCCAGGAGATTTCTAGACCTCTCCTTTCATCTTGTTGTCTCCCTTTTTCCTTTCCTGTACCTTATACATCCATCCAAGGCCTGCTACTTAATTTTGAGGCCTAGTGAAAAAAAAAACACATAAAGCAGGAAAGAAAGTGCTGTTAAACACAGTAAAATGTAAAGATTTCCTCACCTCTGTAGTTTTTCTCTCTACTGGTCATGCATGGTATTTTTCTATTTATCATTGTTCTAAGTAAAGAAAGTCAAAATTGTAAATTATTAAAATGAGTTTTACTGTTCATCTTTACATTATGCAATTCCAGTTTTAATGCCATATTACAGCATTTAATTTCTAGGTAGAATCACTGATATTATACAATTTATGTAATTATTACTTGAACCACGAAAATGCTGCTCAAAACTAACCCAGCTATTTTTTGTTTCATTTCTTGATGTGTGCACATTCTACCAACATTCTCTATCTTAGGCTTACTGATGAATGAAAAAGAACTGAAAGGAAAAGGAACTATGTCTTGCCTATCTTCCTTGTAATGTTAACATTTTTAGCATAAGGATCAGCTAATACAGAGAAGCAATGCAAGTGATATGATAGATTTCTTGATTATTTGTATTTTTTGGAAAATTATTGCTCTCTTTCTGCATTTTAAGCTAGTTCTGGTTTGATTGGACAATGTGATTTCTAAGGGTTGTCAATGGCCCCACTTGCTCAAAAGTAGACACAATATGTGTATCTTGTTCATGTTTGAGTCTTGCTGAACTCCCATGCAAGGTAGGTCCCTGGGATTTCTACACTCGTGCGACATTGAAACTATTGCATGCAAACAGGGCAGCAAAAATGGCAGATATGCATATTACTCTTATCTCCTCTGCTCACGCACAAGCTCCATTGTCTCATTGGACTTCAACTACAAAATATACCTCCAAAGATTATTAGGAATTTTTAGATGACAACAGCAGAGCATTAAACAACATGTAGGGTGATCATATAGTTTGCATGCCCATGAACCCAGCCCTGTCTATATCTCACATTTCATTATGCTCCCCACTCCTTTCTTTTAAAATTCATGATGAAAATTTCTGGGGTTTTATGTATTAGAGGACAAGCTCACAGTATTTTAAGTTTTAAGTTTTTCTCCCAACTTCATTGAGATACAGTTAACTATTTAAAAATTATATATAGTTAAAAAGATCTAAGATACAACAATGTGACTACTAATAACAATGTTGTATCATACACTTGAAATTTGCTACAAGGGTAGATCTTAAATGTTCTCAGCACAAAAAAAAAAAGGTTACGGGAGGAGATGGATATGTTGATTAGGTTGAACGAGGTGAATAATTCACAATATTCTTATCAGTGTTTCCCTACTTTCCTACCCTTTATTCTGTTATTTTTACTTCTTTCACAAATGAGTTTGTCCTGGAAACTATCTTTCCAGTCCCTCCTTAAATTATAGAGTGCTATCACCATTCCCACAACTCCCCCAAAATTTGCCCAGCCAAAACCTAAGCACTGGGGGAAGAGATATCTTTCTAACCATATCACTTACCAGATATATTTGTGATATATAATAGTTCCCCATTAATAGAATTACCTATCTAAGAAGAATTTGGCTTTCATTTTGAAGTTAGTTTTCTTCACTTTATTATCTCTTTACTTCTATATAAATACATTTTTTTCACATGTAAACATTTTTGAAAATGCAATACAATTTAAAATCAATATGCAAATTTAATCTAATAGTGCATCTGGTAAGTTAAAATTTGAGAGGGAGACATATAATAAAATGTAAGATCTATATGAAAATATTCTGTGGCATTTTAAAGAACTAATTAAAAGGAAGCAGGTGGTATTCACTCCCTGTTCCTTAATAGTTTATACATATCTTTATGACAGTACCCATCACTCTGAATTACAAGTGTTTCCACTATGTGTCTCTTCTATTATGCTGTGTGTATCCTGAGGGCACAGACTATATCGCAGACAGATGTATACCACCAACACCACCTGTAGAGCTAATTTTAGATCCCTAATAGGAGGTATTCAGCACTCACATCCTGAAAGAAAGAGGGATGTTTCTTATTTGTGGGGTTATAATTTTAGTTGAGCTTTCAAAAATACATTGTAATATTTATAAGGCATTCTTTATAAACTGCTTTAATATTTTTGGTTGATTTATGTGGGAAACTACATCTAGGAATCTGTAAGGTTTAAGAATACACATACACAATGTCTTAAGCATTTTATGTTTTGTTTTTACATATATCTTTAGTTCCTCGAATCTCTGAGATAATTTTTTTCCAACACTAACATTAAAGAAGAGGTTGATGGTTGGCAAAGCAAAATTGTTCTCACTATGCTACCCTATTTCTTTCTGGGCACTGCTCAGTGGAAGTGTGTCCCTATTTGCAGTTACATTTTCCCCTGACATTCAGGGTCAATGCCAGGGTGCCAGGATGCCAGGATAAAAGGCTACGTGGAGGCAGAAGAGAATATTATTCTACCATCACCCACCACCCATATTTATTTTATGTATTCTTAGAAACCTTGAATTGGACGCAAACATGAAGATCATCTGCTCTGACTTCTTTCTTAATACAGAGATCTCTTGTTTATTAGCTTTGACAAGTTTATAAAAATTCATCTCTGGGTTCTAGGCCCTGAACCAAGATTCAAAAGTGTATGCTCTGGAGTAGGGAAGAATGTGTTCCTGTTTTATACTCAGAAATCCTCTTTAAGAGTGGTATTCCTTAGTCATCGCCATAAGCTACATAACTTTGATTTCATAAGACCTCAGCTTTCAGAATATATTACTTTTTAAACCATATTTTGGTGGGGAGAATACGGAAAACCTCTTTTGGAATTTACTTGACTCTAAATGGCAAAAATTATAATATAACTGAATATAGCTATGAATTTCTTTTGTTTATAAATATGCCCTGTACTAAGTAAGGATCAGGTATATAAGATAAAAATCCCCATCTATTTACCATTTAATAAAAAGGTAAAAGTGTACTAGGTACCAGGCACTTCTGTTAGACCTTGAAAAGAGTGATGATTTCAGAGACATGGCTCCTGAGACCTTTTAAGTTTGGTGAGTGAAAAGGTAATAAAACAAGGAATCCTGAGGGACTGTGGGGAGTTTTCTGATATGAGGAAAGCATACAAACGTACATTAGAAAAATACTTACCTGATTTACCATGTCTAGAGTCTTCCTGGTGGTTGACTGTTTAAACTGAGACCTAAGAAGTAAAAGTAATTAAAGTGAAGGGAGCAGGGAGCAAAGGATAGATGGCTCGATGACCAGAGATTTCAGTGTAAGTTAAAGGGACTAGAAAACAAAAGCAAAACTCAACAGTGTAGCTGGTGTGTGGTTAAAAGAGGGACAGCAATCCAGCACTTTGGGAGGCGGAGGCGGGCAGGTCACGAGGTCAGGAGATTGAGATCATCCTGGCTAAACGGTGAAATGCCCTCTCTACTAAAAATACAAAAAAATTAGCCGGGCGTAGTGGCGGATTCCTGTAGTCCCATCTACTCGGGAGGCTGAGGCAGGAGAAAAATGGTGTGAATCCAGGAGGCGGAGCTTGCAGTGAGCCGAGATTGCGGCGCTGCACTCCAGCCTGGGCGACAGAGCGAGACTCCGTCTCAAAAAAAAAAAAAAAAAAAGGCGGTGGATGTGGGCCACAGTGTAGGGGGCTTGTCAGTTTAGAGAGGGATTTGGGACTTAGTGCTAAAGGAAGTGGGAGATACTGAAGGTTCTTAAGCAAGGAGATTACAGATGACTGGCTGCACTGGGTACTGCATTGAGACAGGGGTGTGCTGAGCTGGCACAGGAGAATCAACTCTCAAAGATTTAGGAATCTTACTGGTTGATAAATTGTTGGTAGGTTGAAATTGGCCATGGTAGGACTGTTTATATTTTGGAAATGGCAAACACCACAAGTAAATGTTTTGTTGTTGCTGGTTTTCATGTTGCTGTGGTCGCTGGAAAGCTTGTTTACCAGAATGCCAATGGATGGATATAAGCAAGGCTGGAGATGAGAAAAATGAAGGATTGGACATGGGTGGTAGCAATAGGAATGGAAAGACATGGCTACGTTTGAGAAATATTTAGGTCTGATCTGGCTTTCTGGACGTAGAGATGGAGACAGAAGAAAGGCATAGGATGTACCAGGCTCTTTTCCAATCTGCCAGTAGAGTTCTAACTTGATACTCTTCAAGTAGTTTCCAGCTTGAAAACAAAGGTCAAACTCTTTGGACATTCCATTATCCATTTAGTTATACCATTTGTTTCTTAAGAAAATGTATATTAAAAAGCTTTAGCATAGGTCTTAAGAACAAATTAATAACATTATACTTCAATTTTGATAATAGTATCAGTAACATAAGGCAAAAGTCTTCGTATGTCCAGAGATTTTGTATTCCTCATCTGGCATTTATTGCTAATGTTCTCCAAGCTCTCTCAAAGACAATGTGAATGCCAAATGTGAAAGGCAAGTTGCATATTAAGCTGTATGTCCTCATGTGATTCTGCAGAGATGGCTTTTCTCCAAAATACTGCTAAAGCAGATGTTATGATTCTATGAAAGTTTTATTTGTAATTTTATGAGATTAGCAAAAAAAAAATCATATGGTATGTTCTTTTTGGTTTTCAGCAAGAATTGTATCTACATATATATATATAATGGAGAGGTAAGAAGCAGAAGAGATAATATTATTTACTTTGGCCAATTCAGTTGCTAAGCAGACACATTATTTGTGTCTTGGCTCCAAAGTAGCACATTTTGAATATGGGTCTGAATATTTATTTATTTTTTCCTTGTTGTGTCAGATTACAGAGATTAAATCACTTCACCAATAGTTACCCTTTCTCTGACTGAAAAGCCATATCCTGTCATTTTTACGCTCCAAAGATGATTCTGTTTAGATAGAGGAAAGTGTCAGGAATGAAGCTTTCTGACAGCAGGGTGAAACTCTCACATTTAAGGAATTCTCACCAGAGGTGTCTGTAATCTCCCTCCTATTTTTCCTTCCTCCTAAAACCTGTTTGAAGATAAAGCAGAGTGTAACCTGTGCCCTGTCAGCTTCCTGCAGAGTGTTAACTCAAAAGCCTCCATCAGTCACAGAGTATATCATTTAACAAGTTCCTGGTGATCGGTAACAAGTTCCAGATCACTTTCCGTACCGACTGGTTGTCTATTGCCCCAAGCCACTGTAGCTATTTATTAAATCTTCAGAAGGCGATATCTAACTTCATGATTAAAGAGCCTTGAAACAAGGTGCAGGGTGATTCCTTGTCAGTAAATTCATCTCAGCTCCTCAAAATTAGGAAAATGAGAAATGCCTTATGAGAACTTGATAGCTTTTAAAAAAATAGGGACAGTTTAAGAATAGCCTTCATATTTACGATTTACGCTGTTGTTATGGTCATTATTTTTTTACTTTTAAGATATAAGGATAAGTCAACTTTATTAAATGGTGTTTTATTTCTGCTTTTGTTTTTGTTATAGCTCAAATTTTTAAAAATTCCCCTCATGATATGTTACACCTAGATGTTTGGGCTGTAGTGGTGAACAAAACTGGTAAATTTCCTGCCCTCATGAAGTTTGCATTCTAGGAATAAATGATTGAATAAATGACATGTTACCTGCCTGAAGAAAGGGTTTGAACAATTTTTCACTTAAGATTCCTTCCGAATATTTGAAATTTTTTAAATTTTGAAATAGTTTTAGTCTTTAGAAGAGTTATAAAAATGATACAGAGGCTGGGCTTGGTGGCTCACGCCTGTAATCCCAACACTTTGAGAGGCCAAGTGCAGTGGATCACTTGAGGTCAGGAGTTCGAGAGTAGCCTGGCCAACATGGTGAAACCCTGTCTCTACTAAAAATACAAAAATTAGCCAGTGTGGTGGTGCATACCAGTAATCCCAGCTACTTGGGAGGGTGAGGTGGGAGATTCACCTGAACCCAGGCGGCAGAGGTAGCAGTGAGCCGAGATTGCACCAATGCACTCCAGCCTGGGCAAAAAGAGTGAAATTCCATCTCAAAAAACAAAACAAAACAAAACATAAAAGGTACAAAGACCTCTTTTATTCCCCTAAAGTTAATCTTGTATATTTTGCATGGTAAAATGGTCAACACTAAGTTATTAACATTGTTACAATACCATTTACCAAACTATAGATTTTATTCCTATTTCCCCAGTTTTCCCCTAATGCCTTTCTGCTGCCCCAGTGTCCATTGTAGTTGGTGGTCATGTCTCCTTAATCTCCTCCAGTCTGTGATGGTTCCTCAGCCTTTTCTTGTCTTTCATTACCTTGACACTTCTAAAGAGTATTGGTTGTGTATTTTGTAAAATGTCCCTCAATTTGGGTTTGTCTGATTTTTTTATGATTAGACTGAGGTTATGAATTTTGAGAAAAAATACATAGAGGTGATGCATTCTTCTCATCATATAAAAAGGTTCGGGATATCAATGTTTTATTATAAGCCATATTGACCTTGATCACCTGGTGGTACCTGCCAGGTTTCGCTACTGTGAAGTCACTATTCTTCCCTTTCTGTACTATATTATTTAGAAATAAACCACTAAGTCCAGCCCATACTCTCAAGGAGATAAGGATTTAGCTTCACCCTCTAGAGAGGAGCATCAAAGAATGTGTGTGTCATAAAATATGTTTCTATGTTAAAATCACCACAGCAATTAATAAATATGTTGAGGGAGGTACTTTGAGGCTATCTAGACTTTCTGTTTCTCTTTAATTTAGCATTCTTCAGTAAATCTTGCTTGCAATTGTATTACTGCAGTGTTTCCGTAGTGACTTTCTGTTTCCCTCATGTATTTAACATTTTTAAGTTAGAATTTTTTTTTAAGGAGCAGTCATCCCACCTCCCCAGTTTGTTTGTTTAATCATTTATTGATATCAGTATGGATTAATGGATATTTATTTTATTCTTTGGGTTGTAATACAGTCTTATTATTATTTATTTTGTTGTTCAAATTGCTCCAGCTTTGGCCAATTCATTTTTGGTCAAATGCTTTGCTGTCTGCAGCTAAGGGTATAGTCAAGTCTTTGGTTGGTACTGTTATTTTTTTCTCTCTATGACACAGTAGAACTTCCTGCTGTGAGAGGCAACTTATGTGAAAGTCTATGTGGCTTGTGAGCTCTAGAAAGAAAACTAAACAAAAGAAACTGTTCTCACAAACTTTGAGAATTACTCACAAATATATTTGAAGCAATCAAGTGCATACTTATGAGTAGAAGTAATAGCCATCACAGAGAATAAAGAAGAAAGCATACATTTTCTTGAGATTTTTTAAAGCATTATGAAGAATAATATGCATTTCCTGAAGTGATATACCACACCTTGATTACAGATGTCAATTCTTGAAAATATTGCTTGAGCCTAGTACAATGTCATATAGGCAAGCCTAGTTAATAATTACTTATTAAGCTTCAACTGTATACTCTGTACTGTTCATTTAAGCATGAAGAAAAATAGAAATAGACATCTTTGTTGAACGAATAAAGACAAAATTCATGCACTGAATGATTGTAATGTTTGCTGGTATCATACAATAAAAAATATAAAGCAATTAATTCGGAGACAATAATACATATATTGGCAAATTTCTATTTTATGGAACAGATGTTAAGGGATCCTCTTAATTAGATACTTTAGTATTTGGTTTTTCTTATTGTAATTAAGATATAGGGGATTTAATATAGTTGTATTGAAATTTTAAATGGTTATCAGATACCTAAAGGCAGACAATAATTTGTTGAATGTCATAATCACTTTTTCCTAGCTGTTGGCATCCAATTTAATAATGTTGTGAACTCGATTTCTAGTTCGAATATATTCTAATACAGTATACTGCATTTAAGAGATTTGGGGATGGTTTCTTCATTCAACAACTTTGTTAGTAACATTGAATCGAGATCAAGGTGTTTCAAAGAAGGTCTGTTAGGAATCTACAATGTAAACTTGCTTTCTGTCCTTGATCAGGGAACAGTTAGAACTCTAACTTTATCTTATATATTACAACATGTAGGATGGACTTTTTATTCCACAGGGACCTTCTAACATGTCTGGATTCAGTAATAACCCACTTCAAGGTACAAACACAAAGCCTGATAAAAAGGTGTGTGCTCATGGATGCTAGGCTTGCTCACCTGCCCATTCTGTTTAGGAAGGTCATATCCCTCATAACAGGTTCAGTGCGTCAGCACAATTGAAAAGGACACAGATACTATGTATCTGTGGGTAACTTAGGAACACTCAATGTGGCAAATTGAAATTTGAAAAACAAACAACCAAACAAACATGTAGTGCTCTTTCAAAGCAATATTTAAAGAAATAATATTTTCCAATATCAAACAAAATTTTGTTATCAGATTACCAGGCTTTCAGTATCTTGAGATATAATGGTCAGGGTTCTGTATTTTCAATGGCATTTGACTTTAAGTGAAGAATCACAATCTTTTGTTGGTCTGTTAGACCTCTGTTGAGAGGCAGGAACTCGGGCCTCTCAAAAACATTCAGGCAGGCTGTCTCTACATCTATGTGGACACTTGTGAGAATCAAGCTTGTGGAGAATAAGAGATAGTATATGAGAGCTTCCCCACCAGGGAGTTTAAGAATGTACCTCCTCCACATCTAACAATATACATTAGAGTGTAATATTACTAATATATGGTATAATAAATTTCATCTTATCTACTGTAATGGCTGGTCCAGCAATGATTATATTTTAGAACAAAGCAACATAAAGATGTTTCCAAGTTGTAATATTGTAGGTAAGATTAGGAAAAATGATATCATGAGGAAACTGCTTCCTGGAAATCACTGTTGGAAAGAAGGACTAAAAACCAGCCATATTTTCTTTTTTTTTTTTTCCTGAAAGGTCAGTGGTTTACTCTTGACTTTATACATAGGTTTAATCTTCCTCACACTCCCCAGTCAAAACACTCCCAGTATTGTTATTAGTGGGTAATTTCATTATTTCTTATCACCTCAATTCCCTTATCCTTTAAAATCAAAAATATGTTTTAAATAACATGTTTTATTTTTGGACTATCATAATCATCATCAGCTTCAGTATCATCATTTTATTATTGAGCATTCTTATCCAGAATAATCATGGATAAGATAAAACATAACTTAAAACTTAAAAAAAAAAAATCTCTCAGGCTTATATACTTAGATTATAGATATTTTGGATGAGGAGGACTAAATGATGTTCCTCATTTCTGAACTTTTTATATTCGTTTCCTCCATTTCATTATTAGAAATATCTTCTGGCTCTGCTGGTTCTAAAATAAATCCTCCCAAAACAAACATAAATAGAAAATTATACTACCAACAATGGGGGAATTACTATTAACAGCCCCTTTTTCTTTATTACAAATGCTGGTTTGGGAGGTCTGGCTTCTAAGAAGTCTACTTATCTAATGAAGTAGCTCTACGTATATTGAGACTTAACATTATCCAGAAATTTGGCTAAGATTCATAACTGACACACATCTTATTACTGTTAGATGAAATTTTGAGGAAGCAGACATTTGCCTGTTTCTGATCACATAGCCTCAACTACACATAAGTCACATTTAGGTTAGAGAAGTTTAAATTATAAATCTTATTTAAAATTTGAATATTATAATGATAAGAAGCTCATAAATAAGAGCATAAAACATATTTAAGAATAGATTATGAGTCTTATACAATAGATTCAGGAATAACATTTCTTTACAGTCAGTTATATATGAGGGGATTATCTTGATAATGAGAATTATCACTATATTCAAAAATATAATATTTCTCTTGTGGTAGTAAAATAAATATTAACTCACAATTTAACATTGTAGGTCAAAGAACCCATTTATTATTTCATACAAAGATCCTGATGTAACATTATTTAGCTGACACTTTAGTAGTCTTAGGATCATATTTTAGAAAATTAATTGTCTGTGACAGCGATAAAACAAAAATGATGTGTGCATTTAATGCTTTATTTTTCAAGTCTGCTAATATGTACTTTTTGGGCCAAATTTAATATTGATATATAATATTTAATTCTAGCCCCCTCCTCCAATAAACCAGTAAAAAAATTGCTCTTTTCAAAGATATGTACAATTATTTAAAATTTAAATTTTAATAAAACCTTGAAAATACATTTTAGTCTATGATCAGTTTATGTTTAGCATAAAGGTTTGTGGCTCTGTGTGTGTTATAAAATCTACAATTAATATCTGTGCCAGTCAATTAAAAATAAAACATAAACTTATAAGATTACTTATGATAACATCAGACCTTTAAGAATGGCCCACGTATTGGTATCAATGTGAAGATTCCTGCCTAAGCATTCCATGTGTTTCCCAACACATTTTTTCACTCCCTCCTGCATATTATTACCCAGCTTCCTGATTTCAAGTTCTAGCTTCTAGTCTTCTTTCCCTTTATGTCTTGCACATCTACTCCAGACTAATTTCAATCCCATTCTCATCATGTCATTTTTCATACTCAGCAATCTTCAATGGTTCCCCTTTCCCCCCCATATTGTAGTGTCCAAATTACTATTAGGTCTTAAAAGTTTTACATAACCAACTATAAAATGACCTTTGAAATCAAATCTACCAGTATTCTTTTTTTTTTTTTACATTTTTCTTTGGCAAGTGTATGTTATTCACTGTCTCTTAAAATAAAGCTGGTCATCCTTGTTTCTATAACATCTCTCTTAATTATCTTTATATCATAATTTCTTGTCCCTCTCCTCAATTTGTGTTACTTTTAATTCCAGTTGCCTTTCTAGTTACCTTTAATTCTAGGTCCAATTCCTCTCTCACCTCCATTTTGATCATTTCAAACCACCATAATAGCTACTCCCAAGCATTCATTACATTATATCAATCTCTTGCATTTAACCTAGTGATGCTTTTTGGTATATCTATACTTTTTAATGTAATATATGTGATTGATTGATTCTTGGGCTATCGTTTAACTATATCTATACTTTTCTATGTAATATATTTGATTGATTCTTGGGCTATCATTTAACTACATCTATTTTTAGAAGCTCTTTAGGGAAGACACTGCCTATTTTATCCTTTGGAATACTGTGCATAAAAATGCATTGATTTTAGAATATGCAATCCTAAAATTTGAATCTTGACACTATTAGCAGATTCACGAAGGTCATTCCTTAACTTCTCTCAGCCTCAGTGCTCATCTTTTAAGAATGAGTGAGACAAATTAATTCAAAGGATCACAGCAAGTATAATGATCCTCATCTAAAACACTTAGTACTCAACAAATGTTAGTTTTCCCACTGATGCTATGTAAAATATAGGTGCTCAGTAACTACTTAGCAAATACAATGAAGAACTCATATTTTTTTTGTTTTCTCTTCATTTAAATAGTAATTCAAGGATGTATCAAAATCAAGGTCCAAAAGATTTGTGAGCTGTATGACTCTCTGTGAACAAGTATCTGTAGTTATTGCTCTCGGGAGGATTTTAGAAGAATCAACTATATCCAGGGCTCAATTTCACATACATAGGGCAAGGTTATCAAAAAGAAAATCCCCAGACACGCCCATCATCATCAGGAGCCTAACAAATCTGCCCCAAAGCCAGCTCAGTTGAGCCTTTGTGGAAGACAAATGACAGCAAGATTCTCACATAATTGCTCCCGTGTTTTGATATAAAGTTTGCCGGGCAGGAAAGTCCAAGAAATGTTCTATTAACATATGCAAGAAAGACTTCAAACAGAGTACCATAAATGAGATAATAGGAAAGTAAAAGCAAAGGATATGGGGGAATTTGTCTTTTATTTGGGCCTGTCTAGTACATGAAGCAATAAAAAAGAGCCTAAATCACATTAGATTGTTAACAACAACAACAAAAGCTGTTTTAACATAATTTTATACACACACACACACACACACACGTAAAATTTTATAAATATTTATAATTATAGGACTTTGATCTTTAAATTAATATTTATAAATGTAAAAGTACTATAAAAGTACTATTTCTTAATACATATGTAAGACCGTGTGACTTAAAGATTACTGAAATTATTCATCAGTAATACTCTCTGAAAAAACATTTGTACTCGATAATTTGTCAAGGAAATGATTGGAAAGATGTGAGAATTCAATATGAATACATATATTAATAATATTCAAACTTTTTTGACTGGATCAATTTTATGTCAGGAAATACAAACCACTACTTAAAGAAAAATAAAGAGGATGTGAATGTCCAAGATATCTATGTAAAAGTATCATTTCTCTTATCTTTAAAAAATACTGAATTGTTCCTAACATGCTCTCAAAATATTTATATATCAAGAGTTACTACTTTTCAGAATGCTTAGGAAATATTTCAGAGGTGTTATTCACTGTCGTTGATGGGTGTCATTACCATAGGTAAATTAATTAATTCACTTAATGTATTTAAAGTTTTAATTCTTTTTAAATGATTAAGTAAGCAAGAATGCCTTCTTGCTTTCAAAGATTTTGATGAAGTAAAATGCTTAGTGTTCAACATTCTGGATAAATTTTTGTCACTTATTTTAACTCACTTTGCTTTTCTGGTAGTACCTAAGAACATTCATCAGTACACACACTACCAGCCAACTATTCTTACATGACTACCCAAGTAAGGATAAATCGCATGGACATTTGCTTCTCTTTTCTCCCCAAAAAGTTAAATAATACTTTCAAACTTCACTTTAGATCCAGAGGCCTATACTAAACCAGCTAAATAATTTGACCAATTCACTGAGCAAGAATCAATCAAATCAGTTTTATGTGGTGCTGAAAACACAGCTGGTTGATAACCGAGTGAACCTCCTTTTAGGCATGCACACGGAAGTGTCACCTCGACCTTTCGTTAAGGCTAATTTTTATAGAAGTTTTAGGTTCACTGGAAAATTGGGTGGAAGGTACAGAGATTTCCTATATACCTCCTGTCCCCACTAAAGCATAGCCTCCCCCATTATCAAAATCCCCTAGCAGAATGGTACATTTGTTACTGTTGATGAACCTACATTGACAGATCATAATCACCCAAATCCATAGTTTACATGAGGGTTCACTCTTGTACATTCTGTGGGTTTAGAAAAGAGTGTAATGACATGTACTCACCATTGTAATATACAGATCATTTTCACTGCTTTAGAAATCCTTTATGCTCCACCTATTCTTCTCTTCCCCACCCCTTCACCTCTGGCAACTACTGATCTATTTACTGTCTCCACTGTTTTGTCTTTTCCAGAATGTCATATAATTGGAATCATGTTGCATGTAGCCCTTCCAGATTGATGTCTTTCACTTAGTATAATAATATGCGTGTACGTTTCCTTTTTCATTTTTTCTTGGATGACAGCTCGTTTCTTTTTAGTGCTGAATAATATCTCATTGTCTGGATGTACCACAGTTTATTATCCATTTACCTACTGAAGGACAACTTGGTTATTTGCAAGTTTTGGCAATTATGAATAAAGCTATTTACATGTGTGCAGGTTTTGTGTGGACATGAGTTTCCAACTCTTTTGGATGAATACCAAGGAGCACAACTGCCAGATCACATAAGAGTCTGTTTAGCTTTGTAAGAAACTGCTAAACCGTCTTCAAAAGTGTCTGTCTCATTTTGCATTTCACCAGCAATGAATGAAAGTTCCTGTTGCTCTACATCCTACCTAGCACTTTGTGCTGCCAGTTTTCTAGATTTTGGCTATTCTAATAGGTGTGTAATAGTATCTCATTGTTATTTTACCTTGGCTTTTTTTAACCAGTTGCTACTGCTGTGGTACAGCAGGAATGTGGCTATGGCCTATAAGACAGAGGCAATGATGTTTGAATATTTTATATATGCTTTAACCTGGATCTACCTACCCTTATCATTGGATTGGGGTAAATAAAAATCTCATAAGCTATCTTCAAAAAGAACTCTTGTCAGTGTTGTTTTGTTTTGCTTTGCTTTGCTTTATCTATAATAACAACTTAGAGGACCTGACTCATAATGTCAAACCAATTGTCTTAAACTCTTTCATAGTGAATTGAAAGTGGACAGGAAGAAGGAAAGGTCAAACCTATTTAGTCAAGTCTTTGCCTAAAATAAGTTAGTTGTGCAAGAAGTTTTATTTAAATTGACAGATGGCTAATGGGAGGTCACTAGACTGAGGTCTATTGTCTTCAATGTGTTGCTTTATACTTGTTTCTTGCTTTTTCTTTAAAAAATGGCACTCTGTAGTGTGTTCTGAGACACTGGATTATACATAAGAACTAACAACTTCCAAAATAAATGAATGTCTTTAACTACGAGGGGTTATAAATCAGGATAGCAATGAAATAGATGGCAAATTCTTCCCATCTGTAAATTTTATTTTCCTGAAAATATGTTCTAAACTTAAAAATAGATATATGTGTATTCATATACAGATATACATACATGTTTATGTGCATATTTATACACACAAACACCGACATACATTATTAAAGAAGATGCAAATTACCTTCTATTTGTACTTTGAAGGCATTCAAATATATTTTATCCACCACTTCATTAAAGTAATGTCTTAGTTACTAACCTTCTGACTGCTGAATCTTTAACCATTTCAGAATCAAGATTTATCAAGTCAAAGGCTACAGTGAAGAGTAAGAGAAATTCTCAAGTGCTGAGTTAAAGATGTCAAAAGCAAAAAGAGCTTAGCTTACTGACAAGTGGAAAGGATCAGTATGTGGTGAAAGCCAAACCTCACTGGTCAGAGATGTTTAGAAAGAGGATTTAAAAAGCAAAAGATGGCAGCTTCCCTCATAGTGTGTGCTGGGCAGCAGGAGCAGTGGTGGATGGCACATGGTCTGATGGAGATCAGCGGAAGTCATGGGGATTGACAAAAGCTCAGAAAAGTAGCATCAATGAATAGATTTGTAGGCAAATTTCTTAACTTCTCTGAATGCTAGTTTCTTTTCTTTCCTTCTTTTTTTTTTTTTTTCTCTCTTTCTTTCTTTTTCTTTTTTTTGACAGAGTCTCACTCTGTTGCCAGACTGGAGTGCAGTGGCGCGATCTCGGCTCACTGCAACCTCCGCCTCCCGGGTTCAAGTGCTTCTCCTGCTTCAGCCTCCCGAGTAGCTGGGACTACAGGTGCGCGCCACCACGCCCATCTAATTTTTGTAGTTTTAGTATAGATGGGGTTTCACCATATTGGCCAGGATAGTCTCAATCTCTTGACCTCGTGATCTATCCGCCTTGGCCTCGCAAAGTGCTGGGATTACAGGCGTGAGCCACCGTGCCGGGCCAATGCCAGTTTCTTCGTAAGTAACATTGAGATAATAACAGTATTGACTTCATAGGGTTATTATATTATTAAAAAAGATATTCATGTAACAAATGAAAAGTAAGCCTGGATGATATTTATTGAATTCTTACTGTTAGCTCTGTAACATGCAGTTTTTGAGTCAGTGTCTCTCCTGATAGTCCATGTTTGTCCTTTCTCTGTAGCTTATGTTGATTGTGTAACCAAGCGCAGGTCCAGGCCGTCAACACTTGCAGAACCAAATAACAAGGATGAGGTTCGGTGGAAGAAAAGTGACTTTATTTTCCAAATCTAGCAGTGAAGAAATGGTCCAGGCTCCTGGCTTAAAGAAACCATTTCAAATTTTGGACAAAAAACAAATACTTAAAAAAGAGTGCTTGGAATGCAGGGCATGCAAGAGGGGTGAGGAGGTGCTATTCTCTGAGACTTGTTCCAATGACTTATCTTGAATTATTGTCCCATCTGTAAGTGGGCTAGAGTCCTCCTGGGCACAATCAGGCTGTAAATTAACTAAAGTCTTGTGGTAATCCCCTGGTGGGCGAGAATTCCACAGGTGCCCAGATTGTTTTAAGATTCAGTCCCCAGAACTTACTTTGAAGCAAGCATATAATTAGATAAGGGAAACATTGCTCAGGGGATGCCTGATGGGAAGAAGGAGCAAAGGTTATGACTTCATTACTAAGAAAGGATGAAAAAGGAAGGCAGAAAGAAAAATTTAAACATATGATAGTGAGGTAGTGAAGAAAAGGAAGTTGGTGGGAGTACAAATTAGTTCAGCCATTGTGGAAGACAGTGTGGTGATTCCTCAGAGGCCTAAAGACAGAACTAGCATTCAACCCAGAAATTCCATTACTGGGTATATACGCAAAGGAATATAAATCATTCTATTATAAGAACACATACACATGTATGTTCATTGCGGCACTATTCACGATAGCAAAGACATGGAATCAACCTAAATACCCATCAATGATAGACTGAATAAAGAAAAATGTGGTGTATATACATGATGGAATACTATGCAGCCATAAAAAAGAGCAAGATCATGTCCTTTGCAGGGACATGATGGAGCTGGAGGCCATTATTCTTAGCAAACTAACAGAGGAACAGAAATCCAAGTACCACATGTTCTCACTTATAAGTGGGAGCTAAATGATGAGAACACATGGACACACAGAGGGAACACAATGAACACATTTCAAAGAATGGAGAGTGTAAAGAGGGAGAGGATCAGGAAAAATAACTAATGGGTTAACACCTGGGTGATGAGATAATCTGTATAACAAACCCCCGTGACAAAGTTTACCTATGGAACAAACCTGCACTTGTATCATGAACTCACAATAAAAGTTAAAAATAAATAAATAAAATTTTATTTGTTGAGGAAAAAACTAGGGTACTCGAGTTACAATTGTATTACATGTTGGTGCATTGGATTATGTGTTATAATATCTCTGTTTGGCCTGGCAATTTTTCCAGCTCACATTCAGTGTTGTAATGATGTATAGCAGCAGTCCCCAACTTTGTTGGCACCAGGGACTGGTTTTGTGGAAGACGGTTTCTTCATGGACTGAGGGATGGGGTGGGGGTAGGGGGCTGGGAATGGGGGAATGGTTTTGGGATGAAAATGTTCCACCTCAGATCACCAGGTATTAGATTGTCATAAGTAGCACGAAACCTAGATCCCTTGCATGCATAGTTCATAATGAGGTTCTCACTCCTATGAGAATCTAATACCTCTGCTGATCAGACAGGGTGCAGAGCACAGGTGGTAATGCTTGCTCCCCACCACTCACCTCCTGCTGTGCGGCTCAGTTCCTAACAGGCCACAGAATGGTACAGGTCCATAGCTGAGGATTGAGGACTCCTAATGTACAGGGTTATGGGCAAATTAGTGGCCATGAAAGCCAAGATAATAATAATCTATTCTCAGTGCAGAAGTATAGTGAAGTTTAATACAACATAAGTATCAACCAATCATACCTGATGCTAGCTCAATTTTAAAAGATACCAGTTGCAGACAACTGGAACAGTTATACCCTTGTGCGTATATAGATACACAGTGACATAGGAGCATCAGTCCTGCCTATGTGATCCCAACTTCAGCTAATCTGTTGTAGGGAAGTTTCAGCAAATTGGGGATTTAGAGGCAGAAAGGGAGAAATCCATTTCTTCCCAATCATAACGAGTTACAGCCAATACTCCTATAACAAAACACAGGTTAATGAGAAAAGCATAACAAATGTATTCTGTGCATAGGAGTCATGCAAAATATTATAAACTCAAAGAAGGGGCCAGATGGTTGATGCTTACATACCCTCTTCAGTTAGAGGAGAAGCAAGCATGTATGGGGTGCCAGGAGGAGGTTGTCATAAAACCATGGGCCTGAAGACTATAAAATGGTTGGTAAATGATTCTCTTTGGGAATTCAATGGGATCTAAGAACAGACAGTAGTATGGGACAAAGTTCATTTACATTCTAGGTGTGATATTTAATTTTCAGTCTCTTCCTTTGTAAGAGGAATTTTAATCTTCTCTGGTTAATGACATTTCAGGGAAGAGATTCAAAATAATTTTGTTTGTGTTTCTAGGTAAATAAGGGGACACCAGAGAAGAGCCTCATCCTATGTTTTGGGAGAGATGGAGGATTGAGACAAGGGTGGGTAGGCAGGAGGTCAGAGAGACCTTGAGGTTGCTTCTTTAGTTCCGCATGTCAAAGCACTGTATTTCAGGGTGTTTGATATTTCAGGGTATCAATTTCTGAGCCTCAACAGGAGTTTCTGTGAGTGGAAAAGCTTCTGCTTTCCATTTACTATTATAGGTTTCAAAGCAGAAATCTGCCTACTGATTTTGGATCCCAGGTATTAAAAAAGAAAAGAAAAATAAGAAAAGAAAAAAAGGAAAAGATGGAGGAAAAAAAGGGAAAAACAATAAAACTAACCAATTAAACAAACAAACCAACTCACTTCATCACCTAGTATCAGTTTGTTGACTCCATGTTTTAATGATTAGCTAGCTTAAAATTGGAGTCCCTTGTGTTTAAGGATGCATTAAAGCAGTCAAAGATAGTAAAATAAAATAAAGCTATTAAAATGCGTACGAAGCTTCCTTCTTAATATGGGTAGTGTATTATTAAGTTCCCAAAGGCAGAGAAGAAAGAATGCCTACAAGGGAACAAAACAACACTTTTTCTTTTAAGATGCTGTAGATATTATAAATACTTAAAAAAATAAGTTGGATATAAACTTAAACAAATTGATTTACAAAATCCTGAAAAGCCTGTGAAAATGACAAAAAGAATTAAGACATCCAAGAATATGTAGAGACACATGGAAAAGCATTGTATTTTAGATTTAGTAATTAGATATATTTCTTATTAAATGGTTTCTATGTGAAAGTGCTTTAGGCAAACTAGATTGAAGTAATTCAACCCAGACCTGCTTGATCCCAAAAGACAGGCACATCACACCTTAGAAGATTTTCTGGATTTGTCAGACCTTCCCCAAACCTGTATTATTGGATGCTTGAATTGTGAATGTAGACTTAATGATCTTTTATGAGCATGCAATACCATATCTAGGGCCTACTTTTTGTAAAAGCTGTTGATACTTGGGTCTTCTTAAAATAAAGTGCTCTTTACTATTTCTACTGAGGTTTCCCCATTTTTCTCCTACAAACACTATGGTGACTTGTAGGGGTCCCCTTTGAAGGAATTCGTAAATGAAACATAAAGAATGGAGAAATGGAACTTGGAATATCTGGAGTTTAGTTGAAACCTCAGAAACTTTGGTGCTGTTAGTCTAGGGAGCCTGATGTACCAAGAGGATAGATATAGATATTGATAAAAGAATCAAATGCTGGGCGTGGTGGCTCATGCCTATTAATTCCAACACTTTGGGAGGCTGAAGCAGGATTACTTGAGCCCAGGAGTTTAAGACCAGCCTGGGCAACATAGGGAGACCATCTATCATAAAAATTTAAAAAATGTTTCAGGTAGTGTGTGCCTGAGGTCCCAGCTACTCGGGAGGCTGAGGTGGGAGGATAGCTTTAGCACAGGAGTCTGAGGCTTCAGTAAGTTATAATCACACCACCACAGTGCAGCCTGGGAGAATGAGCAAGACCCTATCTCAAAAAGGTAAAAAATAAACATTTATCTGATAAATTAAGCCCAGGAAGTCTACTGCTCGAATAGAAACAATGCATTACTTGGAATTAGCTTAAAAATGGTGATGACTGAGATCTGTGTAGATTGAAGATTTGTACAAGAAAGTCTGAATACTGTATTAGAATATCATCTAAATATATTATAGACTACATCAAATATTTCCCAGGTCAGGAATTCATGGAGTAAAACAATTTATTAATGAGACTCATGTTATGTATAGCTTATGACATCATGAAGTCTAAATTGGCCCAGATGTGTACCAAGAGAAGTCTGTATGTATTCCAAAGGGCCAGCTCTTTGTAGATGCAGATTCCCTAACACGGGTAAGCTAATTAGTATTGTTAACTATATGGAGGACCAAGAAAACCATATTGGGTCAGGGGCTCCAGTTCTTTTGTTTAGGATACTAGGTCAATTGCAGAATAACAGTTGTGTTGTAAGGCACAATATTTAGCATGCTAATTGCAAAAGTCTCCTTAGTGTTTGACATGTTTGGACAATATCTAGAGTAAGGGTTAGAGTAGACCCATAATCCCAATTTGCCAGAAATAATTGCTTCAGAAGTGTCTGATAGAAAGCACAGGAGTCTTTCTATCAGACTACAGGCAGTCTTCACTTTGCATGGCCTGTCTAAATAAACTTGTACATACCAAAATAGTTTTATCATCTTGTTTGGTTTCACTGTACAGAGCAAGGACATGGTTCTGACATGCATGACTTCCCACTAATAATACCATGCAAAGCAAGGACTACATATAGTTACTCTAGGATGTAGTGGGTCACAGGTAGGTGGTAATACAATTTACCATTTAAATTGAGATTGCTTTGAGAGTGAAATAGGCTCTATCAATTATTATACAGGGATAAATCAAGACTGTTCCTGGTAAACACATGGCCACTGGAATGATAGGATTCTATACCAGGTGATACCAAAGATAATTCAGAAAGAAGAGGTGATAGACAACACAAATGGAGCCCAGAAGGGTCTGTCATAAAGCATAGTAGTACGGTCAGTCTTCATTTTGCATGGCATTGTGTTACATAACATTTGTGCATACTAAAATAGTTTCATTGAGTTGTATGGTTTCACTGTACAAAGCAAGAAAACAGTTGTGTATTGAGTAAACAGAGCTCTGACCAGACACACAGCATGTTCGTGAGATGATCATTCAACCAGAATGTTAGCTCATCAAATTGTCAGTTCCTTGACATCCATCATATTGTAGCTTCAAAGGCAGGTCTTGATCTGCCACATATTGGATTGGCAGCCTTTCACTCCCAGGACTGGCAAGAGTTTAGGGTTAGTGGAAGTCAAACCTGAGTTCAGG
>NW_012104743.1:1076695-1080283 GCF_000951045.1 Mandrillus leucophaeus | reverse complement strand
TATAATCACACCACCACAGTGCAGCCTGGGAGAATGAGCAAGACCCTATCTCAAAAAGGTAAAAAATAAACATTTATCTGATAAATTAAGCCCAGGAAGTCTACTGCTCGAATAGAAACAATGCATTACTTGGAATTAGCTTAAAAATGGTGATGACTGAGATCTGTGTAGATTGAAGATTTGTACAAGAAAGTCTGAATACTGTATTAGAATATCATCTAAATATATTATAGACTACATCAAATATTTCCCAGGTCAGGAATTCATGGAGTAAAACAATTTATTAATGAGACTCATGTTATGTATAGCTTATGACATCATGAAGTCTAAATTGGCCTAGATGTGTACCAAGAGAAGTCTGTATGTATTCCAAAGGGCCAGCTCTTTGTAGATGCAGATTCCCTAACATGGGTAAGCTAATTAGTATTGTTAACTATATGGAGGACCAAGAAAACCATATTGGGTCAGGGGCTCCAGTTCTTTTGTTTAGGATACTAGGTCAATTGCAGAATAACAGTTGTGTTGTAAGGCACAATATTTAGCATGCTAATTGCAAAAGTCTCCTTAGTGTTTGACATGTTTGGACAATATCTAGAGTAAGGGTTAGAGTAGACCCATAATCCCAATTTGCCAGAAATAATTGCTTCAGAAGTGTCTGATAGAAAGCACAGGAGTCTTTCTATCAGACTACAGGCAGTCTTCACTTTGCATGGCCTGTCTAAATAAACTTGTACATACCAAAATAGTTTTATCATCTTGTTTGGTTTCACTGTACAGAGCAAGGACATGGTTCTGACATGCATGACTTCCCACTAATAATACCATGCAAAGCAAGGACTACATATAGTTACTCTAGGATGTAGTGGGTCACAGGTAGGTGGTAATACAATTTACCATTTAAATTGAGATTGCTTTGAGAGTGAAATAGGCTCTATCAATTATTATACAGGGATAAATCAAGACTGTTCCTGGTAAACACATGGCCACTGGAATGATAGGATTCTATACCAGGTGATACCAAAGATAATTCAGAAAGAAGAGGTGATAGACAACACAAATGGAGCCCAGAAGGGTCTGTCATAAAGCATAGTAGTACGGTCAGTCTTCATTTTGCATGGCATTGTGTTACATAACATTTGTGCATACTAAAATAGTTTCATTGAGTTGTATGGTTTCACTGTACAAAGCAAGAAAACAGTTGTGTATTGAGTAAACAGAGCTCTGACCAGACACACAGCATGTTCGTGAGATGATCATTCAACCAGAATGTTAGCTCATCAAATTGTCAGTTCCTTGACATCCATCATATTGTAGCTTCAAAGGCAGGTCTTGATCTGCCACATATTGGATTGGCAGCCTTTCACTCCCAGGACTGGCAAGAGTTTAGGGTTAGTGGAAGTCAAACCTGAGTTCAGGCTTGACCACCTTTCCCAAAACAGGTAGGATGTGGCATTTATCAGTGGCAGGTATTATGCAAAGTAAATTTCCCTTTCTGGTAACACATGGTTCTAATAATTCAGAATGCTTGGTGTATCATAGATATTCAATAAATTTGCAGAAAGTTATAAATAAGATGTTGTTATACAACTTCCATGAAAAAGTCAGCCCAACTCTGCTGAAACTCCACAGAACATCTGTGACAAGAAACACACACAACTTTATAAGGAATCAATTTCACTGTTAGTTGACTGTAGCTGTTAAATGTTCTTTCTCAGATTATGTTGATCTACGCAAGTCTGTCTTTCTGTACTTTCTATCATTTTCTGCCTTCTGAATTGAGAGCAGGGTTTTGTTATTGTTATTCCTTCTTGATGCTCTTAGGCTACCCCTTGGATATTTATTTTCCTCAGGCAAAAAAAAAAAAAAAAAAAAAAGAAAGAAAGAAAGAAAGAAAAAAGTCCCCATTGCTTCAACCACTCATCATATGATTTTTTTTAGCTACTTAGAAAAAAGTGTATTAGAAATATCTTGGGAAGATGCATGAAATCCTCTTGCTTTGTGTCAGAATTAATAGTAAGTCACACCATTTGTTTTCTATATGATATAGAGCATTAACATCTTGATTCATGAGCGTACTTATTACTGTTGATAAATTTTAGTACCCTGTTCTGTTAGCTATTATCTTTGCCTTTTCTCATTTATCATTTTTTAATCTGCTTTGGCAATAATCATATCTGTCACTAGAACTTGAAGAAACTATTAAATAAAATTGTTTTCTAAGAAAATATACCATCCTCCTTATTGTAAAGCCATTTGAAGTTTTGGAAAGACTTATTATACCCTTGCACCGCTCCTTCTGCTCCCAATTTACTATTGCTTAGGTTGTTAATCTAAAATTGCATGGATATACTGGGTCTTTTAGTCAGTCTTTATTTCCATGGACATTCTTAAAAGTGTACTTTGTATATGCACACTTGGCATATATGTTGCCACATTTCAGCAAGGTGATAAAGTTATTAATTTTAAGTCTGGGCAACTCTTAAAGCATTTTTTATGTGTGAGATATCAAGTTTTCACATGGTGAAAAGGGGACAAAGGAATAATTTAGATTTGCTAGGTGATAGTAGAGGGGATTGTACATTTATATACTACCTCAAAGGTTAAAAAGCATTTTAATTTATTTTATCTTATGTAATCCTTACGAAAATGTGGGGGTTTTTAAAGAATAGAAGTTTGCAGAGCCCTTTGCACTATGAAGAAGGTTTATAAAAATATATCTCTATTTTTTTAATTGCAAAGGGATGTTACAAAATGAAAGGATAAAATCATTCCAGTGCCCTGTGTAGAATGAGGAAGGCTCTGTTCAACATGCACATAGCGAGCCTAGTTGTGCCAATAATAATTTTTTTGAAATTAGCCACTCTTCATGATTTCTGCTTTTCAGTTTCTTCTTTTCTTTCAGTTTTGAACCAACAAATTTCCTATAAGCATTTGGTAGGTGTTCCCAGCAATCCTTTTAGTAAGTATTTCAGAAGCAGGTAAGAAGGAGCAATTGTAGACAGATTTAGGTTACTTGAGCATGGTCTGTTTGTAAGTTGGGAACGTAAAATGAATCAAGTCATAGGTAAACTTACTGTTAGAGAGGTTAGATTTTTTAGTATTTCTCCTCTAATACTTTAAGTATAAACCTATCAATTTTTAAATTACCTTTTTTTTTAAAAAAAATACATGTATTTAGCTGTAAAATGGTAAAGAACTTGAATTTGCCCCTAGGTCAGCACTTGTACTCTAATTACTGACTTTAGGTGAATACCAACCAGCTAAATCACAGTGGCTCCAGAACATTTTAAGGAGCCGTGTCTGTACAATATATGGCCTCATGTGCAAAGTAGAAGATTGCTTATACAAACAGAAGTGTGCATGTGCAAATTCTTTTTCTGTGTTGAGAGCTGCTTATTTTGTACAGGTAATCACCAGGCCACATTCCGACTAAATGTATTTTGCTGCCTTAAATTGTGGGCTTAATTATGAAAATTGATCCTTTGAAGAGATGAAACTCTTTGAAGGTTTCTTTCCTGACTGTAAAGTTTTATGGGTTTTGTCTATAAATTAAGTTGGACAGAATGACTGGCCTGACGGATTCTGTCG
>NW_012104743.1:1071219-1071820 GCF_000951045.1 Mandrillus leucophaeus | reverse complement strand
CGCCCGGCCTCATTTAAGGTTTTCTTAGGCCAATACAAAAATCAATTTTGGTTCAGTCAAACGAGCCATTAGAAAATGTCATTTTAAATTTCATATATATAGCCTTCTCCCAACATGTCATCTAAGAAACACCAAAAATTGCATGGCTATGAGAAATGACACAATTCTTCAGCACCAAAGCAGAAAGATCCACACAGTCAGTGGATTCTGTTTGCAAAGCGTACATTCCAGAACAAGGACTGATAAATGTTGGAAAAATGAACTTTCAATAATTCTAACCAATTCATCACAATCCCAGTTTAGATTACTGTTTCTCAACCTTATTTCATTATCATTCTCTTGCCAATGAGCATTTTTTCCTAATCACTTCTCCTACTCCCCATGAAATTTTAATACAATAGATATATCTATTTATATGCAACTGCAAACCATTGTAATAGGTAAGATTATTTTCACCTCTCAAGAATCAATATTGGCCCTGTTGGGGTTGATATCACCTCCATTGAGCATATGTGATTGAGTTGAAGCAGGTCAGTTGCAGATGTTAATACAAATGTTTTATCTCCTAGACGGCTTGAAGCCCAGCATAATTTTATCCAGG
>NW_012104743.1:1062093-1068267 GCF_000951045.1 Mandrillus leucophaeus | reverse complement strand
CCTTACGAAAATGTGGGGGTTTTTAAAGAATAGAAGTTTGCAGAGCCCTTTGCACTATGAAGAAGGTTTATAAAAATATATCTCTATTTTTTTAATTGCAAAGGGATGTTACAAAATGAAAGGATAAAATCATTCCAGTACCCTGTGTAGAATGAGGAAGGCTCTGTTCAACATGCACATAGCGAGCCTAGTTGTGCCAATAATCATTTTTTTGAAATTAGCCACTCTTCATGATTTCTGCTTTTCAGTTTCTTCTTTTCTTTCAGTTTTGAACCAACAAATTTCCTATAAGCATTTGGTAGGTGTTCCCAGCAATCCTTTTAGTAAGTATTTCAGAAGCAGGTAAGAAGGAGCAATTGTAGACAGATTTAGGTTACTTGAGCATGGTCTGTTTGTAAGTTGGGAACGTAAAATGAATCAAGTCATAGGTAAACTTACTGTTAGAGAGGTTAGATTTTTTAGTATTTCTCCTCTAATACTTTAAGTATAAACCTATCAATTTTTAAATTACCTTTTTTTTTAAAAAAAATACATGTATTTAGCTGTAAAATGGTAAAGAACTTGAATTTGCCCCTAGGTCAGCACTTGTACTCTAATTACTGACTTTAGGTGAATACCAACCAGCTAAATCACAGTGGCTCCAGAACATTTTAAGGAGCCGTGTCTGTACAATATATGGCCTCATGTGCAAAGTAGAAGATTGCTTATACAAACAGAAGTGTGCATGTGCAAATTCTTTTTCTGTATTGAGAGCTGCTTATTTTGTACAGGTAATCACCAGGCCACATTCCCACTAAATGTATTTTGCTGCCTTAAATTGTGGGCTTAATTATGAAAATTGATCCTTTGAAGAGATGAAACTCTTTGAAGGTTTCTTTCCTGACTGTAAAGTTTTATGGGTTTTGTCTATAAATTAAGTTGGACAGAATGACTGGCCTGACGGATTCTGTCGTTTGAGGTCCAGTTGCCTTCAACAGTGTCACATCGCCCATTTTCTATTAGAATGCCATATCTGTGCAAGGACCCCTGGGCCATGAGTTGATGATGACATTAATTCTTCTATAAGTCGGATCTCTGCTTTTGAACATTTTCTCCAGTTGGATGTTCTGTGATTGTCAACAGTGAGAGCAGACAAGGAATTAGAAAACATGTTTCTGTTTATCAGGATAAGATATGTTAAGAGGCAGTTGTAATTATACTATGGAGATAAAAGCAGCATTATCCAGCATGAACAAATGACTGTATTTGCCACTTATGTGAAATGCTTTGGGCACTGGAAAGAAGTGACACTATGAAGTCCAAGGCTTCTGTTGTCTTAGTATGTCATTTCTGAGGGAGAAATGGCTGACAAGACTAATATTAGGTCCCTAAATATTTCCACAGTGTGGCATTAAACTTTATTTGACATGTAAATGCAGAGACCATCTACAGAGGCAGGCATAATTTGTGGTTTCCTTTTAGAATCTTAATTCAGAGTCTATTTGGAAGGCTTTATGTGTATTTTTATTTATTTCCTTCTCTGCTGTGCCTATCTTGTCCTATAGGATTCAAACATATTCCTGAAAATGCTACTACTAACCTTATTGGAAAATTTAAAAAAATGTGTTGTCATGACAAGCATGTAATATAGGAATTAATGCTTGTTTGTGGTTTGAACCCTAAATCAAGGATGTTGCTATTAGTGACTCTGTAACTTTGCCTCAAACTTTTCCAGGAAGAGAGCTTTCCTTATTGCCACAGAGCAAGCCATTCTATCTGCTGTGGTCTAGCCTAGAAGCCCACATCTGTGCTATGCTGTGAAGGTGGGTCATGCTGTGGTTTTAAAATATTGTCTTTAATATATTTTGCGTGTGAATCAATGCAACTATCCTGGAGGGAAATGCAGCAGTACCCATTAAAAAACTTTAAAATGCTTACCATTCATGACTCAGCAATTTGACTCTGGAATGTTTTGGGAAAAAATTTCAATGATGTATATTAAGATTAATGCACACGGTTGTCCTTCAAAGCATTGTATATAATGATAAATTTGAAAAATGTTATATTGCACAATGCAAGGTTCCTCACATGGACTAGAATAGAATGGCATAGAGTCATTAAATAATGTGTGATAAAGTAGTATGGCTATCAGGGAATGTTTATAATCGCTTAAAAACAGAAAAAGGACTTTTAGGAACTATATTCAGTTTAAACTACTTTTTTGTAAAAATAGAGGTAAGTATATAACAGCATTAGCCTATTGTATAATTTGCGTGTGTGTGTAATGTTAGGTGTTTTATTGAGAGGTCTCTTCAATTTAAGAATATCCTTTATCACTACAAAAGCAGTTCAGCTTTAGCAGTCTTCCTTTTTCCTGCATGCTCTCTTCCTGTGTAAAATAAAAATTGTTGCCATTTGATTCTGAAATCCTTGTATTTCCAAACATTACTTTCCAAACTTTACCAAGCTACAGCACTGCAACTGCCACCACCCTCTCCCCACAACAGAGTTTGAAAAAACAAACCATGTCTTTGCACTACAGCAAATTTAACACTTCAACCAGTGAAGGGATATACGTTTATGAAGCTGTTCTTTTCACTCTAGAAGTTGAAGAAGAATCGAATAAATATTAAAGAGGTAGAAAAGAGATCAACATGGGGTGAAGACTGGGATGCGACAAGTTAGAATTCCCAGGTTTCTGATTTGGACAACTGGTAAATTGTGCATCACATCCCCATCTGCTGGCTAGCACTTAGGGTCTAGGAATATAGAAATGGAAAAGACATTGCTCTCCAGTCACCAGGAGCTCTCAGTGTGGGTGGGGAGATGGACACAGAAAGAAATAATTATAATTCAGTGTGGTTAGTATTATAATTGACATATATACTCAGTACTGCCAGCTTGGAAGAAGGAATAATTACTCTGTGGACCTTGAAGCTCTATTTAGACTTCAACAAAAGAGTGGTGCTTGATTTGGCTCTTGAAGATTGAGTAGGTATGGAAATTATAAGTTTGCAAATTGCAAGTAATTACAAATTATGAGTGGTGACATATGGTAATGCAGTCCAATCATTTAGGGTTTTCCTTTTTCTTTCTTTTTTCTTTTTTTTTTTTTTTTTTTTTGAGATGGAGTCTCACTCTGTCACCTAGGCTGGAGTGCAGTGGCATGATCTTGGCTCACTGCAAGCTCCACCTCCTGGGTTCATGCCATTCTCCTGCCTCAGCCTCCCGAGTAGCTGGTACTACAGGCACCCGCCACCATGCCCGGCTAATTTATTGTATTTTTTAGTAGAGACGGGGTTTCATCGTGTTAGCCAGGATGGTCTCGATCTCCTGACCTCGTGATCTGCCTGCCTCGGCCTCCCAAAGTGCTGGGATTACAGGTGTGAGCCACCACGCCCGGCCTCATTTAAGGTTTTCTTAGGCCAATACAAAAATCAATTTTGGTTCAGTCAAACGAGCCATTAGAAAATGTCATTTTAAATTTCATATATATAGCCTTCTCCCAACATGTCATCTAAGAAACACCAAAAATTGCATGGCTATGAGAAATGACACAATTCTTCAGCACCAAAGCAGAAAGATCCACACAGTCAGTGGATTCTGTTTGCAAAGCGTACATTCCAGAACAAGGACTGATAAATGTTGGAAAAATGAACTTTCAATAATTCTAACCAATTCATCACAATCCCAGTTTAGATTACTGTTTCTCAACCTTATTTCATTATCATTCTCTTGCCAATGAGCATTTTTTCCTAATCACTTCTCCTACTCCCCATGAAATTTTAATACAATAGATATATCTATTTATATGCAACTGCAAACCATTGTAATAGGTAAGATTATTTTCACCTCTCAAGAATCAATATTGGCCCTGTTGGGGTTGATATCACCTCCATTGAGCATATGTGATTGAGTTGAAGCAGGTCAGTTGCAGATGTTAATACAAATGTTTTATCTCCTAGACGGCTTGAAGCCCAGCATAATTTTATCCAGGGGTATATATTTTGTTTTTATAAGTGTTATAAATATTTATATGTGTTTATATGTATTAAATATGTAAATCTGAGGACATGCATTAACTGTTATTAAAGGTACCTTAAAGGTAACTTTAAACAGTTACTCAAAGCAGAAGTTTTGTTTAGATTATGGAAGCTCTATTCAATTTCTAAAGTGTAGTTCTCCAATGAATATCCTGACTGCCTCTCATTTCTGAGATTTTTCAACTGAATCTCATCTATTTTTTTTTTCAGTACCTTAAAAAAAATAGACAGGAAACAAAAATTCTTCAGACAGTCCTTTTTTGGGTCATATATTTCCTCTGACTAACCTCAACCAAACCGAAATCAGAGCAACAAGTAATTAGAGCAATTTCAAAGAACACACACACACACATGCACATACACATAAACTAAAAATGAACCATAATTTTATTTGGTAAATACAAACTAGGGCCAAAACTTCTATGGAAAATGTAGTGCTTCAGACAGAAAGCAGCATACTTGCAGCTTCACATCATGGGAGGGTCCCTATGATAAACAGTAGAGATTGGCTGGAGGAGAAAGCTTCCACAGGAAGATGACAGTGACAACTTTCAGGTTTGGGAAAGTAAAAGACACCTGGAAAAAAAATGGACTGGGGAATTCAAGCAAATAAAAAAAATCTTCCTTTCTTTGGACATACTTAAGATTTGAGGAACAAAGGGCTTCAGGTTCTATGCTAGCATAACTAGCATGCACTTGAAGGGGGCATCAGCCAAATGCAGGTGGAGCCAATGAACACCAGAAAAGGAATATCCTGGGTAAGAATGCATGAACACTGGAAAAGCATGGAGGAAGTCGGGGAAAGACGTCCCCAGATTCTGCCGTAGTAGTCTGACTCATGTGCCTCAGGGTTTTGCAGTGTCAGGCAAATTTTTGCCAGTCCTATACATCAACCATTGAAATGACGCACCACTGAAACCACCAATTAAAAAAAAAACTTTTCATTAAATTTTTTTCCATTTTTTTTTCCCAGGAGTAACAGATATTGGAAGGAAAGGTTGAGGAGGAATGAATCTCCATTATCTTGTTGTCCATGGGAATGTTGACAGGAAAACAAATCAGGGAGGAATAGCCTGACAAGGAGCTCCTAAACCCAGGGTGTCCCAGGGTTACTGTGTCCCTTTGCCTTTCCCCTTCGTGAACAGATTTCTCTTCCACCTTCTTCTGGGTCTCCCTGTCAGTCCTCCAGGCACCTGCCCTCTTGACTTTTATGTAAGAGGAGAGTTACCATCTCAGACACACCGAAGTTACTGATTTATAAATTTATTGTCAGCCTAGAGTTTAAAGCCCTAAAAGTGTTACACAAAAAAGATAATAGATGTACAAAAATAAAATGTTCTCTGGCTGTTGGAAAATCCAGATTGGATACATTTAAACAGGTTTACCAACAGGCTAACAAGCACTGTGACTCTTAAAGTGACAGATAGTATAGGTAGCTTCCTAACACACACTGGAGAACAGTTAAAGAAATTTTTACATATAAGATTCTATTTCACTTTTGTACTAAGAGAAACTGGTATTTGTCAACGTAAATTTTATTTTAATATTGGGAGCAAAAATAACTTTTTTTTTCTTTGAGACAGGGTGTCACTTTGTTGCCCAGGCTGGAGGGCAGTAGTGTGATCTGGGCTCATTGGAGCCTCCACCTTCCAGATTCAAGTGATTCTCATGCCTCAGCCTCCCAAGTAGTTGGAATTACAAGTGAGCACCACCACACCTGGCTAATTTTTGTATTTTTGAGATGAGGTTTCACCTTTTTGCCAAGGCTGGTCCTAAATTCCTAGATTCAAAGCGATCTGCCCACCTTGGCCTCCCAAAGTGCTGGGATTACAGGTGTAAGCCATCTCAGCCAGAAATAACTTTTGATGGGCAAAGTAACTCTTTATAGTTACTTGGGATCTCAATTAATATTCAATATACTAAATTAGAAAAAATTTTAAAACATAATTTTCTTTTAGCCTTTCAATTTAACATACAGTTCTTGATATCTATTCTATCAATATATCTGCTATTTATGATATAAAAACAAAATCACTTTTATATGTATCCAAACAGCAATCCGTGAGCTCGGGTTGAATAGACTAAAACATCTTAAATAATCAATGGCATTTACGATTTTGTTAAATTTCTCTAAGTATTTTATCTGCACTTA
>NW_012104743.1:786082-1062043 GCF_000951045.1 Mandrillus leucophaeus | reverse complement strand
TCAGGTTCTATGCTAGCATAACTAGCATGCACTTGAAGGGGGCATCAGCCAAATGCAGGTGGAGCCAATGAACACCAGAAAAGGAATATCCTGGGTAAGAATGCATGAACACTGGAAAAGCGTGGAGGAAGTCGGGGAAAGACGTCCCCAGATTCTGCCGTAGTAGTCTGACTCATGTGCCTCAGGGTTTTGCAGTGTCAGGCAAATTTTTGCCAGTCCTATACATCAACCATTGAAATGACGCACCACTGAAACCACCAATTAAAAAAAAAACTTTTCATTAAATTTTTTTCCATTTTTTTTTCCCAGGAGTAACAGATATTGGAAGGAAAGGTTGAGGAGGAATGAATCTCTATTATCTTGTTGTCCATGGGAATGTTGACAGGAAAACAAATCAGGGAGGAATGGCCTGACAAGGAGCTCCTAAACCCAGGGTGTCCCAGGGTTACTGTGTCCCTTTGCCTTTCCCCTTCGTGAACAGATTTCTCTTCCACCTTCTTCTGGGTCTCCCTGTCAGTCCTCCAGGCACCTGCCCTCTTGACTTTTATGTAAGAGGAGAGTTACCATCTCAGACACACCGAAGTTACTGATTTATAAATTTATTGTCAGCCTAGAGTTTAAAGCCCTAAAAGTGTTACACAAAAAAGATAATAGATGTACAAAAATAAAATGTTCTCTGGCTGTTGGAAAATCCAGATTGGATACATTTAAACAGGTTTACCAACAGGCTAACAAGCACTGTGACTCTTAAAGTGACAGATAGTATAGGTAGCTTCCTAACACACACTGGAGAACAGTTAAAGAAATTTTTACATATAAGATTCTATTTCACTTTTGTACTAAGAGAAACTGGTATTTGTCAACGTAAATTTTATTTTAATATTGGGAGCAAAAATAACTTTTTTTTTCTTTGAGACAGGGTGTCACTTTGTTGCCCAGGCTGGAGGGCAGTAGTGTGATCTGGGCTCATTGGAGCCTCCACCTTCCAGATTCAAGTGATTCTCATGCCTCAGCCTCCCAAGTAGTTGGAATTACAAGTGAGCACCACCACACCTGGCTAATTTTTGTATTTTTGAGATGAGGTTTCACCTTTTTGCCAAGGCTGGTCCTAAATTCCTAGATTCAAAGCGATCTGCCCACCTTGGCCTCCCAAAGTGCTGGGATTACAGGTGTAAGCCATCTCAGCCAGAAATAACTTTTGATGGGCAAAGTAACTCTTTATAGTTACTTGGGATCTCAATTAATATTCAATATACTAAATTAGAAAAAATTTTAAAACATAATTTTCTTTTAGCCTTTCAATTTAACATACAGTTCTTGATATCTATTCTATCAATATATCTGCTATTTATGATATAAAAACAAAATCACTTTTATATGTATCCAAACAGCAATCCGTGAGCTCGGGTTGAATAGACTAAAACATCTTAAATAATCAATGGCATTTACGATTTTGTTAAATTTCTCTAAGTATTTTATCTGCACTTATGAATTTAATAATTTGATTTTCTTAAATGATCCAAATGTATGATAGAGTAGACTTGTAACCTTAAGTCGCAAGTTTTCTAAACCCTTACAGCTAACATTTGTTTAGTGCTTACTCTATGCCAGATAGTTTTGTAAGTTTTATACATATATTAATATTAATTTATGTAATTCACACAAGATTCCCATTAATTGGCTAACTATTCTTATTTCTCTTTTACAGATGAGAAAACTAAGACATTGAGGTGTTCAGTAACTTGCTGAAAGTCACATAGCTAATAAGTATCAGCACTTTTATTAACTTAGTATATCTAACTCATCAGTATAGTAAATCAAGTTCTCTTAGACATTCTAGTACTCTTGACTAACTTAAATTCTCTAATAACTTTGACTTAAACATTACAAAACCATTATATCAGATTATCTTAAATATTACAAATAAAATAAATAGCAAACAGATTATTCTGAATTTAACATGATGTTTTAATACTAAAGATTTAATTTGATTTTTTTTTTGATCTAGTCATAATTTCTTTTTTTAAATTTTTTTTATTATACTTTAAGTTCTGGGATACATAATTGGAAGCAAACTATTCCTCAGCAAATTCAAAAGAATGGAAGTCGTAACAAACAATCTCTCAGACCACAGTGCAGTCAAATTAGAACTTAGAGAAAATCACTCAAAACTGCACAACTACATGGAAAATGAACAACCTTCTCCTGAATGTCTACTGACTAAATAATGAGATTAAGGTGGAAATAAATAAGTTCTTTGAAACCAGTAAGAACAAAGACACAACATACCAGGATCTCTGGGACACAGCTAAAGCAATTGTTTAGAGGGAAATTTATAGCACCAAATGCCCACAGGAGAAAGCAGGAAAGATCTAAAATCAACACTCTAACATTACAATTAAAAGAACTAGAGAAGCAAGAGCAAACAAGTTCAACAGCTAGCAGAAGACAAGAAATAACCAAGATCAGAGCAGAACTGAAGGAGATAAAGACACGAAAAGCCCTTTAAAAAATTAATTAATCCAGGAGCTGGTTTTTTGAAAAGAGTAACAAAATAGACTGCTAGCCAGACTAATAAAGAAGAAAAGACAGAAGAATCAAATGGACACAATAAAAAAATGATAAAGGGGATATCACCACTGATCCCATTGAAATACAAACTACTATCAGAGAATACTATAAACACCTTTATGCAAATAAACTAGAAAATATAGAAGAAATGGATAAATTACTGGAAACACATATTCTCCCAAGGCTAACCCAGAAATAAGTGGAATCCCTGAACAGACCAATAAAAAATTCTGAAATATATGCAGTAATTAATAGCATACCAATCAAAAAAAGCCCAGGACCAGATGGATTCACAGCCAAATTCTACCATAGGTACAAGGAGGAGCTGGCACCATTCTTTCTAAAACTATTGCAAATAATAGAAAAAGAGGGACTCCTTCCTAACTCATTTTATGAGGCCAGAAACATCCTGATACCAAAACCTGGAAGAGACACAACAAAAAAAGAAAATTTCAGGCCAGTATCCATGATGGACATTGATGCGAAAATCCTCAATAAAATAATGGCAAACCAAATCCAGCAGCACCTCACAAAGCTTACCCACCACGATCAAGTCAGCTTCATCCCTGGGATGCAAGGCTGGTTCAACGTATGCAAATCACTAAACGTAATCCATCACATAAACAAAACCAATGACAAAAGCCACATGATTATCTCAATAGATGCAGAAAAGGCCTTCAATAAAATTCAACACTCCTTCATGCTAAAAACACTCAATAAACTAGGTATTGATGGAATGTGTCTCAAAATAATAAGAGCTATTTATGACAAACCCACATCCAATATCATACTGAATGGGCAAAAGCTGGAAGCTTTCCCTTTGAAAACCAGCACAAGACAAGGATGCCCTCTCTCACCACTCATATTCAACATTGTATTAATTTTATTTTTTTTCTAAGTCTTCCTAGAGTTTAATTGCCCAGCTACATGGAGGAGAGTTGCTATCTGAGACATATTTAGGTTGTCAATCCATAAACTCAGGGCCATAATATAGCTACTTCTCAGTTAGGGATCAGAGTCTAGAACGGGGGGCCTGAGAGTAAAAAGTTTCCATGTGATTCTCCTAGAATGACAGTTGGAAGGTTGGAGCAATTATTTTAGTACTGCCCATGGGGCATCATCAAACCCATTGTGTTCAATTGAAATTGCAATCTATTTCTGACCTCATACCCTACTTCTGGTGTGTGTGTGTGTGTGTGTTTTCAACAAAAGCTTGATTAGATTCATGCATTTTCTTTACTAATTGAATTCTGTGTCCTTTAATTTTTTTTTTCTTCAGCAACAACTCTCCAGTAGTGAATAGGGCTGAGCTGCAAGCTGGGTCTTCTGTGTCCCAGTTTAGTACAGATTTATTGTGTAATAATTGATGCCTAGTTTGCCCATGATAGTTATTCAAGTTGAACTTCTCATCTGCTAGCCAAGAACTCTGTATCTGATGTTGAAATTATATTCTCTCGATTTCTTTCCTTTGTTTATGCCTTTGAAAATACTCATGGCTACTGTTAGACCATTCATCCATTTATCAGCCAGTCATAGATATTTACTCGGTGCCTCTCATATGCTGTGTGCTGCTCTCGGCATTTGGGATGTTGTAAGAACAAAATCGACATGGTTTGGCTGTGTCCTCACACAAATGTCATCTTGAATTGTAGTTCCCATAATTCCCATGTTTTATGGGAGGGACTCAGTGAGATGTAATATAATTGTGGGGGCAGTTACCCTCATGCTGCTCTTCTGATAGTGAGTGAGTTCTAATAAGATCTGATGGTTTTATAAGGGGCTTCCCCCTTAGCTCAGCTCTCATTCTTCTCTTGCTGCTGCCATGTGAAGAGGACATTTTGCTTCCCTTTCCACCATGATTGTAAGTTTCTTAAGGCCTTCCCAGCCATGCTGAACTGTGAGTCAGTTAAACCTCTTTCCTTTATAAATTACCCTTCCTCGGGTATGTCTATATTAGCAGCATGAGAACAGACTAAACAAAAATATTAATTTATACTGAGAGAAGGGTTTAATTTTTGTTTAAGCAGACCACTCACTTCTGCAACTGTCTGTTTGCTTGCTCCTTTTTTGTTCTTGTTAGAGCTCCCTCACTTCTTTTGGTAGAAACAGGGTCTCTCTATGTTGTCCCAGCTTATCTCAAACTCCTCACCTCAAGTGATCCTCCCATCTGGGCCTCCCAAAGAGCTAGGATTACAGGAATAAATTGTTTCCTTTTTCCAAGTAACAGGAACCCACCTGAGAAACAGTTACAGAAACCTACTTAAATCTAAAGCAAATGAATTCATTTGTGTTTTAGTCAATTCTCACACTCCTCTAAAGTAATACCCGAGACTGGGTAATTTGTAAAGAAAAGAAGTTTAATTGGCTCACAGTTCTGCAGGCTGTACAGGAAGCATGATGCTGACCATCTGCCTGGCATCTGAGGAAGCCTCAGGAAACTTAGAGTCATGGCAGAAAGCAGCAGGCACATCTTACATGGCTGGAGCAGAAGGAAGAAAAAGAGGTGGGAGGTGTCACAGACTTTTAACAACCAGATCTCATGAGTACTCACTCACTGTCATGAGAGCAGCACCAAGGGGAAAATCCACTTCCATGATCCAATCGCCTCCCACCAGGCCCCAACTCCAACACTGGAAATTACAATTCAACATAAGATTTGGGTGGGGACACAGATCCAAACCATATCAATTTGTACGACTGAAAATCTGTGTGTAGGGAGCCAAGCCTTCAAATGTGGCTGGACCAGAGGTCAAGGGATGTTATAGAGCCTACTGTTTTGCTCTCGCTGTCTGTGTCCACACTATTTCAGTCCCATGTCTCCATGTGCTGCATTTTGAGTTTTGGTGTGATTGTTTTCTGTAACTGACTGCTTCTTCCATGTGGCAAATGAAAATAACTGTGTAACTTTTCATTTGCATTTTCTTTTAACCTTGTGATGTCAGAGGAAATAATAGCATCTCTTCCAAAAGCTCTGTGATAAGAAATCTGGGAAAGAAGATGAACTGACCCAATTTGAGCCATATGCACAACCCTGAATAAATCATGGTGACCAGGGGTATGGATAGGCTTGTGTCACATGTCCTAGGTTGGAACCAGCCCCATTTATGCTACTTGGAATGATGAGTAGTTTTTAAAGTGAGGTAGTGGGCAAACTTGTTGGGCCACATGTGTTTTTTCTGTTTTTCTCTTTTCATTCCCTCTTCGTCTTCCCTTCTTCCTTCAATAGCATCTAGGATATGCTAGTCATTGCAAAAAGGGTCAGGAGTAAAACAGATGTAACCTTGCATCTGTAAAGTTTAGTATTTATTCTAGCAAGGAAGATAAACTTCAAATGACTAGCTAATTAATCAATTTCTTAATTATTTCAGCTGTGATAAATGATGTAAGTACAGGCTGCTAAAACAGTATGGACTGAGAAAGTAGGCTGGCCTAGAGGGTCAGGGAAAGCCTTCCTGAAGGAAATATGGTTGAGAAATGTATTGTGACCTAAATTAAAAAGAGCAATTACTGAGAAAAAGAAGGGAATGAAGAGCACATCAGGGAAAGGGAAGAGTATCTGTGAAGACTGAGGTAGGCAGGAACATGGTATATTAGACGAACAGAGAGGCTAGAGTGGCAGGGCTATACTGAGGATGGGGGAAAGAAACATGAGGGGGAGGTGAGGCTGAGAGGAGACAACCAGATCATGCAAGGTCTTGAAAAGTCATGACAAATGGCTTTATAGAGGAAAACGCTCTACCTTTATTGAAGTTGTGTAATCTAAAGGAATGAAATTAATGACAGGAATTTCTGGCCATTAGAAATGCAGGATGGTTTCAAAGTTTTCCATGGTGCATATATACCACATCTTCTTTATCCAGTCAATCAGTGATGGACACTTAGGTTGGTTTCATGACTTTGCTGTTGTGAATAGTGCTGCAATAAACATACAAGTTCAGTTGTCTTTTATATAATGAAAAGAATGAAATCATGTCCTTTGTTCTTTGAAGTAACATAAATGGAGCTGGAGGCCATTATCCTCAGTGACTAATGCGGAAACAGAAAATCAAATGCTGCATGTTCTCACTTATAAGTTAGAGCTAAACAAAGAGTACACATGGACATCAAAATGTAAATAATAGACAATGAGAATTCTAAAAGGAGGAAGAGGTGAAAATTACCATTTGAGTATAATGTTCAATATTTGGGTGGTGAATACACTAGAAGTTCAATCCCCACCATTACACAATACACCCATGTAACAAACCTGCATACAGTATTTCTTGAATATAAAACAAAATAAAAAACAAAAGTGTGGAATGGAAAGAAAACAGTATGTCATAATATTTGAGCTCTCCTGGTCTTACAAAGCTTCACTTATCACTCCATGTAATAGGTGGCTTACCTTGTCTAAAGGTGTGGTTAGACCAGAGATGGAGCCACTGCTTAGTGATTCTGCCATCAGTCTCTCTCAGCCTAGAGTATATTCAGTTTGGTTTATGAGGACGAGTAACACTAGTGAATATATATTTTAAAACTCTCCTGAAACATAAAGTCTGTCATGGTTTTGAATTTTGGAAAATATTTAAATGCCTGGAACTGTCTTCATACATCCTTTACCTTCAATCCCTTGCCAAGCTAACTTCCATTTATCTTTGGATCAACCATTGCTTCCTTTGGAATCCTTCACGATTTCCAGTCATGGAATCAAACTAAGTATCCATCAACCATGGATTGGATAAAGAAAATGTGGTATATATGCACCTTGAAATATTACACAGCCATTCTGCATTTCTAATGGCCAGAAATAGCTCCATGCTGATGGAGCTAGGTCAACTTACCTTCAAGATTCCTCCTCTGGAACAGTACAACAGTTATGAGTCCAAATGCCGTGAATATTTTTTTATTAATCACTGAGATCTCATCTCCTAGTGGCCATAGAGCCGTTCTAACCAGCTTCTGTTGGAAGGCTGTACATGTTTATTCAAGAACAAAGCAAAAGTTAAAGGATAACATAAAATTGTAAGGAGTTAGGGTTAGGCACAGGAACAAAACAAAAGAAACTTTTACAGCCACTAAGACATAGACATATGTGTATGTGTGTGTGTGTGTGTGTGTGTGTGTGTGTGTGGTGTGTTCAGGGTCCCGCAGCTACCTGCTCTTTATTGTAGCACACTGGCATAGCATGTGTAGTTATTAATTATCATCACATTTGTGTGATGATATATGTGGCTGTAAAAACAACTTATCCCACTATATTGTGAGTTCCATGTGTGTGATGACTACATCCCCCAGTACACAGCCCAATGCTGAGCACATAGTAGGCAATCAGTAATTATTTATGAATAAATGAATCATCTCAATTTTCTGATTTACATTAAATTTTTCAGATTTACACTTGGTTATTGTTATACTTTAAGACTGTAGTCAGCCTGCATTTGGAGATGTGCTTATAGTGAGCACTCAACCATATTTTCTAAAAGGAATTAAGTCAAGAAAAATAAATCAAGACTGTTTCTAGAATGCCTGAAACTTTGACTTTTTAAATATAATTTGATTAAGAGATCAAAAGAAGAACTATCTGAGTAATCTCCTTTTAAATTCCTCTCTCTGTAGAGTCACACATTCATGACCTTTGTTCCTGTCTCTGAATCTCTCAATCAGAAAGATGCCTGCTTGCTGCAGTCCTGGAGGGGACAATACATGAGGAGCAGGAGGCAGAGTCTCAGGGTCAAACCATCTCATCCAGTGAATACTGTAATATTCTATGGCTCAGCTCTTGTGAAGATCTTCTTAGATATTTTTATTTGTTAACTGTTTAATGTTTAAATGCTTCTCAATGGAGAAGAATTAAACACACACACACACACACACACACACACACACACACACACACAGAGACACATTTCTCATTGGCTAAAAATGTCTCCAGTGTTTTGTTCCTGTGACTAATGATAACTCTTAAAATTTTATGTTACCATTTAACCTTCAGTTTGTTCTTGAGTAAACAACATGTCCAGGCTTCCAATAGTAGCTGTTTAGAACAGCTCTGTGACCACTAGGAGATGAGATCTCAGTGATAATAAAATATTCATGGCATTTGCACTCAAAACTGTTGTACTGTTCTAGAGGGGAATCTTGAAGATGAGTTGACATAGCTCCATCAGCAAACATCCCACCGGATGTTTTCTTAAGCATTCTGAACAAAGTTCAGCTGCCCTTTGGGAGAAAACACACATTTCTTCCTAATTTATAATCGTTGGAATGATACCAAACCCCCCAAATCTGAAGAGTTCATTAGGGGAAAAAAATGTTCAAATATAATAATGCTTTACTTGTCCTTTATTCTATAGAACCATATAGATCTTTTTAAGCATCTCAGCAATCAACTATACTACCAGGTCTTGAGGAAGACAGGAAATACTACTCTTATTTTATAGCTGTTTCAGAAAACAACAGAAAAGCTTTACTCTTCTGAGATAAGAGCCTTCCTGGAAGAAGTTTAGCCTCTTGGAGAATGTGTTAATAATTTCAGAACACACTTAAGAAGCAATGCAATACATTGCTAATTTTAGCTCTGTACAAGAATATCAGAATTCAAAGTGACCTACATAGATTTTTACTTTTTCAAATACAGGTTGTCTTATGCAGTTTGCTTTAAAACATGAAGGACATAGTGATTGAGAAAACCTGGAATCATTATATAACTCAGTGGGGAAAATAATTTGTTCTTAATTTAATTATGTTTGCATATTTATTCTACATTTCTTGAGGCCACTACAGCCTGTTGTGCATTGCATACCAGAAACAAAATAATGATTTTTGGCTGCAACAAATTTCAAGCAATAACACTAAAATCTGAATGGTATAAAATATTTTTTCCTCCAGTTTAAGCAGTGTTTGGTTTTTCTCATGCATCCAGGAGTGACTAAGATATTCCTCCTTGTCAATTTTGTGCTAACTATCCTTGTACCCTTGTTTGTTCTATGACGAATTTATATCCTTGAACAGGTACCATTTTTAAAAATCATCCATGTTTCTCTTGAAGCCATGCTGATTGTTTTAGCAAGCACCCCAATAATGTGTAGCTGCTCTGCTTCAACATCACCAAGCTGAAGAGGAAGAATATGGTGGAACCTCAAACTTTTTTTAAAAAAATTTGTAACCATACCATATATTACATATATGAATCTTAATATATAACATATATCGTGCATACGAAAGTGAATATGATATACCTGTATGTATAAACAACAATAATAAAATGAACATTCATGAACCCAACAGCCAGCTTGAAAAATAGAACTTGAATCACTTTTTAACTTTGAATCACTCTCTATCCCCCTATCTCATTCCCTCTTCCCCAGCAGAGGTAATAACCACCAGCCTGATTTTAGTACTTAGCATCTCCCTGCCTTCCCTATCGTTTCCCACATGCATACATATCCCAAAAGTGTTTGGTATTTAGTTTTGCCTGGTTGTGAACTTTACGTACATGGAATTACAATGCATTTGTCCTATGACTTGGTGTTTTGCTCATTATATGTTTTTGAGATTCATTCACATCGGTGTGCAAGGCTAAGGTGTATTCATTTTCACTCCTGTATTAATGTTTTATTGTATGAATTGCCAGTTTGAATGTCATTTCTACTCTAGATGGACTTTTAGTTTGTCAGCAATGTTTTAAATAATATGAACAATTCTATCGTGAACATCCATGTTCTGTGTAATTATGTGTAAATATGTGCAAATGCTATCTACGGTATATGCCTTAGGAGTCAAAAAACTGCCATAGAGTTAAGATAATTTCGTTACCATATTGCCAGATGAGGCCCAGTTGTTTTCCAAAGAAGTTGACCCTATTTATATATACCCACCAACAGTGAAGGAGATGATTATAATCTCATTAACACTTGGCCTAGCATTTAAGATTTTTGCAAGTCAGGTTAATATGAAATTTTATTTCATTATTAGCAAAGTTTAGTATTTTTCACATTTTTATTGGTCACTTACATTTCCTTTCCAATGAAATGTATGTTTATGTCTGCTTATTTTTCTTTCGAGTTCTCTTTTTCTTGCAGATCTGTAGAAGTATTTTTCAGTTTACATATTATGAGTCTAAGAAAATATTCCCTAACTACAGGCTTACAAAATTATTCTCCTGCGTATTTTTCTGAAAGTTACAAGATTTTGTCTGTTAGATTTAAGTCTTAATCCATTTCGAAATTGTTTTATATAGTGAAGTAGAGATCCCATTCCATTTTCCCATACAGACACCCAATTTTCAATACCATTTTTTGAAAAGCATTCCTTAAATTTCCTATTTCTCTGCAATCCATATTTGATTTGCCTCTTTTTTTCCACTGGTGTTGTGTTGTTTCTAAGCTCTCTACTTGGTTTAATTAGAAAATTTTTCCAATGCTCTTCCACTATTACACTGCCTTGATCATTATAGCTTCACAAAAGTTTTGATAAGTCACTTCCCCCTAGCTACTATTTGGGAATTTTTTTCTCTTATTGGCCCTTTAGTTTTTATATAAATTTCACATTCATAGAGAAAACTATATTCAGATTTTAATTAGATTTTACATAAATTAATAGATTTTTAAAATTGAATTGATGTCTTTAAGCTATTGTGTGTTATTCCATGACCATGCTACATCATTACATTTACTTATTAAGTCCTCCTTAAAATATTTTTTAAAGTTTGGTAGATCTCTCCAAAGCAGTCTTGTAGATAATTTGCTGTGTTTATTCCTAGGTGCTTTTGTTTTTAGTTATTATTGCAAATGGTTTAAAAAAATTATTGCCAGCCGGGCGCAGTGACTCACGCCTGTAATCCCAGCATTTTGGGAGGCTGAGATGGGCAGATCACTTGAGGTCAGGAGTTTGAGACCAGCCTGGCCAACATGGTGAAACCCCATCTCTACTAAAAAATACAAAAATTAGCCAGGCGGGGTGGTGGCAGGTGCCTGTAATCCCAGCTACTCAGGAGGCTGAGGCAGGAGAATTGCTTGAACCCAGGAGGCGGAGGTTGCAGTGAGCCAAGATTGTGCCATTGCACTCCAGCCTGGGGGACAAGAGGGAGATTTCGTCTCAAAAAAAAAAAAAAAAAAAAAAGAATTATTGTCTTAACATTTTCCCTCTGATGTAAAGACACACCATGAGCTCTTGTACATTAGCTATGTATCCATTTTGCTGAAATCTCCAGTCAGTTTTAGCAATAATTTGTTCTTTAGAAATTTGGATTTGCTATGTAGACAATCACAGAATTTGAAAATAAAAAAAATATTATTTATTCTTTTAAAACCTTTATACACTTATTTTTTATATTCTTGTTACAGTACAGGAGATGTTTGTTCTCAGTTTATAAAAAAGACATTTTGGGGGGCTAGTAATGTGAAACAAATATCAAAGCTATGACAGTGTTTGGGAGAAGCATTGAAAACACTGATCAGAATATTTCAATTGCTGTAGGTCTCAAGGTTTTTTTTTAATGACAATTTTGTTACTTTTAAATCTAGGAATTTCTTTATTTCAACTAAATTTTTTATACATTGCCTCGAAGTGGTTTATATTATCTTTTATGTCTTTGCTACGTCTCTAATAATGTCACTTTTATCATTATGAAATAATGACCAGTTCTAAGTATTGTCTAATTTTCAGTGCTATATCTTCTTCGGCACATAAATGTTAATTTTTTTAAGTTTATGTTACTGTTCTAGATTTTCAAATCTGCATTTCGAATTGATAAATGTGTCTGTACGTAAAGATGTTGGAAATTTGTTATGAGATGCTGTATGGACTTGTACATCATAAATTTTTGCCGGGCACAGTGGCTCACACCTATAATCCCAGCACTTTGAGAGGCCGAGGCGGGTGGATCACCCCAGGTCAGGAGTTTGACACCAGCCTGGCCAACATGGTGAAACACTGTTTCTACTTAAGATACAAAAATTAGCCAGGTGTGGTGGCACATGCCTGTAGTCCCAGCTACTCAGGAGGCTGAGGCAGGAGAATCGCTTGAACACGGGAGGCAGAGGTTGCAGTGAGCCGAGGTCACACCACTGCATCCAGCCTGGGTGACAGAACAAGACTCTGTCTCAAAAAATAAAATAAAATAAACTTTTATAAATGTTTATGCTGACAAAGAATGTGTATTTTGCAATAGTTGTGTGAGTCCTCTGCATACGTTCTTTGAATCAATATTATTTGGGGTTATTCAAATTGTCTATAGTTTTATTAATATATTTTGTCTACTTGATTGAAAGAATACTGAGGGAGAAGTATTAGAAAGTCTAAAATTCAGAGATGGTTTGTCAATTATTATGTAGATACATCAATATTTCTCTTATATTTGATAGTTTCATTATAGTTGTATCCAAGTTTAGGATTGTTACATCATTTTTCAAAATTAAAATGTTTATCAGTATCTGATTTCCCTAAAGACAAAGATCACCAATGCTGCTTTTTGCTTTAAAATGAATTTTTTATATTACCTATGTTATTAATAGAACTAGACTTGTTTTGACTTATATTTATATAATATATCAGTATCTGATTTCCCAAAAGACAAAGATCCCTAATGCTGCTTTTTGCCTAAAATGAATTTTCTGTATTACCTATATTATTAACAGCTAAACAAGACTTTTGATTTATATTTACATAGTATATGTAAATATGCTTTGTTCTCAGTTTTTAATCTTCGTCTTTTGTAAACAATACAAAATTGGATTTTATTGTCAATTCTAACATTGTTCTTCATGAAGAAATAATTTCATTTACAGATATTGTGACTACTGATATATTTGGATTGATTTCTACCATCTTATATTCTACTTTCTATTTTTTCACTTCTCTAATTTTCTTCCTTGCTAATTTTGTGAGTAATCAATTATTTTTCTCTCTCATCATTTTACATTTTCTGATAGTTCGGGAGATGTAAAGTATTTTTCTATGTATTTAATGGTTATATTAGACATTTGAAAATACTCAAGTAACAACAAATTTTAAAGGTTATATATATATATATATATTTTTTTTTCTCCTGACTAATACAAACTCCTTAGAGTGGTTCAATTTCGATCACTCAATTTAGGTAATAGTAGATGCTTCAGTTAATTCAATGCTGAACTTTTAATCTCACAAATTATTCATTCTTATTACCCTTTTATAAATCCCTATTAAGTTATTTTTATATATTTACATTTTTTAGCTCATTATTCACCTTACATTTCAGATCTTTATCTTTAAGAATATCTTTTCAAAGTTACTTTACTGCAGATCTTTGTGTAATAAAATCTTTCAGTTTTGTGTGCCTGAAGTTGTCTTTATTTTGAACTCATTCTTAGAAGATAGTTTTACTAGATACAGAATATTAAATATCAGTTACTTTTTTCTCTGCTTTCTGCATTGTCCTTTAGATCTGGCTTTTAAGTACATTTCTCCAGTGTGTGTGTGTATATATATACACACATATATGTATATATATGTGCATATATGTGTATATATACACACACTTGTTTTTGTGAGGCCTTCCCCCACCATGTGGTTAGTATGAATTCCCACACCAAATCATGTGACTATATGGCTGTGGCTAGTTTCACAAGGGAAAGTATTTTCATTTTGATTTTTTTCACAGTATACTTAGAACTAAAATCAAGACAGATAAGGTTTCCCTATTGTCTTTTCTCATTTGCTTATTTTCAGAATGTATTGAGGATATCACCTTTTTGGAAGTGATGGTAGAGGTGGCCTGTCTGGAGCAGCTGCCATGACGCCATGCCGCTGGGGCTCCCTGCTCCATGGAGCCTTCAGGATCCAGAACAGGTAGCAGCCCCACACCTTTCTGAGTGGGAGGGGCAGGAGCCCCACCCTCCCAGGGGCAAGTGCAGCCACCCTGCCACGGCTGTGGACCTGGCCATCCCGGCACTCTTGGGGACCAGGAAGCTCCTTTTCCCCCACAGGCTCAGAAGTGTCTGCTCCTGCTACCTGGCTTCTCCTCGCTCCCAGTGCCTGCTTCAATTTCAGAGCAAAGTTGTGGCCAAGCCCCAGCACTGTTGTGACCTGGTCGGATGTGTGTATGCTTGGGGTGATGTTGACAGGCCATCCCCCTGCCACCTCAGCCTCTGGACTTTGGGTACCAGAGCATGGAAGGGAGGCTGAGGCAGGGCTGAGGGCAGCTCAGCATGGGCCTGAAGGCGCCTCTCCATGTGAACAGCCTGGGCACCATGCACAGCAGGTTGATGACGGCAGGAGGCAGACAGGCTCTTGGGCAGAAAAGTCTCCTCTTGGCTGAGGGCTTCAGAGACAACAGGGCCACCTGCCTGCCGATAGGAGCTACAGATTCTGGGTCTCCTGTCCTCTGAGGGCTGTGCAGACATCAAAACAGCATGCTGCATATAGCAGCTACCAACTCTGGGTCTCCTCTCTGCTAAGAGCTGCACGCTTATCAGGATAACCTATGTATGGAAAAGAGCTACTCACTTCAGGTTTCCTCTCTGCTAAGAGCTGCACACTTGGCACAACCTGCCTGTGGAAAGGAGCTACCCACTCTCCAGGTCTCCCGAGAGCTATTGTAGAGCTCCTTTCTACCTTGCTCACCCTTACCCTCCAGTTGTCCATGTACCTTATTCTTCCTGGACATAGGACGAGAACTCAGGACCCATTGAATGGAGGGACTAAAAGAGCTGTAACACAAACAGGGCTAAGACACACTCCTCACCACCAGCCTGCTCACCACATTGGAGGTGACGAGAAGAGAAGAAAGAAGAAGAGAAGAACTACAGTCCTTCAGGGATCCCAGACCTAGGAGCACCTCAAGCCAGGGCTGTGACACCCTCTTGGGGCTCTGTGGTTCCTGGCATCTTCAAGCTTCTGGGTGCCACTGCGTTCCCTGGTGCCCACAGTGAAAGCTACTTGTACTATACTTGGTCCAGTCGCAGCCTTGCAGAGAGCCAGCGCCTCTGTAGGCACCTAGAGCTGCCTGCCCCACTGCAGCTGGTATGCATGGCTGTACACAGTGGCTAGACCTTGTGCTCTCTCGCTTACCCACCCCTCATTGTTTCATGTGTGGCTCACCCTTGGCAGGCGTGGGAACTGGGCTGGTAGCAAGAGCCAAGCACAGCCTGCTAGGCTGAGTGGGCAGAATGAGCACAACTGGCTCTAGCAAAACTCAGGCAAAGGCACCACTGGCCACAGAATTTTCTGGCTGATGAAGCAACAACCCAAGGATCCCATGACAGAAGAGTCCCCTTATATCATTTTCAGCTGTGCTATGCTAGGAGTAGTATCTGAGACCTTCTAGTCTGAAATATTATTAGAAATAGAAGTTCAAGTTGGACCATTCACTTTTAACCTCTCATATTAAATTCAATATTAAAGTAAACAGGCCGGGCGCGGTGGCTCACGCCTGTAATCCGAGCACTTTGGGAGGCTGAGGCGGGCGGATCACAAGGTCAGGAGGTCGAGATCATGGTGAAACCCCGTCTCTACTAAAAATACAAAAAAAATTAGCTGGGCGCGGTGGCAGGCGCCTGTAGTCCCAGCTACTCAGGAAGCTGAGGCACGAGAATGGCGTGAACCCGGGAGGCGGAGCTTGTAGTGAGCCGAGATGGCGCCACTGCATTCCAGCCAGGGGGACAGAGCAAGACTCCGTCTCAAAAAAAAAATAAATAAATAAATAAATAAATAAAAAAGAAAGTAAACAAACTCGCTCATTTACCTTTTCTTTACTGACAGATCCTCTCTCCTAAGAAATGACAGATTGGGAGCCTACATCAGAGAATGTATGAGTCATATAACCTCCTTTCAAGTCCAGATTCTCCCTTCTCATACCTCCCAACAAGTGACCCTAGACCATTTTGTTACACCTCACCTGAGTTTAATACCTCATGGTCCTTGGCTCATATAATTTTTGCTCTTCCACAGGACCTGAGGTAATTAAAAGCCTGCCTATATGGCTTCCTCATTTTTACTTAGATAATAATGTATTAGGTCTATGTTTACAATTTAGCTCTGGAGTTTTTATTACAGAACCCCCGGTCTCCCCCCAACACACACACAAATTAGGAATTTTCATAGTATTTACCATAGCCTGATCTGGCTGCAGCATACATCTCTAATCTCATCTTTTGTTACTGACCGCATGTTCATTCTGCACCAGTCATATGGGACTTCTTGCCCTTTTTGTGACATACCCAGCTTCTTCCCGGCTTAGCACCTTTGCAGTTGTTTTGCCTTTGACTGGAATTGCATGACTTCATCTCTTCTCAAGGATCATTGTCTCCTTTCAGTTTGTTCCTTCCCACTATCACCTCCTCAAAGATACCTTTCTGATCCTCAAATGTGCTTAAATTATCACTCTCTTATCTCCTCATATTTTACCCCAACTTTATATAATATTATGTTTTTATTTCTTTGCTTATTGGCTGACTCCCCTGCTAGAATCCAAGAGGTGAGAAGTGAAACATTTAATTTGTCTTGTTTGTCACTATGCCTATAGCTCTAGAACAAAGCCTGACAGGAAGTAGGCACTCTGTAAATATTTGTTGATGAAATGAATGTAATATAATAACCTTCAAAACTTGATAAAATGTGATTTTTATCTGAATAACGTAGTAGTTAGTATTGTGGATTTGTATGAGTTGCATGGCATTTCACATAAGTGAAATGTCAAGAGACTATACTCTTTTTATAACGATGTCTAATCTATAATGATACCTAATTATTAGGTTGTTGCAAAAGTATTTGTCGTTTTTGTATGGTTGGAATTTGCTATTTGATATTGGAATACATACTTAAATAAATGTGGTTCTGTTTACATCATTTTAATGCATATTTCTTGCTTTTTTTGCTAATGATTACTATTTATTTTCTATTTATTTTGCACTATGGAAATGATGTTACACAAAGAGCACATTCAAGCAATTTTCTTAATTGAGTTCAAAATGGGTCATAAAACAGTGGAGACAACTCGCAACATTAACAACACAATTGGCTCAGGAACTGCTAATTAATATACAGTGCAGTGATGGTTCAAGAAGTTTTGCAAAGAAGACAAGAGCCTTGAAGACGAGAAGCATAGTAGCCTTCTATCAGAACTTGACAACAACAAATTGAGAGCAATCATCAAAGATGATCCCCTTACAACTACATGAGAAGTTGCCCAAGAACTTGATGTTGATCATTCTATGATCATTTGGCATTTGAAGCAGATTGTAAAGGTGAAAGAGTTCTATAACTGGGTGCCTCATGAGTTGACCAAAAAAAAGATTGTTGCTTTGAAATATCATCTCTTATTCTATGCAATGACAACAAACCATTTATTGATTGGACTGTGATGTGTAATGAAAAATGGGTTTTATATGACAACTGGCAGTGACCACCTCAGTGGTTGGACTGAGAAGATCCAAAGCACTTCCCAAAGCCAAACTTGAATTAAAAAAGGGTCATGGTCACTGTTTGGTGGTCTGCTGCTGGTTTTACTCACCACAGCTTTCTGAATCCTGGTGAAACCATTACATCTGAGAAGTATGCTCAGCAAATCTGTGAGATTCACTGAAAAGTGCAATGCCTGCAGCCAGCATTGGTCAACAGAAATGGGCCAATTCTCCATGACAATGCCCAACTGTACCTGGCACAACCAATGCTTCCAAAGTTGAAAGAATTAGGTTAAAAAGTTTTGGCTTATCTGCCATGTTAACTTGACCTCTCATGAACTGATTACCACTTCTTCAAAAACATTGACAACGTTTTGCAAGGAAAACACCTCCACAACCAACAGGATGTAGAAAATGCTTTCCAAGTGTTCACTGAATCCCAAATCATAGATTTTCACACTACAGCAATAAATAGATATGTTCCTCATTGGCAAAAATATGTTGATTGTATTGGTTCCTGTGTTAGTCTGTTCTCACGCTGCTAATAAAGACATATCCCAAACTAGGTAATTTATAAAGGAAAGAGGTTCAGTTGACTCATAGTTCAGCATTGCTCAGGAGGCCTCAGGAAACTTATGATCATGGTGGAAGGGGAAGCAAACATGTTTTTCTTTACATGGTGGCTGAAAGGAGAAGAATGAGAGCCCAGCAAAGGGTGAAGCCCCTTACAAAACCATCAGATCTTATTAGAACTCAATCACTATCACAAGAATGCAACAGGGGAAACTGCACCCATGATTCAATTATCTCCACCTGGTCCTTCTTACAACACATGGGGATTGTGGGAACTACAATTCAAGATGAGATTTGGGTGGGGACACAGCCAAACCATATCATTCTGCCCCTGTCCCCTCCAAAATCTCATGTCTTCACATTTCAAAACACAATCATGCCTTTCCAACTGTTCCCCAAAGTCTCAACTCATTCCAGCATTAACCCAAAAGTCCAAGTCCAAACTCTCATCTGACACAAGGCTAGTCCCTTCTGCCTATGAACCTGTAAAATCAAATGCAAGTTAGTTCCTTCCCAGATTTAATGGGGATACAGGCATTGGGTAAATACACCCATTCTAAATGAGCAAAATTGGCCAAAACAAAGGGGCTATAGGGCCCACACAAGTTCAAGATTCTATGAGGTAGTAATTAAATCTTAAAGCTTCAAAATAATCTCCTTTGACTCCATGTCTTATATTCAGGTTATGCTGATGCAAAAAGTGGACTCCCATGGTCTTGGGTAGCTCTGCCTCTGTGGCTTTGCAGGGTACAGCCACCCTCCTGGCTGCTTTCATGGGCTAGCATTGGGTGTCTGCAGCTTTTCCAGGCACATGGTGTAGGCTGTTGGTGGATCTGCCATTCTGATCTGGAGAATGGTGGCTCTCTTCTCACAGCACTACCAGGTAGTGCCCCAGTGGGAACTCTATATGGGGGCTCCAACTCCACATTTACCTTCTGCCCTGTACTAGCAGAGGTTCTCCATAAGGGCCCCTGCAGCAAACTTCTGCTAGGACATCCAGGCATTTCCATACATCCTCTGATATCCAGGCAGAGGTTCGTTCCCAAACCCGACTTCTTGACTTCTGTATGCCTGCAGGCCCAACACCGTTTGGAATTGCCAAGACATGGGGCTTGCACCCTCTGAAGCAACAGCTTGAGCTGTACCTTGGCTCATTTTAGCCATGGCTAGAACTGAAGCAGCTGGGACACAGGGCGCCATGTTCCAAGACCTCATAGAGCAAGGGGGGCCTGGGCCTGGCCCACAAAATCATTTTTCCTTCCTAGGTCTCTGGCTGTGTGAGGGGAGGGGCTGCTGTGAAGGTCTCTGGCATGCACTGGAGACATTTTCGCCATTGTCTTGGAGATTAACATTCAGCTCCTCATCACTTATGCAAATTTCTGCAGCTGGTTTCAATTTTTTCCCCGGAAAATGAGTTTTTCTTTTCTATCACGTCATCAGTCTGCAAATTTTCCAAATTTATGTTCTCTGCTTCTTCTTGAACACTTTGCTGCTTAGAAATTTCTTCTTCCAGATACCCAAAATCATCTCTGTCAAGTTCAAAGTTCCATAGATCTCTGGGGCAGGGGCAAAATGCCACTAGTCTCTTTGCGTAGCAAGAGTGGCCTTTACTCCAGTTCCCAAGAAGTTCCCCCATCTTCATCTGAGACCACCTCAACATGGACTTCATTGTCCATATTACCATCAGCATTTTGGTTAAGGCCATTCAACAACTCTCTAGGATGTTCCAAACTTTCCCACATCTTCTTGTCTTTTGAGTCCTCCAAGTCTCTAGGAAGTTTCACACTTTCCCACATTTTCTTGTTTTCTCCTGAGTCCTCTAAACAGTTCCAGCCTCTGCCTGTTAGCCAGTTTCAAAGTCACTTCCAAATTTTCAGGTATCCTTATAGCAGCACCCCACTCTACTGGTACCAATTTACTGTATTAATTCATTCTTATACTGCTAATAAAGACACACCCAAGGCTGGGTAACTTACAATGGAAAGAGGTTCAATTAGCTCATAGTTCAGCATTGCTCAGGAGGCCTCAGGAAACTTACAGTCATGATGGAAGGGGAAGCAAACACATCCTTCTTCACATGGCGGCATAAAGGAGAAGAATAAGAGCCTGGTGAAGGATTCTCCTTCTAAAACTATTAAGTATTGCATAAAACTATTGGATCTTGTGAGAACTAACTATCATGAGAACAGGATAGGGGAAACTGTCCCCATGATTCAATTATCTCTATCCGGGGGATATGGGGATTATGGGAAATGTAATTCAAGATGAGATTTGGGTGGGGACACAGCCAAACTCTATCATTTTCTACTTTCATTAATAAAGACGTGTTTTAGCCTAGTTAAGTTTATTTGAAATTCATGGTCCAAAACCACAATTACATTTGCACTAACCCAATTTATAAAACTTTATTTGAGAATGTGATTATGGCACATATACTTTTGATATGAGCTCAGGCTCTGTGCTTAAAAGTCTACATAACAGATAGGTATACTGAAATTTACAGCATTTAAACTACTAAATATTGAAAGTGTGATGTGTACAGAGGCAGACTAATACTGGAGCAGTGGCCCTTAATCATTACCCATCGTAGTTTCTGTTCCAGAGGGCTAACCCATTCATTAGTCACTAACTTTGGGAGGGTTTCTCAAATATAGGTGAGTGAGAAAAATCTGTAATAATGAGTTTCAAACCCAAAGGCACTAGGGTCATTTCCTATGGCATTGAAAAAAGATTTCTTGAACCCAGGTCTTGATTGCAGACAGTAGACTTCACCCAGGCTTTCAGTTCATCCAGAGTTTCAATTCAGTAGGAAGTATAGTCCTCGGTAAATATATTTGTTGTTAAACTATTACATATCTCTGGGTAATCATGCATTCATGCAAGTGGTTTCATGCCTTTTATAATTTTGAATTACAGGGTCCATTTTACAGACCATTGTTATCTTAAACCAAGGCAGGACAACAAGTTGATGATAAACTATTTTTTGGCTCTAGTTTCTACCAAAAATTTTATAGCTATCCATCTTCTCTTTCAGAGTCTCTCTACTATTCCCTGGGAGGCCTCTGGGGATATCTCACATGTGCTCACAAACAGGTCACTTCTGCTATCATGTGCAAGTGCCATTTTCTTTCCAAGATATTTGCCTTCTCTGGGCCTCACATGTCTGTAAACCCTCATGAGAGCAACTCCCTTTACCACTGCTGGCTGTGTGCACTGCGCAGGGAGCTGATATTCATGCCTCAATCAGGTTTTCCTGTTTTCCGGGCCCCTGAGGTACTTTTCTTGTATCAATGGCAGGTTTTGTTCTACAGATAAGCAGGATGTGTTATCTACTAAGGAAGGAGCATCTTTTTTCTTACTTTTTTGTGTTACACTGGTAGCAAAGCAAAAAGGTTTCACAAGGATTTGGGGATGAAAGATCTTTTGATTCTTATTAATTATTTTTAATGTGATCATACTTTTTTCCTTAGACCTGAGACACATGTGTGGAGAGGATAGGAAGGGGGAAAGAGGGAGGAGGTGAATAGTGGATGAGCTGCAGCTGCAGATAGTATTTCTGGGGTCCTGGGAGTGTTCAACATATGGCAGATGTTAAATAAGAACCATGCTGTTTTCCAATAGGCCTATCAGATGACTGATGTGTTCATACTGGCCAATCTCAAGTGCCTGTCCTTTTCTTCTTCTTTTCCAGGTAGCTGTTTCTATTAGATGGCTCCTGGTGGAGCCATCCTACAAATGCTCCCTTCATATCCAAGCATGCTGAAATCTCAGGCTGGAGATCTGGGTATAAGTATAACCTGGGTCCTCCTAAACAGCATTGCTTAGCTGTTTTATACCTACAGTCTTATTTTAATATAACACTGTATTTCTTTGCTGCATTTTTTCTTTTAATTCACTTTACACTTAAATACAAGGGTTTACATTATTATCCCGAAATCTCTAACATCTGCCATCTATTTAGCTGCTTAAATCTCCACCCCTGTAATTTAAATATAATTCGATTTCTATTTCTTCCATTTCTTGTTGGTTTCTTCTCATATTTAAAAAAAATTTCTCTTGTTATCTTAATTTTCTGTTTTCTATTTATGTATTTTCTAGCTGATTGTGGTTTCAGGTTTTAAAAGCTGAGTTGATGTCTGTTTCTTCTTTTTGTTTCCTTCATTTGAGGAATTTTTGTGCTTTCTGGTTTTTATCCCTTTCTCAATGTTGTTAAGATTTTCTTTGGCAATTTGGCTTCCTAACCCTATTCATAGACTTAAAAATTAATTGACTAAAGATTTTGCTGACAAAATTCAGTCTGTCTTGCATGGAGCATATTTTAATTTCAACTTTTATTTAAACTTATATAATGCTTTATCAGTATTAATTAATCTACTCCCCTTCCTCAAATGAAAGTAAGGACCCACGGTGATTGAATTCCAGCTAAAGTCTGGTAAAATGATACTCATCTCATGAGAAATGTTGGCCACCACTGGTGAGACTGTTATTGAACCCAGAAAAAAGAAGTGATGTCCTTGATACATAAGATTACTTGGCTTGAACTTGCAGAAATACAAATGTTTTGTTCTTTGTTCTCACTTCAATATCAAAGTTCAACAGTAAATCTCCGTGTTTTAAATTATCACTTTCATTTTAAGAACTTGAATCAGCATCAGAATAAATATGAGGTATTAGTAAGCTTTAAAGTAGAATCAGGATTCTTAAGGCAATGATGGTAGAGTGTGTGTGTGTGTTTGTATGGAGAATCTCAGCGACATAAAAGAATGTATGTAATGCATTGAGCTTCTTATATATGCCTGGAATTGTATATATACCTTGATATCTGTATATTTGATATTGTATAAAGTGATTTAGAATTTTTCCTAAAATAGGTATTTATTCCACCAACAACAGTTGAATATATTTATTCCTGAATGTGCTTTTGATATGAGATTTTTTTTTAAACTGCGTTAAAAATATCTTTAACCCACACTATAAATTACTAGAGGGGGAAGGGAAGAAGGGGGTTAAGGGCTGAAAAACTACGTATTGGGTACTACGCTCATTATCTGTGTGATGGAATTATTCATACCCCATACTTCAACATCATGCAATATACTCATATAACAAACCTCTACATACATCCCCTAAATCTAAAATAAAAGTTGAAATTATAAAAAATAATTTTTCTTAACCCAACCTTTACTTTGGACAAATAGACAGTATAATTTGTCACTGACAGAACTCAATGCTGGCTGATCAATCACACACAAACTACCCATAACAATGTGCAGGACAATCCTTTCTGCAGGACCCGTCATCACAGAAGCCCATTTCCACCCATTATACTTTCCTGGGCACAGTCTCTACTTCTGCTCCCCAAGGATCCTGTTTCTTTTGAGAGCTCCTCTCCACCCCTTTCCTATTGGCGTTCTAGGTCCACTTTCACACACCACTCCCTTCCTCCTTGCGTAGTCCTGTGTTTTCTCTTTCTCCTTTGGCTGGGGATATCTGTCACGCAGTTCCAATCGTTCTTCCTTTTCTCTACGTGAAACTAGAGAGTGTTCAAATCCAAGGAGGGTTGAAGACATTTGCAGGGAGACAATTAAAACAATTCTGACTGATCTCAGTGCCAATTCTCTAGAGGCAAAACAGATTTTGGTATAGCTAGGATGGCTTGTCTCTTGCAGGACACCTGAGTATTATTTCACTAGAGAGACCTTCTATCTCTTATCTTGCTCTCAGGTACAGTGAAAAGGGCCTCTTCTTCATTGTCCAGGCTTTCTACGTTCAAGTTCCAGAAGGTGATGGTTGTGTTTTATGTTCCAATGTGAGGATCAAGAGAGAAAAACTTCTTACCTTCTGAAATGGTTGAAAATGAATTTGAACACATCAAAAAACCATTACAGATGGTGTTGGGCAAATCATAAGTAGAAACTCATAACATTCCCTGGTAAGTTCTGGTTTGAAATCCATTGGTTTAAAATGAAATTGAGAAAGTAGATCTAGTTAGGTAGAAGCAAAGATGACTATCAGGTTTAGCTGATGACATTTTCCCAAACCTTCCTTGAGCAAGTCATTCCTGCATATGGTTAGTGGGGAGCCTGTCGTTTTTGAAAGAATTCTGCCTGTGGGCAGACCTCCATCAGATTGAGCAAATAATAGTTCACTCTCCACCTGCTCAGCATAATGGACATTTTCAATGTTTTCTGCACTCTATTGTGCTCTGGAGTTAGGAACCTGGGCTTGAAGATTTGATTATTGATGTGTGTGGTCATTTGAAATATTCTTGGACTCATCTCATCTGCTTTTGGCAGAACTCAAAGTTAAGTTCAAAATACTGAAGGCAAAGCAAAGCAAGTGCCAGCTTGAAGTGTTCTTCTGAGATTTTTTAAAAGGACACTTATATGAAATTCTGTGTATTAGGAAAATATACATTTCAAATATAAATGAGAACATGAATAAATAAAATAATCACCATAGTATTTAATCCCCATAACAATGATTTGATTGTCTTTATTTAAAAGATGCCTAAAAATAAAAGCCAAACCATATTCTCAATGAACATTGATTTAGTAATTTTTAAAATTCTAATGGAGTATGTACTAGTTCTTTAAAGCCTAATATGATAAAAATCTCCATGCTGATTAACTTAAAGATGCATGTTTTACATCCTGTCCCTGAAAAGCAGCACAAGAAAAGTAACATATGCATGCTATACAATGCCCCCTAAAGTGATTGGGGTTAATGTCCTAAAATATTATTGTTGCTTTATCTCATTTAAACCTCTGAGGTTTAGATTCATCCAATTATCATAAGAATATAAGCTCAGGCTTTTGGACTTGAGTCTTCAAATTAGAAATGACTTAAACAGTATAGAACAGTGTTTTATGAAATGTGAGCTATAGGACAATAGTGTCTAGAAGTATTAGTATATTTTAAACACAGAAAGTTTAGTTTTTATAAATAATCGGGAAATTCTTGGTTAAACAAATTTAAATAGGATTCTTTATTAAAACACTGTAATATGCTAAGATACTTCACAGCTCTAGATAGCATTTAAGCAATAAATATTTATCCAGTTCCTACTGTGTGCCAGGAATGGTACCATGCTTTGCTCAAAGAAACATCAACAAATCAGACATGGTTTCTGTCCTCACAATGTTTCCAAAGTAGTGGGAAGATAGAGATTAAACAAATAAAAATGTAAATATTTAGATAGCAGTGAATCGTAATGTACTATAGAGGGAAATAATAAGATGCCATGAGAATGAAGAAGAGGTATCTATTTAATTGGAGGATGGATTTAGGAAAGTCTTCCCACAAAAAGGTGATCTAAACTGAAGCAAGAAGCGGGAATTAGCCAGATAAAGAGGGGCATTTACATAGAGTAAAAAAGCAAATTCAAAGCTTCAAGGCAAGAGAGAGTTTGCTATATAGGAGGAGTGAAAAGGCCAATGTGGTTAGATCTAGTAAACAAGAGACTTGAGATGAAGTAGGAGAAATAATTAAGGATAAGCCCATGCAGTATCTTACAGATCATATGAATGATGATTTTTATTCTAAGTGCAAAAATTTTTAAGGAGGCAACTGGTGTTTAAAATACCATTTTCCTGAAAAAGATATTTAGAATTCTTCAAATGTATTGACCATGAAAATTTATTTTAATGAGAAATTTCCTGAGGAAATTTTGGAAAATATTTTGGCTGATACTTTAAGAAATCCTACTCTAACCAAGGACTGTGTATCAGTTAACAACTCCAATTGTACGGGACCAAAAACAGTAAAAGAGACTTCAATCAGTTCAAATACAATTATCAGCATCAGAAATATTCAGAAGTAGGGCTGCCAACATAGATTTGCGGCTCAAAGGTTATCAGTTTCCCTCGCTCTCTCGTTCTCTCTCTCTCTTTTTTATTTTTTATTTTATTTATTTATTTTTATTTGTTTTTGAGATGGAGTCTCACTTTGTCACCCAGGCTGGAGTACAGTGGAGCAATCTCGGTTCACCGCAAGCTCCATCTCCCGGGTTCTGGCCATTCTCAGGCCTCAGTCTCCCGAGTATCTGGGACTACAGGCACCCTGACCACCATGCCTGGCTAAATATATATATATATTTTTTTTGTATTTTTAGTAGAGACGGGGTTTCACCGTGTTATCCAGGATGGTCTCGATCTCCTGACCTCGTGATCCGTCTACCTCGGCCTCTCAAAGTGCTGAGATTACAGGCGTGAGCCACCGTGCCTGGCCTAGTTTCTCTTTATTGGTCCTTACTATTCCCATTTTGGTTTTATTCTGAGGCTCAATAATATAACCCCAGAATGCCAGGATTTTTCACTGTGGTTTACAAGGTAACCACAAGGTAATCATCTCCTCATATGCTCCCAGACAGAATGCCAGTGAAAAAGAGAAACCTCTCTTGTAACATTTCAGAAAAATTCCATTGCATTTTGCTACCTATCACGGAAGTGCTTGATTTGGTTTGGATTTGTGTCCCCACCCAAATCTCATATTAAATTGTAATAATCAATGTTAGAGGGGGGGTCTGGTAGGAGGCGATTGGATCATGGGGGTGCTTTTCCCTTTGCTGTTCTCATGGTAGTGAGTGAGTTCTCACAAGATCTGGTTGTTTAAAAATAAGTAACACCTCCCCGTTCACTCTCTTCCTCCTGCTCCTGCCATATGAGAGGTGCCTACTTTCCCTTCACCTTCCGCCATGACTGTAAGTTTCCTGAGGCCTCAGCAGCCATGCTTCCTGTACAACCTGCAGAACCCTAAGCCTATTAAACCCCCTTTTCTTATAGGACTACCCAATTTCAGGTATTTTTTTATAGAAGTGCAAGAACAGACTAATACCATGCTCATCTGGGACCCAATCATTCATATCAAGGTATGGTACATGTTGATCAGTTTAGGCATAAGGAACCTGTAGCCTTGTCTATTTGGATTCCCACATATAAACCTGGGATAAATACTATAAGAAGAAACAATGCTGGAGAAGAAGAGCACAAAACTCTATTACAGATATTTTTTTAATTTAAGTGTTTAAAATTACATGAATATATTTTGAGTAATCATGTATTTCCTTTTGAAATATGGAAAGGAAATGCAATAAAGCTTCTAAAATAGCACTATCTAAAGGACTAAGTAGGGCACAAAACCAAAGTGCTTTTTGTTGCTTCTGGGTGGTTACAGAAAGTAGAAAAATTATGTGACAATGAAACAGGATACTTCTGTCATTACTACTACTTAATTCTTCACCCCTATCTATAACTACTACAGGGAGGTTCCTCTATCTACACTAGTGAATTACTAAATAAATGAAGTTATGTGATTCATTTAAATTATTGCCTGCATCCCTATCATTTTGTGTTTCCAAATACATATACTTTTCACTGCATCCGACATATGGCTAAATTTGCTTAGACTTCTGCTCAAACATTTCTAAGGAAACTAGAAAGGCATATGCCTTTATAAAAATACGAGTCTTAAGGATTATACAAGACGATTTCATGGTTAGATTCTTTGGCCAAAATGTTCTCCAGTCCATTTGGGATAGTAATAAATATTGGAATTTATAAGAGGCAGTGTGTCAAACTCCTAACCATATAAAATAAATTTTAAAAGTATAAAAGGAAAAAATGCTCTTCCATGAGATAAAAATATGGCCTGAGTGTAGCAAAGTAGACTTAGTTAAATTGTGGAACCTGAATAAAAATTACAGGTCAAGGAAAAGCTATGACCCTTACAGCATCAACTAGTAACATATTTTTAGTCTTACAGATGTTGGTTAACACTTTTGGTCATTTAAACTTTGTTCTTCATTTTATGACCATTGTACAAAAATAGCTGGGGCCATAGCAGGGAAGGAAATTGTCAGGGAGGATTTTGTGGATGGAATGAGAATTCAGGGAATTTTTAAAAAAGGGGTATGGAAATATGTGGCAGATAATCCTAACAGGGACTCAAATACAGGGGCAAAACAGCTTGACAGATAGAATCGTATTGTCCTCACCTCAAAAACAGTCTCTATTTCCCACTAATACCAAGAAGTGTCCTGTAGCAAATTTCTTAAGGATTTCTAGACTGGTAGACAACCAAAGCCAGATGGTGTTCTCTGATTTCATTCTAGGTATCTGTGTCCTTCCAAACATCCCTCTCATCTTACAGAAAGAAAACTAGATTTGCCTTTAGACATGAAGAGAAAGGAAAGTATGCTGATATTCTTTTTCTTCCGCTTCCTCTTTTTCTTCTTCCTATCCTTCTCCTACTACTTCTTCCTCTTTTTCTTCTTTTTGGTCCTTTTAACTAGGAACATAGGTATGGAAGTTTGGATGCAGGTGGGTTTAAGCATAAATATTGTATGAAGGTACTTTAAAAAAGCAATCATGGAATATTAAAAAACTTAGCATACAATTTATATCTGTTAGTTGTCCAGTGACATTTTTGGAGAGTTAATGCACAGGCATACCTCAGAGATATGACTGGTTCAGAACCATACCACTATAATAAAGCAAATATCACAAAACATGTCACATAAATTTTTTGTTTTCCAAGTACCTATAAAAGTTATGTTTATGCTCTACTGTCATCTATTAAGTGTACAATAGCATTATGTCTAAAAACACAATGTATATATCTTAATTAAACAAATACTTTATTGCTAAAACTATTACGAATCATTTGTGCCTTTAGCAAGTTCTGATGTTTTTGTTGGTGGAGGGTCTTGCCTGGATGTTGATGGCTGCTGACTAATCAGGGTGGTAGTTGCTGAAGGTGTGGGTGACTGTGGCGATTTCATAAAATAAGGCAACAGCGACGTTTTCTGCATTGATTGACTCTTCCTTTCATGAAAGATCTCTCTATAGAATGAAATGCTGTTTCACAACGTTTTACCCGCAGTAGAAAATTTTCAAAATTACAGTCAATCCTCACAAACTCTGCCACTGCTTTAACAATGCTGTTTATGTAATATTCTAAATCCTTTGTTGCCATTTCAACAATGCACAGCATCTTAACTGGGAGTAGATTTTATCTCAATAAACCACTTTCTTTGGTCATCCATTGAACTAGCTCCTCATCCGTTCAAGTTTTATCATTAGATTGCAGCAATGCAGTCACATCTTCAGCTCCACTTCTCATTCTAGTTCTCTTGCTATTTCTACCACACCTGCAGTTGCTTCTTCCACTGAAGTCTTGAACTTCTCAAAATCATCCATGAGGATTGGAACGTGTTAAAGTTGATATTTCCAAACTTGTGTTAATGTTAATATTTTCACCTCCTCCCATGAATGATGAATGTTCTTAGTGGCATCTAGAATGATAAATCCTTTCCAGAAGGTCTTCAGTTTACTTTTCCCAGTATAGCCTTACAAAAGGCTATAAGTATATGCTGAAAAATTTACAGTAAAAATTTACTATGTACTATATATTTTATAGTGTATACTAAAATTTTTATTATATTTTATAGAAGTAACCACAGTAATATAGTAATTTTATAGTATCTAAAATTTATTATTTACCATATATTTACTATTTACTTATACTAAAAATTTACTATAAGTAAATTTACCATACCTCTGGCAGTTATAGCCTTACAAAATTTATTTCTTAAATAGTAAGACTTGAAAGTCAAAATTATTTCTTAATCTGTGAGTTACCGAATGAATGTTGTGTCACCAGACATGAAAACAGCATTAATCTCCTTGTGTATCTCCATCAGAGTTCTTGAGTGAACACGTGGATTGTCAATGAGCAATAATATATTGAAGTGAATATTTTTTTCTGAGCAGTAGGTTTCAACAGTGGGATTAAAATATTCAGCAAGCCATGATGTTAACAGATGTGCTATTATTAAGGCTTTATTGGTGCCACTTGGCCATTTATGGAGTACAGGTTGAGTAGATTTAGCATAATTCTTAAAGGTTTTAGAATTTTTGAAATGGTAAGTGAACATTGTCTTCAACTTGAAGTTACCAGCTACATTAGCATCTGACAAGCTAGTAAGCCTGTTCTTTGAAGCTTTGAAGCCAGGCGTTGACTTTTCTTCTCTAGCTATGAAAGTCCTAGAGGGCATCATCTTCTAATATAAGGCTATTTCATCTACACTGAAATTCTATTGTTTGGTATGGCCATTTTACTTAAATCTGGATAACTTGCTGGAGCTTCTATATCAACACTTGCTGCTTCACCTTCCATTTTTATGTTACGGTCATGGCTTCTTGATTTAAACCTCATGAACCAACCTCTGCTAGCTTCAAGCTTTTCTTCTGTAACTTCCTCACTTCCCCAAGCCTTCATATAATTGGAGAGAGTTAGGGACTTTCTCTAGATTAGGTTTTGGTTTAAGGGAATGCTGTGGCTGGTTTGATAATCTATCCAGGCCACTACAACTTTCTCCATATCAGCAATAAAGTTGTTTCACTTTCTTATCATTTGTGTGTTCACTGGAGAAGCACTTTGAATTTCCTTCAAGAACATTTCCTGTGCATTAGAAACTTGGATAACTGTTTAGCAAGAGGCTTAGTTTTTGACCTGTTTCAGCTTTCAACATGTCTTCTTCACTAAGCCTAATCATTTCTAGCTTTTAAAAAATAGTACACATGATCATTTAATACACTCATATAATTTATACAAATCAAATCATTGTACTTGGAATATCCATTACCTAAATTAATTCATTACCTTTTATTTATACTAGAAACATTTAAATTTTTCTCTTCTAGCTACTTTGAAATGTATAAAAGTTTATTGTAAACTATAGTCAGGCTATTAATCTATCCAATAATACTATGGCTTATTTCTTCTATCAAACTGTGTATTTTTAACCTGTTAATCAGCTTTAATTTAAAGGGAGAGACCTGTGTCTCTTCTTTTCACTTGAACACTTAAAAGTCTTTGTAGGATTATTAATTTGCCTGATTTCAATGTCGTTGTGTCTCAGGGAAAAGTGAAGAGGGGACATGGGGAATAGCCAATTTGTGGAGCAGTCAGATCACACACATTTAGCAATTAAATCTGCCATCTTTTACGGGCATGGTTCATGGTGCCCTCCCCCAAGTACAATAGTAGCATTCAAGATCACTGATCAGAGATCACCATAACAGACACAATAATAATGAAAAAGTTTGAAGTATTGTGAGAATCACCAAAATGTGACACAGAAACACAAAATGAGCATATGCTTTTGGAAAAATGGCAGCACTACATATGCTTGATATGGGGTTGCCACAAATCTTCAATTTATAGAAAATGAGATATTTGTGAAGCACAATAAAGCAAAGTTCAACAAAATGAGAAATGCTTGTATTCTTATAAAATTCCAAATGTGTTTATCCCTAAATACTCATCTCTTAGTTTTTGTAAGAAAAGGGATGAGTAAATAGCTAATAATCACAAGACCCTGTAAAGTACAGGAAGCATGTTTGGAAATCCTAGTAGAATTATGTATTAATATAACTTTCACAATTGTTTCCTGAATCATAAAAAATCCCATGCATAATGTTCTGTTGATGATATAAACGCTTTTAAAAATTTATCAAGATATATTAACTCAAGCAAGCCATACATATAAATGAACAGTGGTCTATTTCTGAATAATTTCTTGAAAATAAAGTAGTATGGTATGTTTATTCTTTGTTCCAAATGATAGATACACTTTCTCTATAGAAAGTGAGATTATTAACATTTATATATAAATGATGCTAAGGTGATGCTTAAGTATAAAGATATTTTTAACAGAACAAGCATGATTTAAGCCTTCCCAATGCCATATACTGTAAATCATCAGATATTAGTAAACTAACATTTATACTAAAATTTTGGAAGGATATTTTCCCACTAGATAAATTACCATAAATGTAGCAGTTTGGAAACATGGTGCCTTATAAAAAGAGAGCAACCACGATGTTTTGTTTGGTGTCACATTTTACATTGAACACATTATCTGAGTGTTTTAATCTGCCACATTATTTTTAAAAACAAACTAGGAGGGGGTAATGAAAAATGTCTATTGGTATCTGGCTAAATTCACATTAAAGTAGAACTCAAGAATTCCAATTTTCTTTCCCTTAATTTATGTTAAAACGTGGGTTTTCTCTTAAATATACAGGTCATGGGATAGAACATTGCTTTTAACTAATCTTCCTTGGCCCCATCAAATGGTCAAATAGAAAATTTGCATATTTACCAGTTTACCTCCCCTACCTCTGGGATTCCCCATGGCAGGTTCTACACAGTTCTCTTCACAACAACTGTGAACTTCTGGCATACCAGCCTAGACCTTGTGCTTGAATCTCTGCAGGACAATATGTAACTAATTCCTCCTACTCTCATTAAATCAGCTTCTCTACACACAAGACAAGCAAATGGATTTATCTATCTATGATCCAAGCCTCAGAGCTTTCAAAGAAGCTGCTTTGGTATCAAATCAAAGAAAAGTCAGCAGAGATAAAATAGCAAACTTCCCTTGCATAATTTCTGCCCCTCCCAGTTGCCAAATGCACTGAATCATGCTACAATTATCCAAAGCACAAAGCCTGAGGGTAAATATTAACAAGTGCTGATTTTTTTTCTATTCAATATTTCCATTGTGCATTTCTTCCTCTCCGCCTTCTTCATTTAAAGTGTGATTATCTCCCATCCTGATTATTATATTTTACTTTCAAAAAAAATCAAATTCCAGCATCAACCCATTATTACTAATTATTGGTCTTTTGCCTTCCTTTCAGAAAACATGCCATCCTTTACATAAGGATCGTACAATGTTCGCAATTACACTTTTAAATGAGCTTCACCTTTCTAAAAGTAGGCAAGATATAGCCAAGTGTGATTATACGAAAGATAGATTTGTGAAAGAAGTTATTAAATCAAATTGGTCAGGATTCTTCCACCTGCAAGTGACAGATAAAAATAATTAAAACTTTCCTAAATTAAAAAAAAAAAACATCATTCATGGCTAGATCTAGATCCAGGGGCTCAAACAAAATCAGCTGAACTTCTATCTATCTTTCAGTTTGGCTTCTGCATTGGCTCAGGTCTCAGAAAGGCTTTTTTTTTCTTCTGGTGGTTGCCAAGAGTTTTAACTTACAATCTATCTTTTTATCATTCTACCCAATGATTTATACAAATGTCATAAAACTGTGTCTCATTGTCTTTTACTGGGACACATGCTTATTCCTGAGCAGGGACAGGAGACCCGGGGGCTCTAGTTGGCCGTATCTTGGTGACATTCCATCCCTTGGATCTAAGGGTAGAGCCAACTCCCTAAAACCACATGGACAAGAGTAGAAAGGGGGACTTGAAAAAATTAGGGGACATTTTGAGAATCCCAAACCAACCAATGTGAAGTAAATATGACACGAGGAAAAATATGTAGATATGTAAGTAAGGAGTATATGTATAATATAAACAAATAATCATGAAGCTCAGTACATCATGATATAATATTGGAAATATTTTACATTAGGCAGTAATAATTAATTATTCTTTATTTTTTAAAAACACATAATATCTAGGGTTATCTAGAGAACTAACAAAGAGTAGATGAAATAACTTTGCATCAGGATCTCTTTATAAGTGTTTGATTTTCTTTTTCCCCCGGAACCAGTGACTTATTTTCTTTAGAAACGTATACAAAAAACTCCATGTTTCCTCAAGGCCCAAGCTCATTCACAATAAGTCTCACAATGGCCAAACTCTTCACTATTATACATTTTCTGCTGTCCGCTTATAAATATTTTTCAAAATAGTCACAAATGGTATACTCAGGTGATTAAAGATGCACTAATAACCAGGAACATAATGAAACATGGGTAACAAAGGTAATTATTACAGTCTATAATTTATACCCCTTTCAGTTGTATTTTGTTGCCTCTAAACTAACAGCAAGTAAAGTTCACAATTTCATGTAGCAGCCACTTTTGCTGAAGTGGAGTGTAATCAGCATAGTTATCTTTAGGGTACACTGAAAGATGCAGCTACTCTTGTTGAAGAGTAGTGCTGTAGACACAGAAACAATCTGCATTTTGTGAACAAAGAAATGGATTATGAGTGGTGATTGGTGACGAAGAAGTATCCAGATTAATATAGGAAGAAGAAGACTAATTTGTAAGTCCCTAGACTTGACTTCTGGTCATAATTTATTAACTTGCTGTGTGACATTAGGTAAGCATTTCACCTATCTGGGCTTCAGTTTTCTCATTTTTAAAGTGTGCATATATATGTGTGTGTGCCTTCCATTTTCTAAATTCACTTTGATGTGCTGAGATTCTATAATCCACCTGGAGGAGAGGAAAAAGGCACATAGATTAAGTAAGCACTTTTGAGAAACTGGACCATTTGCATCAAGGCTAGTAACTGTGCTCATAATAGAAGTATTATAGAAAGATACCAGGCTTGGGAGAAAAATGGCATCGGCAACAACAGAATCCAAAATCTCTAAGATAACACAAGCCCCAACATAAGGCAAGAGCTGAACAGAGTTGGAGAAGGCTGGCAATTTTATGGTTACCCAAGAAATCAATTGCAAGAAACTAAATAGTTCCTTACTACTATTCACCCTTCCTATTATGATGATCGTAGCCAAGGGGCTCTCTGATTTCAGTTATTGGACCAGCAGTAGGCTCTTGAGCCAGAGTGGACTAGTGAAGTTTTGATCAGGGATTTGGATTTGGCAGGTAAATAACAAGTAATTTTCCTTCTTAAATGGATGAACTTATAACCTTTGGGAGTTGTTAATGGTCATGACCTCTACCATGTGGTCAAGAGAAGGAAGAGAAAACAGAGTAGAGAGAAGGACAAAGTGGATATTCAGAAATGTGAATAGGTGAGAGACAGATAATTCTGTTGGCTTTGGAGTTTCTCTTCCAGTTCTTCCTGAGACCAGCAGCATTCCTGTCCTTGAGTTATATAAGACACCCTAGTATTATTTTGAATTATTATTAAGGAAGTTTTTTCTTATGTTAATTTGAATTAGTTTTAATTAATACAAGCTGGTGGGAAATGGAAACTTTTTTTTCTGGTGGTAACTTAAGCTTTTTAATATTTGCTTTAACTCTTGGAGTTTCTGTTGATGAACCATAGAGTAGATACTAGGTACTACACATAGATTATTTTCTTTAATGCCCTCCAAAATTCTATGAAGTGGACAATATTATCTCTTTTATGTAGAAGATTAAAGTGAGGTTTAGAAAAGTTACCTAATTCACCCTGAGTTAGATGGCTATTAAGTGGTGAGGCTACTTTCTAATGGGCTTACATTAATTGGATTCTAACTCTGATCAGTTATCTCAGGTCCATGCTTTTAACCATTATTTCATAAGACTAAATAAGGTGTGAATTGCTAGCGGGAAATTCAGGTTGAAGAGAATGTATCAAATGCTGATTTTCCTAATACTTTGCAAGTTTTCAAAAAAGGAAATCAATATTGTTCTGAGTCAAGAATGGAGATATAAGGAGTGGTGGATTTTTAGGGAGTTTGATGTCAAAATAAATGTATCTTGTTATGTCAGATTCTGTAACTCTAAGTATTGCAGCTCTTATGGAGTTGTTTAAAAAAGGAAATTATGTAAGGGTTAGTTCATTTAGAAATGCAGTCTGTGCCTCATTTAGCTGGTATTTACAGTGCCAGAAGTCAAAAGCTACCACTTCAAGAGTTAGTGGATTCTCCCTCAATGAATTTCTCCAAGTCTGCAGGACCTTATAACTCTTTCAAGTCTGGCTGCATTGCCTTCACAAGTATTTTAAATGACGAACCTCCAGTTGGCCACAAACACATTCTTGTACAATTCCTTCATTGATGTACTCTTAACAGTTAACCAAACTGTTAACTTACTTTTAAACAAAACTGAATATTTGAAATGTCTGACTGCTTCCTATCAGTATAAAAATGTAAGTTTGGACAACAGCTGCAATTCATTTCAGTGAGGATTAAGTTTTGCCCAAAGAAGGGGAAAAAAGTTGTCTATAACAAGGGAAGAGTGATGTTCTCAATGGAAAGAAACAAATATACCCACAGCTTTTTAAATGTTGGTTAACATAAAAATGGCTTTGAAGAATAAATGAGAAACATTCTTTCTATTAAATTCATCTTATTTCCAGATGATGAGTAGCATCAGACCATAACTATTGTAAAAGTATTAAAGAAAATGGGAGATAGGATTTGAAGTACATTACAAAAATTCAACAGCATTCACTATACAATGGTTGGTCAAACATTATAAAATGTCACAGTTGCTTTGTAAAGAATGAGAAAAGTATGCCTTTGAGGTCTTTTCTCATTGAGAGCCCTTACAGTCTTTCCTCATGAATGAACTAATTGGTATCTTTTCAACTGACTAAGGTTATATAACAATATTAAATAGATGTAAAAGATTTTACAAGCACTCACAAACCACCACTACAGCCTAACAACTCTCTCAAATATGCACAATATCGTAGGAGTAAATGTGAAGGAAGCTCCTACGGTCACTGGTTGGACCTCTTAGGGCTAATATCTTGGCCAAGTCATGGATTTCAAGGTCAATCATTGCTTTTTACATTCAGAACTGAGCATTCTCAGCCCACCTAGCAAGGATCAGTTTCTTAATAGCCAACTTGTTCATTAAATCTTCCAATTAGTGTTTCCGGAAGCAAAGCACAGAGGATGAGAGAAGTAATTTCAGAGCCAGCTGGCCAGTGTGAATCCAGTATGAAGCCAGCTATCCCACTTGGGCAAATGGCTTAACCATCTCGTGGTTCAAATTGATAATCACGCAAATGGAGATAAGTACTAATTCCAACCTCATAGGAACATTGTAAGAAAAATATTAATAATTAGAAGACCTGTAGCATTATAGGAAGCACTATGTAATTGTTCAATATAAAAGTAAAACTTACTCATTTGTTCCAACAGTATTGATTATGTGCCTACCAAAGGCTAGTTAGTCACCATGGTTTGCTTGAGATAGGTAAGGTACCTGCCCTCATGAAGCTTCCATCTTGGTTAGAGAAGGAAGACAGTTTGAAATGTAAACAATTAAATAGACATCATTTTTCTAGGTACTGATAAATTTTATGAAGAAAATAAACTGAGTGATGAAATGGAGAAGATTTGAGGTGGGGTAGGGAGCAGTATTGAGCAGAGATAGTATCCTTAATATTTGAACCAGGGCCTGAGGATGAGAAGGAACCAGCCATGAGAATCACAGAAGGGAGACCGGGAAGAATGAGGCAGGATAATCTAGGATGTCCAGAACTTTGTTGTGGAGGAAGGGTATAGTAAGAGACTGAAGGGCCCAGCAAGGAACTGATGATATAAGACCTGGTAGGTCATGCTAGGAAGTTTGTGTTTTATTTTCAATTTCAATGAGAATGTATTTCTATTATGGCTCTTTTAGGTACCCAAATTCAGGTAAACAAATTTTACTTAAACAAGCAAAACAATTTTGTTGCATATGACCAAAAAATAGTGAAGAAAAAAAATCTGGTCCAGGCAGAGCTGGATCCAGACTTCCAGTAATAATTTCAGGACAGTTTTGGTTTCTCTATGTATTTACTTTCTCTATTTTGGTTCTACTCTCAGGCAAGCTTTTACCTTAACATGGGAAAGACGACTATTAGCATGTCCACACTAACACCTGTTTTCCATGCAAAAACAATTCCCCAGGATGACCCTTATTGTTCTGCACTATCACAAACTCACTTGGGAACCAAGTACTTTGACTCTGATCTACTGTGCCTCATTGACTTGCCCACCCAGAGCTAGAGGGTGGAATCAGCCTCACAGAAACCTCTTAGGAACGAACACGGATGGTGGATTTCCCAAAGAAAAGCTACAGAGATCCCAGCAGAACAAGAGGGAATGGATTCTGTGCAGGCAATCACAAAATATTTTTATCAGATATTTGAAGAATTTTTAACAAAGTAAATGATACACTCTTGGCTACATTTATGAGGTACAATCTTTTTGATCCATCATTTGTTCTCCAAGAATATATTGTTCTTATTATTCTATAACTCAAAGTAGATTTTCTATTTAGCTGCCACTTTTCCTGACTGCATAAAATATAATTTTAATGCCAAGTAAACTCAACTTAGGAATTTCCTCATTCAGGTCAATCCTCTTTTTTTACCTGAAATGATCTGCAATCCAGTGAGCTTTTGTAACATTATGTATTTATGAGGCTGGGTTTGAAGGATCAGGGATATGGTCCAAGCTCCTAATATGTCCATACTGGCATCCACTCAAATGTACATTATCCCTACCCTACATTTTGGCATCCATCTTCACTGGCATCTGTGGAGAGGCAAGTTCTCATTTGATGTGCATCTGTCCATGCACACAGGATGCTCTTGGACTCTCAGAGGAGTTGTGTTAGTCCATTCTCACACTGCTATAAAGAACTGCCCAAGACTGGGTAGTTTATAAAGAAGAGGAGTTTAATTGACTCTCAGTTCCACATGACTGGGAGGCCTCAGGAAACTTACAATCATGGCAGAAGGGGAATCAGGCACGTCTAACATGGCGGCAAGCAAGAGAGAGCAAAGGAGGAACTGCCAAACACTTATAAAACCATCAGATCTCATAAGAATCCATTCACTACCATGAGACAGCATGGGAGAAACAGACCCCATGATCCAATCATCTTCTACCAGGTCCCCCCCTCAACAATTGGGGATCACAATTCGAGATGAGATTTGGATGGAGACACAAAGCCAAATCATATTAGGAGTCAAACCTCTCTAGGGTATTTCTGCATCCCTTATAAGAACTTGAGAAACTTCCTGATTCTCTGCTATATAATCAAAACTTGGAAGGCCACATACATCCCTCCTGCCTAGACACCAAGGTATTGTGCCTTCTCTTCCACTGCCAATCACTCCTGAGTGTGAGTATCTCAGAAAGGCTTCCTGCCTCCTTAGGCTCACTTAGAGGCTAGGCACATTTAATGTACTCTCTTATTATTCTAAACCTCTTTTAGAGAGAGGACAATCTGGAAAAGATGGCATAAAGCTCCTACCCAACATGTATTCCTGCTGCTCTCTTATTAGGCTTTTCTTCTCCCTCCTTGGCTTTTTCTTTTTAATTAACTTCAGGATAGAAAAATTGACTCTTATATACATTCTTCTCATTTCACACTAAGTTGGATTTTAGTCAACCAAAGCTAGTCTTCAAGAACTCAAAAATCCTTGATCATATATATCTTTTGCTTAGTATTCTAAGGTCTATTTTTGAGAATTTACTTTTTTCCTGTTCTGTGTGACATCCCTTCTCCAGAGCAGTGAGCCCAATCCATACTAGGTGATCTCTGAATGTCCTTTTATAGATAAAACTACTGCATGCTTATGATCCGCTGTCAATCAAGTGATGGATGGTCATTGATAAGGTTAGTTTATCTGAACCTTGTTTTGCAGGTGACAATTCTCATCTTGTTTATGTCTTTTTCCTAAAATGGAACTTCCAAGATTTCTTCCAATCCATGAAATGACTCTAAAATTCAGTTTTTGGTTGTAAGCAACAAAAAATCTACTCTGGCTACTTAAAGCAAAAGGGATTCACTTGGATCACACTTGAGGATCACAGAGGAATGACATTCAACAGGAATTTAGGTAGCATGTCACCACTGCAGTGATAAACAATAAGCTCTAACCATGACTCACATCCTTTATCATTCTGGTCCAGGGAGAACGTATCCCATTTTTCTGGCCCAGATCACAGTCTACTGACTGTGCGCAGGAACACGGTGAGGGAGGATCTGACTCCCAGACTGTGATAGGAAGCAGATGCTACTTCCCACTGAGACTACATATAATGAGGAAAGGATGACATCTTTGACAGAAACCAAGGGGGGATTAGGAAGGAGAAGACCTCCTGGATAGATGAAAAATGACATAGATCCACTAACAATTCTATGATTCTATATTTTGTATGTAATATTGCTTCAGGCTAGAGAAGTCACTAAGGTGGTATTGGGAATGTTACTGTAGCCTCTTTCTGAAGATTAATAAAAGAAAAATAATCTCCATAGTATTCCTTCCATCAAAAGCAAACTTCTTAGAAAATTTACTTAATGCCTCCTCCTATACAAAACTTTAGTTTTTTTAGTAAGGGAGAAGGACATAACATTGTTATTCAGTTCCTCTGCTGACCTGAATGGATCATTATTTTCTATTAACAAACAGAAAGCAAACAAAATGTTAGACCAAACAGAAGAAACCTGACTTTGAGAAGAGTCAAAAGATACAGAAAAAATTGGGTAAGAAAGATGAATGTAAGAAAATCTGGAGAATGAGAAGGAAAAGCAGAGAATTGCATTTATAATAATGCCTTAGCAACAGCTTTAAATACACAAAATGAATCACTATGACAACTGGAGATCTCTCTCTATCTCTCTCATCCTCCTTCTAAGCCTTTCTATTTCCCTTGCTACCTCTCTCTCCCTTTCTTCTTTTATTTTTGACATCAATACCAGATCCCTGCTATCTGCTACTGGCGAAAGACTTGCAAGCTAACATCACCAATCTTGATTACACACCTCACCCAAAATGATCACTTCAAAAGATTAAACAATTCATCAAAAATAAAAATACTACACAGAATTTCCTGCTTTTTTTCTTTACTTAAAGCTTCTGTAAACACCTTTAATTTCTTCTTTGTATGTAATTGTAAGCATTTCCCATACAATGCTGACTTACAGCTTTGGCTCTTTGTCATAACAACATGGTAAATAATCATAACATGCTTTGAAAATGTATAGTTTGTGTAAATCTAAACTACAGTTCTATGTAAGCTTGCCCACAAATGTGTTTTCACTAAATCGGGACTGCCTACACCCAATGGTGAGAAACGTGTATAACTCTATTTCCCTAGCTTTAATGATTTCTTTAACAGAAGAGCCCTTTAGATCTTAGTTGGATGCAGACCAACAAATTTATTCACTCGGCTCAGTAACTATCATATAGGTATGCCATTTGCTTGACACATTTGATAGGATAACTTCTTTAAGATATATGGCTTTTAATAAAAATAAAACAAAATATTTATATTAATATTTTATATTAAATGATAATATATTTTAATAAAGTTAAAATCATCATTATAATCTACAATATTTATTGAATACTGCCTGCTAACCACCTGTGCCCAGCACTTTAGTTTCATTCAGTCCTGATAACCATCATATGTGATTATATGTTTTTTATATATATATATGTTATCTCCATTTTGGAGGTATCATGAATAGCTAATGAATAGTAAATGGTACACCAAGGTTTCAAACTGAGCTTATTCAGGAGCCCATTAGGCATTAAATAACCCTGAAATCGATGGACTGGAGTGTGCATTGGGCAAGGATGTTATATCAAATTTAGTTTTGTAGTCAGTACTTAAACTCATGAGACTGGTGTTAGTGCTCCACCTGCTGAGTTGATTTGTTGGAAGAAGAATCTTTGCTAAGCTCACCAAGGCACCCTTAGTAGATTACCCTGTTTTACTTTCCTCACAGAACTTCTCCTATCTGAATGTAAGTTGAAAAGAGCAGGGACTTTTCTTATCTTGTTAGCGCTATTTTTCCAGCAACTTAGATTGCCTAACCCATAACAAGTGCTCAATCGATATTTGTTGAATGTTGAACTTGCATATTGGATCTCAACCATAAAAATCAGCTCTGTATCAGCTGAAATGGAAATCAAGTCATACTCTCATGGATAATGTCATCAATTTTTCCAGTTCTTCCTTTGCATTCATATGTGTTTGTGTGTGGGCATTGTGTGTGTATAGGTGTTTGTGTGTTTGTGAGGTGGGGGTTTAATTTTTATTTGTGGGGAACAGTGTTATTTCTAGCTATAGCATCATGGAGTACATGGGACCTAAAAATGTGCCACAGACAAATGTTTAAAAGATTTTTTTTTTTTTTTTTTTTTTTTTTTGAGACAGGGTCATGCTCTTTCACACGGGCTGGAGTGCAGTGGCACAATCTCAGCTCGCTGCAGCCTCGACTTCCCAGGTTCAAGTGATCCTCCTGCCTCAGCCTCTAGAGTAGCTGGGACTACAGGCACAGGCCACCATCCCTGGCTAATTTTTGTAATTGTGTGTGTGTGTGTGTTTAGAGACAGAGTCTCAACTATATTGTCCAGGCTGGTTTCAAACTCCTGGGCTGAAGCCATCCATCTTCCTTAGCCTCCCAAAGTGCTGGGATTACAGCCATGAGCCACTGCCCTGGGCACACTTGTCTTTGAGAATTTAAGAGGACAACATATGCAGACGATTAAAAATATGAGCTCATAGTCTGGCAGCCTAAGTTAAAAATGATGTAAATTTTAATTATTTATCTGTAGTCTCTTATGATTTTCATGAAAATATAATCCTTTTGTTACCTTTGATTTCAATGCTTATATGTTTTGTTTCATTTTTATTTAACTGACTAGATCTTTCAGTTAAATGTTGGAGAAATGATAGCTAGAATCTGTGCCCTTTTCTTGATTTAAAAAGAAATATTTTAAAATATTGCAAAATTATAATTGCTCTATATGCTATATTTTTTGGCTGATTTCTATTACTAGCTGCACTGGGTATCAAATTATTGCCTCTTCACTCCAAATACACTCTTCATTGTCTGCCTGTATAAATGGAGATGGGCCCTTTAAGATTTTTCCTTTGACAGCTGGCTTAATGTTAAACTTTGCCAGTAGTGGGTTGTAGAGATAGATTGCAGGAGGAAAGGGTTTTCTTTCCTGATTTTGGGGTGGTAACTGTGCATGCTCCTGCTCATATGGATTGTCCACTGCCCAGCCCCTACAGCACAGGCAGCTCCTCTAGCATCTTCTCTTGAAGCACTGCAGCTTCTCCAAGATCAGGTTCCTGCAGCATGGGCAGCTTCCCCCATGTCCAGCTCCTATAGCACAAACTGCTTCTTCAGTGCTAGGCCACCAGAGTGCATGGAGGGGAGAAGCCACCAGTGAACAGCAGCTTCCACTGACATGCCTCTTCTATTGTTTCATTGCACAGTTCCTCCAGGAAGATACTGCTCTATGAACAATTTTCCCACAAAACCCCAGAGCAGGTTTCTTGCAATTTCCTGAGGGCAGATTTTCATCGAATTCCAGTGGCATGGCACCCTAGTAACTTCTCTACCATCTCCCACTCCAAGGAGTTCTGGATCTGGAATGGGGAGAGGGTCTTCTCTGAGCACTGTATCTCAGCCCTCGTGGTAGTGGTGCATTTTATATTTGCTGTAGCTAATCCCTCACCCACTCTAATAACACGTTTTACTTTAAAAAATCTTTTAATTAAACTTTTCCTATTCATATTGCTGTGTGGTTTTCCTTTCCTGATTAGACCTGATATACCAGGTTAAGTCACTTTTCTTCTTATTTTGCATAAATATCATTAATGGACACTGAACTTAAAGTCCTTTTCTCCACAAGTTGAAATAATGATGTGTTTTTAAAAGTATGTTGATGTGGTAATGTATATTAATGTCTTTTTAACATTGAACCATCATTTCACGGCTGGAATAAATCCAACGTGGTCATGATTTTTTAGGCATTGTTATCTTTGGTTTGCCAATATTTTCTTAGAACTTTTCTGTCTATGTACACACAGTTCAAGATGTAATTTTCCTTTTTTGTTTCTCTTTGTGTGGCATTGACATCAGGTTTATACAAACTTCATGAAACATCTTAGAGAAAGTTAGATGATATTCTGTCATCCAATTTCCTTTCTTTTCTGACCTTCCTTTCTCTTCTCTTGAGCAGCTGCTGTGGAACCTCCGCTCATGCTCTCCACTTTTGCCTTAGGTCTCCATCATCTTTAATTTGAGCTATAGCAAAGCTTTCTTCCCTTACCCACAGGGTTATCCAAGTTATCTTTTCAAAACATCAGTTTCAAATAGTCCCGTTTTCTTACATAACAACATTCCTGAAAACTTAACCAAAGGCAAATATGTACAAGCCACCAGTGAAATACATATTGTAAGAAAAAAACTCCTGGAGTACAAAAAATTGATCCAAACTTCCTAACTACAGTTTGCCTTTTAGATATTGTCTTAAAAGTTTGTAATTAGCATTTCACATATGTTCTTTGACTTTGTTCTCTTCATTCCTAATTACTAATGCAGTCAACAGGCTTAGGTTCAGTGAGTAACAAATTGAAGGCTAACAGTCTCTATGTGATGATTTCCATCTTTATCTCAAAGCTTATTCAGTTCATGAGGTCTTTGCTTCTCACCTATGTCAGCACTTTAATTTATTTTCTGTTGGTATAATAATATAGGTAAAATGCAATAAACATACAATTTAAAAATTTGTGCTAAGATGCTGGCACACCTAGAAATTACACAGCTTGCACTACCAGCAAAAACACATGCAAATTTAGAACATAAAAGGCAATTTGAGGATTTTCAAGCATCATGTTTGAAAGTGAGCATTCTTTGAAAATGTTGAAATGGTCAAGGGTTCTATTTACAAAAATTTTTGCTGTTTCTTCATTGCTTGAAGAGTAAATTTAAACTTCTGAACATGCCATTCAATGCTATCCCTACTCCCAGCTTACTTTTCAAACGGGAATGCCCACATTTTTCATTTCCATTATCCTGTGTACCACTCACTGTTTTCAGATATACCTGGTTTTCTTGCCATCTCCACAGTCATGACGTACCATTAATCTGGCTTTACCATCTCCTCTTCTCTTCTTTTAAAATCACTTAAATTTGTCCAGGTTTTTGAAAATAGTAACTCCAGTATGAATTTTCTTCCTTCCCTCTTATACAATTAGCTTAGGTTTGTAGGACAAGTTAATTTTTCCTCTGTGTTGCCAGAATACTTACTTGTTCTGAAACAGTATCTTCTGATTAGAGATAACTATACCAGTTTGGGGTACAGCATTAATCACTTCTTATTTTCATATTTCAATTAAATGGTTTCAGTCATTATATAATTCTTCCAACAATTTCTTCTTATTCCCAGGGCCTACATTCTAGAATAATTCTAAGGATAACAAAAGTTCTGCTAACCACTAACACTTATGCAATACTTACAATGTACATTTTGTATACTTGAAGCATATGGTCGTAACAGCAATTCTACTGAGTACATATTAGTATAATACTTATTTTATATGGCAGGATACCAAGGTACAGAAAAGTTAAGTAACTTGCTCAAGATCACACAGCAGTTCTCTATGGCTTCTATCACTGAGCTTTGTGGGGAGGAAAGCTGTAGGCAAACGGTGAAGAAGCTGATTGTGTGAGTTACTCTGAAAACCAGGGTGGCACAAGTAGGTTTTGGGCTCAGGTGACATAGTATGTCACAGAGTAAAAGACAAAGAGACTCTCTTCTCACTTCTGAGTAGGCCTCATCCTGGCTTCAGTGCAGACAGGATTTAGGGGAAGGCAGTGGCTCAAAACCTTGAAGGTGTTCCATTTGGGCAGCTCTGGAAGCCAAAATTCCTAGAACATCTATTGGCCTTCTCATGAACTGCAACAGCAGTGTTGGCATAGGAAAGCTTTCAGGCTCAGAGAACGTTGCAAAGGAAAGCACTGGGGTAGTAAATACTGTTGGGGTGATTTATCTAGTAGTGTCAAGAAATAACTGGGTGAAACTTGGCTAGACTGTAAATCCTCCATTAGGAGGGACTGGGCAAAAAACACTAAGGTCTGCGTTATTTCCATCAGTAAGAGGAAGGCCCCAACTGTGCCTACGATTTTGAGAAGTCTAGAAACTGGGATACACAAATGATCTTATCTATTCCTCCACAATTAGCTTGCAAGATATGCATTATCATTTCTACCATAGATATTTAAGAAACTGAAACTCAGAGAAATAACGTACTCAAAACTAGGACTCTTGTAAGTGGTAGAGCTAAGATTCAAACCTAGCTATTTCTGACTATGAAGTTCATGTTCTTTCCAATGTACTCTACTGCCTTCCTGTAATCATGCATTTAAAAAAAAAAAACAAAAACCACTCTATCTTGTGTTTGACAAATATAGGCAAAGCATTCCTTTCTCAGTACATGGCATTTCTCATGACCTAGAAATTAGAATTCATTGATAATTTTGTAAAATAAACTCCCCAGTGAAGGGTTTTGTCCTCACCTAAGATAGATAAGCTTCGGTAAGCTGCTACAATGTGATGATTCTCAATGTGGTTTTCCTTAGAAAATGTAGGTTCAGATGTAGCTATCACTTTTAATATGTACATAAATGTGTGTATATACCACAGCTGTTCAACTATCAGTTCATATGGTGCACAGATGAGAGGAGGCCCTCTGTTTCCCACAATACACAGCCTACCTCTCAGAAGAATTTAAAAAAATGTTTACAACAAAATATGTTTCCCAAGACATAATATTCCCCATAAATCTAGGCATTATTCTACTTAAGACATTCTTTGAACTCCTTCCTTTATTAAAAATAAAAATAAAAGTAAAATAGTGTCTCAGAAGTAGAAAGGAGAGAGGGTGCCATAATATCATTAGTAGAAACACAGCCCAAGCAGGGGATTCCTTCCACATTGAACTCGAGTCCATGTATCTCAGTTCTGATGAAACTGCAAATTTGATTTTTCTTATAGGAAACGTGATTTTGCATTAGATTTAATTTTGAGGAATTTATGACTCAGAAGAAACTTTAGTTCAATTCATTCCAAAGAAGGGGGAAATGCCGTTGCTATAGCCAAAGTTAACAGTTTCTTTGTGAACCTGAATTGAATTTTTTACCGTTACATGTAGGTCAGGAAAGCATGTTATTGATTCATTTGGACACCTCAGCCAAGGATGTGAACGTTCTCTGGGGTGAGCTAGTTTAATCTGTATTTGCTTCTGTTTTGCTCTCAGCTGGTCTGAATTGATTGGGTCAAGTTGGTGAAGTGATGGCATCCTTCCTTCTTGGTATCTAATTCTGACCCACTGAATGTCAACAAAGTTTCAGAAGGCAACGCCCCCTTGGTGGAGCTGAGAATTTAAGTCCTCATGCTACACAATTCGTGGTTTTATTGAAATGTACAAATAAAACAGATATGTGTTTATATAAATGTATATTATTAAAAACCATATTCATAAGCTGGGACAGAGGTGATGGGAGGAGAGGAGGAAAGCTATGTCTGGGAGTCCCAAGAGTCATTCCCTCATAGTTACGCAAAAGTTTCCAAATTAACGGCCTGAAGAAAAATCATGAATATATTTTGCCAAGAATGTTTCCCAATACATTTCATCCCAATACATTTTCTATGTGTCTCAGAAAACGAATCCATTCCTTTCAAACATCTTTAACTTATTGATGTTCATGATTTTCTACACTTTTCGAATCAAAGTGCGAAATAGAACATTTGTTCCAAAAAGATGCACTTTGAGTTTTGTATTCGGGATCTAGTAGGTTGTTTAGATTATTTGAGGTTTTTCTTTTAACAATTATGAATAAACTACTGTTCTGGCACCAATATGGATGATTAAACAATAACACTTGGAAGCAAGTTCAATAATGGAATCACAATGACAACTCATAAGAGTTATACCCCGTGCGAGGCCATGGCATTTCATTGAAATGCCTATTGTTTCTTTAACAAACCAGGTGTCACAGCTTTTGGGACTGGTTTGTGCAGGCCAAGTTACTACTGAAAGTTTAGCATAGTGTTAGAATATTTTAAAAGGAAAATTTGTTGAAACGTATCTTCAAGTCAGTATTAGAATCTGAAAACCTTGCAAAGTGAATACTTATCCTATTCCCTTATGAAGCAATGCATTATCTCACTATTTTCCCACTACTCTGTGCCACTCCCATCTTTAGTTAGTCAAACTTTTTGTCTTTTGAAATTCAGTTCAGAAACCCCCTTCTCCACAAATTCCTCCCATATTCTCCTCTCTCTTTTAAAGTGAATTCTATCCTTTAAATGCCCATCTTATTTTACCTGTATCTCTCTGGAGGCAGATTTAGTCTTTATTATGATCACTTGACCACATGTCTTACTTTCCCTACTTGATTCTAAAAGCTCTTAGAGTTAGATTCATTATCTGATTCATCTTTGAATTCTTCATAGGTACTTAGTCCTGTATACAAGCCAGGAATACTAATAAAAAGACCCAACATTTATTGCATGTTTACTATATCCCAAGCAGTCCAGAAGGCATCATTTAATTCTTTGAAAACCATACAACATAGGTACTATCATTTTTGTAGTTTATGAGTATGAGACCTCAAACTTCAAGAGAGTAAGTAACTAGTAAATATTCAAACCCAGGCAGTGAGACTTTGGAGCTGGTGCTCTTAAAACACAGAGAGAGAAAAGGCACGAAATTAAAAAAAAAAAAAGTTTAGCAAGTAACTGACAGGAATTACAAAACGGAGATTAAGATGATATGTTTCAGTCTTCACTACAAGGACATTAAAATAATCTAAACCCCACCCTCTCACCCTCTTTATTACAAAAATAACAATTCACAGTTTCTCTATTTCTACAGTTTTCTGGTCAGTTTTATCTTAACCTGGCAGAGCCAGAATTTAAATCCAGGGATAATAAAATCCAAAGTCCTGTATTAACCATGAGGCTAGGGCTTTCTCACCCTTTAAGGTTTATCCTAAACTTCTGTTGTGGCCATTTCCATCGTGTTGTTCTGTTGCCCTATTGACCAAGTGCTAGTGCCTCCACCTTTAAAGTCTGCCATATATTCTTAGGCTTCTCATTTCTTCTGCCAGCCTCCTGTTTCCAAGGTCAAGGCAGGTTATCATTTTCATTCTTTCTTTGCAGGTCAAACATTTATACTTTGTGACATTCTTGTTGCTCCTCTCTGTGCCCTTTTCAAGTTATATACATATGATTTTAATATTAAGTGACCGCCTTGAATTATACAATTGTTGATCTAATAATTGTCCTGTGCCTTTTTTTTTTTCTAACCACAATATCGACATGATGACACAGGCCGAACTGGTTACTCCACTGTCCTGTGCATGAATACAAAATAACAAAGGAGCAGGTGAGAGTAGGGGAGCTTCTTGCCAGCTGGAACTTTAGAAAAGAGTGATGTTCTGTAACCTCAGGAGCCATTGAGCACAATTGAACCTTGTCTATTTTTGGCAATATATAAAGGATAGATGTAATATTGTGGCTTCCTTCCCCTGCCCCCTCCACTTTGGGGATATATGGAACTAATCTAGTGCATAATGGTAAGCAGGCTAGTAATCTTGGTTGCATGGTACTTTGGGTTAGAGTGCAACTCAGAACTATTTTTGGCATTTTCCTCCTATCAAGGTTCATATAGATACAGCAATCCTGGACACACATCTTTTCTATATTCCAGGACTTCGGTGCTTGTTCTGTACAAACAGCATGACATAATTTTTTTTATACACATGGGATATAGATTTTATGATATGATTATGTAGAGCTTTAGTTTTCTTAAGCTATCTTTGTTTTCTTAAGTTAGCTTCTGTCAAAATACTTAGGTGTAATTCAGAATTTTAACATTTTTTTGCACACACTATACAATAGTCTTTTCTTCCCCTACTTGTAAGATTTTTTTCTTTCATATACATTTCCCTAACAGAAAAAATATATATACACACATACACTAATGATAAAACACAATGTAACCCTTGTCATTACCACAATTATTATTACTCATTTAGGCAGAGAAATAGTCTTATCACAAGCATTGTTTTATGAGTTTTCAATTTTGAAAATTCAATTTGGCAAATTTGGTGACAAGTTTCCATAAAAGATTCACCAAATTATGTACCAAAGTAAATCTTTAATAGGCTGTTATCTTCAATCCATGTATAATTTAAATACATTCTGCATTTCCTTCTTTTGGTTTCAACTGTGTGCCTGAGCCTCAATGTTGCCCTACCTGAGAGCACTCCTCAAATTTTAACGTGCACACAAATCATCGAAGGATCTCATTAACAGCCACATTCCTAGTAGTTCTGAGAGGAGGGCCAGAGATTCTGCATTTCTACCAAGGTATCAAATGAAGCTGATGCTGCTGGTCTGTGGAAAACTCTTTGAATAGAAAACACCTTTGTGCATAAGAAGTTCTCAGTTAAACCAGTGGAAGAGGTATGCCTGATTCTTCTCTTTTCCTAAATGCTAAACCAATTAGTCATTCATTTAACAAACGTTTACTGAACTCCACTCTGTACCAGATAAATCAAGTGTTCTCCTTTACATTGCAGATCCATCTACATTTTTTCATTTCCACTGATTCTACTATCCAACTTTATGCTACTATTTTTGTGTTTTGGAACTTTTGCAATAGCTGCTGAATGCATCTCTCTATATACGTCTTTGTTCTCCCTTCAATCCATTTTTAAAATAGCAAAAAAAATTGATATTTAAAAATACATAGTATTCTGATGTATCAAATACATCAAACTTTCCCATTGATTCAAGATAAATTTCAAATTTTTTTACACAAAAATTTTGGAAAGATTCTGTTTACATTAATACCTTCATCTCCCTTTACCCTCCCCCTTGCTTTTGAGCTTCCAGCCGCTTTGGCTCTTTTAATTATTAAACTTGTTACACTTTTTCCCATCTCATGTCTTTCACACATGCTGTTCCTTTCCCTAGAATGCTCTCTCTTTATCTAGTATTATCCATACTTCATATCTCAGATTAACATCACTTCCTCAAAAAACTTTTATTTGATTTTCCAAACTAAGTCAGAATATCCCGTTATAAGTTATTTTAGTGCCACTAATTTTCATTTAAGGGAAATTTTCATAGACATAATTATATCATTAAATATGAAAATCTACTTCCTTTGATAATCAGTTGTACGAAGGCATGGATCTTTTCTCTTTTAAATTCCTTTTTAAAAATATTTATTTATTTATTTATTTATTTGAGACAGGGTCTTGCTCTGTCACCCAGGCTGGAGTGTAGTGGTGTGATCTCGGGTCACTGCAACTTCCGCCTCATGGGCTCAAGCGATCCACCCACTTCAGACTCCTGAGTAGCTGTGACCATAGGCACATGCCAACACAACATGCTATTTTTTTTTGTATTTTTGGTAAAGATGGGGTTTCATCATGTTGCCCAGGCTGGTCTCGAACTCCTGAACTCAAGGGATCTGTCTACCTCAGCCTCCCAAAATGCTGGGATTACAGATGTGAGCCACCGTACCCAGGTTTTTAATTCCTATATGCTTAGTGCTTAGCATAGTGCCTGCGACATAGTAGGAAATGAATGATTTTAAAAATAGAAAGGGAATATTCTAGATCATCTGAATCCCTCTGTTAAAAACAGAAGTAGTTTACCAGTTTTTAAAGAACTAGGCTATAAAAACACATATGATTAAAATATGCTCCAGTTTCTTAGATGTGTTAATGAGGTGTTTCAGAATGTTCCAGTTCTTCCACACCATTTATAAGGTATCCATTTTTTCTCTGAAATTCATGAGATGATTAATAGAGAACTTAAATTATTTGCATATTAGAAAACCCCTGCTGCCTATGTATTTGAAAAGTGTTTAATATATTGCCACATACAACCTTCTACTGCTTCATAAATTGTTTCTGATGACACATAGCTTTTGTATATGGTGAATAATTATATTTGTTTAAGAATCCTTTGTCAAAAAGGAAGATGAATTTTCAGGAATGGTATCCCAGGAAACCCTTGTAATTTTATTATTTGGGTACTCTCAAATGGATGGCTTCATCCTTTATCTAGCTGACAAATTTCTTCTCTAAGCATTTGTCAAAACATATTTCAAATCTGTTTCTTAAAGTTCAGCCATCACTTTGGGACATAAAAGGAAAGAAATGCAGGAATGCCTGACAATGACCCTTGAGCCTGCATGTCCCCACTACTTTGGACCACAGGTCTAAGAGTTCTCTATGATTTCTTTACAAAATATTATTTGATAAATATTTTTCAAGGTCTGGAAAGTTATCCTCAACTTTCTGAAATGAGTGGAGAAGCAAAAGTAATTTTGGAAAGTCCATGTGTTCTTCATTGCATAGCAAACAGGAAAATAATGCAAATTGGTGAACTGAAGTGATTCAGTTTGTGGCATGTTTAACGTATTTTCAGAAGGCTGCTATTATTGTGTGACCCAAGAAGATCATAGGCAAAGACCTCAGCTCTCCCCAGGAGGACACATTGTGTATCTCCAAAATGGTGAGTCAGCTTTATTTTAAGCCCTGAGTGAAGTGGGGAGCATTATTCTCCTCAGGTCCATAGTGGGCTCCAGGCCAGCAGCAGCTGTCAGCTCAGTGGGGTTTCAGCTCTCTGCTCAGTGCAGATTGACTTGGAGCCCTTGGCAGGGACAAGTGAGAGACGAGTGAGTGCTTACGGGAAAACACTTAAGTTGTCTATTCCCTCTTCATTGCTGATGTTTTACAGTCCAAATTCTACTTAGTAAACATCAGGAAAAAGCTGCTCCATCCTCAGTAGCAGTGCAAACATCTATTCTCACCAGTACATTGCATTAGTACAGCTTAACTGAAGGTCACTGAATTCCTGAACCAACCAACAATGTGACGGTGTGTGTTTTATCCCCACAGAGGGCATCTGACTAAGGATTACTGCAGGGTTATTCTCAGCTGCATTTTTGCTCTGATTCTTAATGTTACTCACCTTCTCACATGTATGTCTCTAATCTTACACTGTTCCCAATGATTTCATACTATAAATACAATAAGTGTTCTTTTTACTGTCTTTTGCCTTTTTCTAACAAGTCTTTTCCTAATTTTTGTCTTTTTAATTAACCATTTAACACATTTAAGATGTTTAAAATTTATCTTCTAGTAATGTTCAATTTCCCAATTTACAGACAGGGTAAATGGCTAAGGTAACTAGTAGGAGTGCATCCAGAGACTCTATTAGTCCCTTTAGAGTATGTGAAGACTTGTTTTTGTGGTATTTTGGCTATTTCCCTCTGATTTTCATTTTCTTCTTTAAGTCAGACCTCATTGTTACATCCCCAAAGGATCCAGGGATACACTTAAGAACAATTTCATCTTGTCCATGTGGATTCTGGGGAAAACCACAGGGTTTAGAAAGAGTCACAGGAAATAAGCAACTTCTCACCCTAATTCTAATACTCTCATCTCCTTCACCATCTACATGAACCTCTCTCCTTCTTCCATCTGTTTTCATTGATGTATAATATTTGTACGTATTTATGGGTTGCGTGTGATATTTTGTTACATGTATAGAATGTAATGATCAAGTCAGGATATTAATCATATCCATCACCATTAGCATGTATTATTTCTATGTGTTGAGAACATTTCAAGTCCTTACTTACAGCTATTTTGAAATATATAACACATTGTTGTTAACTATATTCACACAACTCTATTACTGAGCATTACAATTTTTTTCTTCTATTGAACTCTATGTTTGTACCCATTAACCAGACTATATTCTCCATCTTCCCATACACACCCACATACTTGCCAGCCCCTGGTAACTGCCATTCTACTCTCTACCTCCATGAGATCCACTTTGTTAGCTCCCACATGAGTGAGTACACGCAATATTTGTCTTTCTATATCTGGCTGATTTCACTTAACATAATGACCTCTAGTTTCCTCCATGTTGCTACAAATAACATGGTTTCATTTTTTTTATAACAAAGTCATATTTCATGCTATTAATATGTCACATTTTGTTTATTCATCTGTTGATGGACACTTAGGTTAATTACATATCTTTGCTATTGTGAATAGTGCTGCAATAAACATGGGGTACGTGTATCCCTTTGATATACAGATTTCATTTCCTTTGAATACTCAGTAGTGGGATTGCTGCATTGTAAAGTAGTTCTAGTTTTAGTTTATTGAGAAGTCGCTATACTATTTTCCATAATGGCTGTACTAATTTTGCATTTTCACCAATAGTGTATGAGTTCCTTTTTCTCTGCATTTTTGCCAGCATTTGTTATATTTTTATCTTTTTGATAATAGTCATTGAACCTAAAACTAAAAAATTACTAGAAGAAAACATGAGAGAAATATTCTAGGACATTTATATAGGCAAGCATTTTAGAAGTAAGTCCCCAAAAGCACAGACAAAAAAATAGACAAATGGGACTATATTAAACTAAAATGCTCTTGCACAGCAAAGGAAACAATTAACAGAGTGAAGAAACAGCCTGTTAAATGATAGAAAATGTTTGCAAAATATTCATCAGACAAGGGATTAACAGTAATATCCAGAATACACAAGGAACTCAACACCAAAAAGCCAAACAATCCCATTAAAAGGTGGGCAAAGGATCTATATAGACATTTCTCAAAGGAAAACAGACAAATGGCCAAAATGTATATGAAAAAATGTTCAACGTCACTAATCATCAGGGAAATGCAAATCAAAACTGCAATATCGTCTTACCCCAGTTAGAATGGCTATTATTTCCTTCTATCTTTCCATTTCACCATAAAAACGTTTCATTCTTCTGTTATTTAATAACATTATTCTGAGGCCTATGTTGCAGAAGGTGTGCTAGGCAGTAGGGGAACACAATAATAAATGAGACAGAATTTTTCCCTGCCCAGCTACATTCTGGGGAGGAAAACCAAAAGTAAACAAGTGAACAGTAATAACCAGGAGAATAAAGGGTTGCTGTTACAGATAGTAACGGAGACCAGTTCCTTTCTACGTAAAATATAAACACTTTACCTAGCATTTAGGAAGACCTTTCAGAGTTGTATTTAAGCAGAGATCTGAAGAATAAGACCACTTCAAACATGCAAAGAACCCAAGGGAAAACATTTCAGGCAGAGAGAAAGAGAAGGATCAGGAAAGAGCTTGTGTGTTTTTGAAAAGACTTTTTGAAATCCAGGGTAGCTGTGGGATAGCAGAGTTTCACCGATTGAGCTTGGTGAGTGAGGCTAAGGACAGATCACTTGAGAACCCTGGAGGTCATAGCAAACTCCTGAAGAACAATCTAGGCTCTTTGGATGGAGTGACCCTGTGAGAACTGTAGTAATTGACTCTTAAACCCAAGTAATAATTCCAGGAAAATCACCGGCTTGGTAGATTATGTACAGACATGATTGGCCTGGTCCTGGGGTGGGGGTGAGGAAAGAAACTCAGGAAGTCCATTCTCATGACTATTGTTCACAGAGAAGTATCCAGAAGAATCAGCTTTTGCATTTTCAAGAGAACATTGTGGAATGTAATGTATACAGTATGTATCTCTTAGCAATGGGGGAATGTCTCACGTTTTATTTCCAGTCCATACTTCTACCCACTGGGTGATATGCTTATCTGTGCATTTAAGATCTGTTTATCAGTCATCCAGGTTGGCAGCGAAATGGAAATTTTTAGGAAAATTTAACTGAGCCCAGCCTACTTGAATTCAAACTAAAACCACCTCAGGAAATTTCTTTTAGCTTTTTCATTTTCATGGTTATTTTCTACATGGATGTCTATTGAGTTTGGACTTTGTACAATATTCCACATCTGTTAGTGTTTTACTCTTTTTTCATTCTTAATATGCTTTCATCACCTCCCTTGTTGCATTTTAAAATGTAATCATTTGATTCCTAACCACCCCCCTCCAGTTGATTTTTGTTTGAGGATTACTATAAAGCTGTAAACTTCTGATACTTTGGTAATTGTTTTAGAAATTTAAAATACAAATGCACTTTATGCATTATTTTCCAACAAAGCATTTTTTAAAACTTACTTCAAATGAAAAGTTTACTTGGCTTCTTTGAATAATAGGTTGAGCCAAGGGTGAAATAATATGTTATTATTATTTGTATTATTGTATTTCAGAGCATGTGACTCTGTGGAGACCTAGGAAGAGTTACAAATACTGGTCCCAGATGGTGGAATAACACATGTTCTATGTCTTAGTATGAGGAACAAATCAAGCAAGTAAACTATTCCCAGACCTTTATTACATAGCTCAGTTCTGGAATGATTATTGTGCTTCTGGCAAGACACAAAGGTGGAAAACAGACATTTAAGTGGAGTTAACATTAAAGGAATTATTGCATTCTTTTCTGAACATAATCACCTGTAACTGAAAAAGCAATGGTTCCACATGTCACGTTCTTTATTGATTTCTGTTAGATATTGGTACTTATTTGACCTGAGTATAGATGTGGGAGGTTGCTAACATAGAGATAATTGAGAACTTAATAAAAGTATACTTGGTTTGCCAAGTGGTTATTGATAAGAATAGAGGAGTATATTTAGAGCAGGGGTCCCCAACCCTGAGGCCATGGTCCAGAGACAGTCTGTGGCCTGTTAGGAACCAGACTGCACAGCAGGAGGTGAGTGTTGGGTGAGAGAGCATTACTGCCTGAACTATACCTCCCGTCAGATCAGCAGTGGCATTTGATTTTCATAGGAGCGCAAACCCTATTGTGAACTGTGCATGTGAGGGATGTAGGTTGCATGCTCCCTTTGAGAGCTAGTGCCTGATGACCTGAGGTGGAAATGTTTCATCCCAAAACAATCCCTTCTGCCATCTGTCTGTCCATGGAAAAATTATCTTCCATGAAACCAGTTCCTGGTGCAAAAAAGGTTGGGGACTGCTGATTTAGAGTATATAAAAGTTGGTATTTCAAAAAACATAAATAGTATGCTTGTGTTAAAATACATAAAATCATGCCCTCCCTCTAACACCTATATAATTTTAAATAAATTGACATCTATTTTGTTCTCTTAGTGCAAATTTGTGGAAATAATTTTGTTTAATCACCTTGTCATATATATTTCTGAATATGTGTTGCAAACCTCATTCTCAAGACATTTCTTAATCTGAAGTCCCTATTTTTGAGCTACCATCTCAATATTTCATTATTATTCTTCTTCATTAACAATTTATTTCTCTTATTGAGATTACCTGGATTTTCTGAATATATTGTTATGGTCTAGGAAGAATTTTTCCGTTATACAGCATGAGAGTCCTTTGATTAATACAGCTTTTACAAAATTCAAAAAATTAGTAATTAGATCAAGGCTGGTTCCAGAAAATACCTTTTTTTGGCTGAATACAACCAATATGTGCCAAGCAGTACATCGCCCAGGCTGGAGTGCAGTGGCACGATCTCTGCTCACTGCAACCTCCACCTCTTGGGTTCAAGTGATTCCCCTGCCTCAGCTTCCCAAGTAGCTGAGATTACAGGCTCCCACCACCACACCCGGCTAATTTTTTGTATTTTCACTAGAGACAGGCATTCACCGTATTAGCCATACTGGTCTCAAACTCCTGACCTCAGGTGACACAACTGCCTTTGCCTCCCAAATTGCTGGGATTACAGGCCTGAGCCACTGCACCGGGCCCATCCTCCATCTTTTAGCATAAAACATAGTTATATACAAGAGACAGATACTCAGAACTCCAAAGAGAAAAATCACAAATAAACTCTATTCATAAAGCTCTCTGGGCTTTGATAATACAATGTGTTATAATGGGAAAGAATAAAAATAGTTATCCTACCTTTCCTGTATGAATTTTATCTTAAAAGTATTCCAGATCGTTTGTGAAGGAAAGTTTTTATTTGTTAACTAATTCAAGCTAGTAAATTCAAGAAACGAATTTAGAAAATCACCTAAAACAATCTTCGCAAAAACAGAAGTATAACTCAGGCCAAAGTGTCAAGGTATTTTATTTAGTTAATAACAATGATAATAATAAAATCTTGTATACAGAATTTCAAACACTACTTCAAGGTCTCCTTTAACTAAGGATGGAAATTAAGACACAGAGAGGTAAAAGAACTTGGCCATTGTCATGCAGGAAGCAAGTGGCTTTAACCATACATAGCACTATCACAAACTAAGTCTTGAATGCTGGTCTCTAGAGACTCTTAAGATATCAGACTCTTATTTTGGTGCTTTTTCTATGACACCCAAAGTAGAATGTCCTTGGAACGTCCCTGAGGATCTACCAGGGAAACAAAAACAATGAGTCATCAAATAGCTGTTGTTTTTACTTTTATGTTGCTGGAAGGAGCCTGAAAATGAAATAGCGAGTGAAAACTCTGAGGCCTCTCTCAGCAGACTGAAGTTTAGGGAAGTCCATGTCTGCAGTGGTCAGGTTCATGGATTGTTCCACCAGTTTAAGCAAAAACTTTGGTTCTCCATAATTAGTGGACCTGTGGGAAGGAGGAATCGGCCACAGATTCTTCCCCAGCCTTTTCCATAACTCTGTGGCTTACTGCTCAGAAAGAAGGAAAAGTATGAGGAAAACAAACAGAGACGGACCTTCTTTGCACATTGGCTCTCAGCCTGCCGAATCAGCGGGCTGGACACGGAGGCAACTTCCTGTGTGCGGTCTTCTGCGGACTTCCGGGTGGGGAAGTTGGGGAATGTGTATTGTCGAATGAGACCCTGAGAGATTATCCTTGGAAGGAACTACCTCTGAACCTGTGTGTTGATCGAAAATCTCTTATAGCCAGAGTTTCACAAACTTGATGTGATTGCTCCCTCCCGACACAAAAATTATTGGGGAACGGAAAAAAAATGAAGTTTTGAAATTCAATCGTATGAGTGTGGTTTCTTCTCAAGACAATTTATCTCTGGAGCACTGAGTTAGGGAAGTGTGGAAATAGGGATAAATGGTAAGATACTCTGCTGCTTTCTAGGGTTTTGTGAGTCATTAAAATGTTAAAATAGTGATATCTATTTACTCATAACTCATTCAACAGTGGTTTCTGAGCTCTGTCTACATGCAGAGCCATGGAATGGGTACACGAAGAGATACAAAAATAAGAAAAAATTTTTTAAAAGCATGATCCTTCAACTTAAGGAGCTGAATCAAACATTTTCTTAAATCAAACCATCTTCTTAAATCAAACATTTATAAGAATAAATATTTGATGTAACTATTACTTTAAGTGTTTAGTCTTTCTTGAAACAATATATATAGCCATTCAAATATCATTTTGTCACTCTCTCTCCCTAAGTTAGTGTCCTATGAGAGTTAATATCCGATGTCAGTCTGAGCACATGAAGAATGGAATATGGCACACATAACTTTCAGTTAATGGGAAGGGCCCGGGTCCTCAGGCTCCATGGGTTCTGTTGTGACCGGTTCTAGGACAACATCCTTCCTTCAGCTGGTGATGCTAGTTGTCTTGCCATTTGCCACTGAAGCCTGTAGCTGACAAAATATCCGAATGAGTCTTTCTCAGCGTGGTCAGGGCTGAGTAGTCTGCCCTGGCAAATGAGACTTGGATTGGCTTCTGCTGTGTTCAGACCCTGCAGGGGTCTGACTCTGTCAAACTTCAGCCTTGTCCTCTGCTTAGCAATCCCTGGTACAAGTCATCTTGTCAAAATAGAGTGACAACCTCCCCAGCTACAATCTCAATTGCTTTAAAACTCAGAGTGGTTCCAGAAAATTACCTCTGAGGCATTCCTCTGTCTGACTGCCACATGGTGCCCAGGTGCGTGGCCACATCCTGGCTTTGTTACTGGGGGATTTTTCAGAGGTAGCCTCTTTCTATAGGCCTTCATGTGGAACAGGCATAGCTTTTCTATGCCTTAAGTGTTTCCCTCACCCTTCTGAAATGTTTTCTCTTCTCCTCAGAGAGGATATCCATCTCACACTCTTGTTTTTCTCTTCTTTTCTCCTTCCCACAAATTCCTAGACCTGAAATGTGTTGAGCATTTCTTTTATTTCTCTCAAATCACATCTTGTGTTTACATTCAATTAACCCAGATGGAACATGTTCTCCACACCGTAGTGTGTTCCTAGGCTTGTTGTAACCTAAAAGGGGGATAAAACCTCCGAATGGAATCTGAAAATTCTCTGCTCTTAACAATAGCCTGTTTTGATCTTAGAGGTTGAGTATTACTTTGCTTTGCTCTTTATAATATCCAAATGTACCCCGAGGCTAATGGATGCTTTGGGTAAATGAATTTCGTATTCAGAAAGGCAAAAGGAAAAACACATAATAATATGTAAGGCATCACTTTGTTTACACTTATTGTGTTGATCATTTGGGCTTGTCTTTCTGCCAGAGGTTCAAAGGACTCAGGACTGAATCCTCATTCAGCACTAAAGAAATAAGTGAAACCTAATTTTCAGTGTAACCTTCATGAGACAGTGAGACCATAAACTTTCAGGAGTTTCTAGCAGTGATGAAATAGGCACTATTTATCATCCCTAGAAACTTTCAGAAGTTTCTAGAAATGACAGAAGCTACTCTGGATACAGTCAGTAGAGCCCTTGATGTAAGTCATGAATTCTCTCAAGACAGCTACGGCTGTCTGGCAATACCTCCCTTTGGTGCCTATCAGTTCCTGACCAGTCCCAGCAGGAGTGGAGGTGAGAATGCAGGAGAGTTACTTCTTTAGGTTGCTTAGACAGAGAATGGATGAAAGGTAGGAAAAATGGAAGAGGTCAAGAGTTCTAGTCCATGAAGCACATGGGAGATAGTCTGTAGGAGATTTTTGGAACTTTTCCGGAAGCATGTGAGAGAGTCTAAGTTTCTTAAACATCGGTGGCAGCTTGGAGAATGGTGAGGAAGACAACCTGGAACATTTCAAGATTTCTAGACATTTTTTCCCCTTTCCCTCTGTTGGGACCTGGGAAAATTCCCACTTTGGGTCAAAATGGAAATGGCTAGAGCCATGTAATTACTACTGATTTAATTTCTTTTTTTATATTGCTGATTTAATTTCATTATTTAGGAATTTAAGTATTGTTATTTTTTCCATTTGTAAGCATCAAATCATTCACAGATCATTTGATTCTGAAACCCAGCTGGTTGTTGGGTACTGATGACTGCTTTTTAGAGTTAACACAAGTGATGCTAAAATAGAACTTTTGTACCTCCCTCTGCCTAGAAACCCCCTTTTTCCTCCTTTGTACATGTTTAGCTTCTACTTATTCTATTTCACCAATTCTCTAATCCAACCCCCATACTTAAATTAGGCCCTAATATACTTTCTCATTTCATTCTCTATTTTTCTTACTTAGCACTTAACTTGATTTGTAATTATATATTTGTGGGGTTTTTTTATGTTTGAAACTACAATTCGTTTTTCAGAGAGCCAAAGAGGGGAGGGATAAAGAGATGATTGTCACAGATGGCAAGTGGGGGCCAGGAACCTGAGAACACAAAGGGAGTGTTGAACACAAACACCTCTGGCCAGGCACAGAGCACTTGCTTCTTGGGTTTTACACTGGATGGCCCCAAGTCATCCTCGGCCTTCCTCCTCTGCCCCACCAACAGCTCATATTCATGATCATTACTTCCCTACTCAACTCCCAATTTCTTCTTCTTCACTCTCTATTGTTCCTTCTCCAGCATCCTCTGTGTGAGCCTCAGCCCTAGAAAATTAGATGGGAAAGACATTTCCCTCCATTTTCCAGCTGAATGGGAAGGGACAGATTTTGAAGGAGGTAGTGGGAGGAATGTTATAAGTCAATGAAGAGCTAAAGTATACCAAATGTGCTGTGTACTTAAAAAAAATAATATGGTCATGAGGATCTAAAGTAGTAGGAAAATGAGTCAGTGAATGTAAAAACATGCCTTATGGTATGCAACGGCTTGGGAATTGAACCCTGGCCAGTCTGACTCTAAGGTGCATGATACTCCTGTAACATCCAGCTGCCTGGTGCTCAGAGCTCAGCATCGTGATTGACCTAAATTCAAATCCATTCCTGACACTGCACTCATGACCTAGGCTCCTTAACTTGGTTCTTTTATGACAAAGTTCCTATTTCAATGATTTTCAGCATTCCATCATTTTTTATCTGCCCCAACATACCTTCAAACAAGATGCTTTCCTATCAGTAAGAGTGCATATTATGATAGAGTAGAGGCTGGATGGAGGTAGAGTTATATAACTTGCATATGGACTGCCTTTACTCTGATCAGTTTCTGACACATACTGCCAAGGGGGAATTTTCCCCCTTCCTATTTTTGAGAATCCTTTTCAGATTAGAAGGAGGGTCATTTGTGCTGCAGTCCTTGCTTTGTGAGCCCCTCCAATGTCTCAGTTTCTTGAGAACCAGGGCCCACAGATGTGTCAGAGATTTATTCCTGAACACACCTCCCCTGGTACTGTAGCAGGACGAGTAGCAGACAAAACTCCTCAGACACCCAGTTAAAGAAGGAAGGAGCTTTATTTGGCCGGCAGCTGAGCTCCCTAACTGAGCAATTCCTGTCCCTTTTAAGGGCTTACAACTCTAAGGGGGTCCACATGAGAGGGTCGTGATCGATTTAGGAAGCAGGGGGTATGTGACGGGGTGGGGGCGCTGCATGCACCAGTAATTAGAACAGAGCAGAACAGGACAGGGATTTCCACAGTGCTTTTCTATACAATGTCTGGAATCTATAGATAACACAAGCAGTTAGGTCAGGGGCTGATTTTTAACTACCAGGCCCCGGGCACATGCCGGGCTGTCTGCCTGTGCATTTCATTACTGCCTTTCAGTTTTTACTTCTTTCTTTGGAGGCATAAATTGGGCATAAGACAATATGAGGGGTGGTCCCCTCCCTTAGTATATGCTACAGCTGCACCTCCCAGGTCCTGACTTCCCAGGTATCTTCCTTAACTTCTCTGTGTTGCTGGCTGTTCATTCTTTTCCAGCACCATTCCCATGTCCTGCCGCATCTCTCCTGACCCCAGCACTCTCCAGCACCACACTTTCTTCACTGACTGGAATGTCTGCCAGCTGTTTACCATGAGTCTTTGGCACATCTGTGTAGATCTCCTACTCTTTATTTATTCTCCAATAAGTCCCCAGAGGACATCCTTGTGGTCTGTCTGGTGTCTGGGTCTCCATCATTCTAGCCTCACTGCCATGTCTGGGTCTTCCCACCACATAGATCCACACAATTATCTTTTGTTCTTTATTGTTAACTTGAATTACTTTTAATAGCTTCATCATGGATGAATGAACTTTTAAAAAGGGAAACGTGTCTTCCTTACATACACTTTTATATGAATTCTTGTTTTATAGTCCCTGAATGAGTCGATTTGTTCAGGAAAACACAATAGAGCACAGATGTGTGGGCCAAGGGTGCTTGCTACCTAGTATTCTGCATAGGATGCTTTCAGACCTATGAATATTCATAACCAAAGATGGACATGTTTCCCATTTGGAGGGCTTAATATATTTTTTTTGGGTCAGACTTGTCAAAAGTTGGATTTATAAATCAAATCTGTGAAATATTTACTTAAAAATATCACTAGCAAAATGCATGAACGCCTAATAAAGTCCATGAAACCACTTTACTAAAAACATTGAACCTTTTAAACATAAACTTTCTTCACTAGGTTGGGGCCTGCTGGCTCATATTCTTGCCCAGAGGAATTTCTATTGTTTTTACCTCTGAGCCATTGAGAATAACAATGGCAAGAATGTGTTGGCATGGCACGGTGTGTTGTGGTGCTACTGGGTGGGACCGTTGTCACAAATCCGTTTTGTAAAATTCACTGAAGGAAAAAATGCTGCAATGTGAATTTCTATTCCTTCTGGTAACTGTGGCTATAGCAATTGCCTGAGACAAAATGGGCAATTGACTTCCTTTTCCCTACTCAAAGTGGACATAGGCTAATAACATACTCTGGGGATTTAAACATTAGCTACTGTGTTTTACATTTTTTGATCTTCCAAGGTTTTTGCTTATGATGGGAAGACTCACATAGGGACAGATAATAGTGGGCAAAACATTTTCAGTTAGTAACAAAGTACATTCAGATTTTCATATGGAGAAGTTTTGAATACCTGAAACTTTGGAGTATCATTTCCCTGCTAATACTGGCATCTATCTATCTATCTATCTATCTATCTATCTATCTATCTATCTATCTATAGATGTATGCCAATATAGAGATATGCAGATATATAGAAATAGATATATTCAAACTCCAGTAAAATGATTGGGTCATACAAATATATTCAGTTGACTGTGCTGTTTGAGAGAAGTTCAGGATGAGGTCACATCTGAAAAGTGAGCCTGAGCTGCATTCTGGAGAAAATGCCAGTTTGGAATTTCCATTTTTAAGATACCCCTCCCCCGCCACCAATAAAATATAGGTTATATGATTCCAGAGCTTTCAGTTAGAAAGGTTTCCTTTCAGGGCAGAAGGAAAAAACTGCAAGTTATTATAGCCCATGGTATATGTTTAGGGAGAATGGGTGGTAACACATAATTTCAACTTATTTCTGGACTAAATTAATATGATTCTACATTATTTCAGACCATAGAGCAAAATTATCTGATAGAAGCTGATTGCTTTCCCAAATGAACTGGACTGTTACTTACTTTGATCAGTATTTCCTATTAGAACTACTACCAGCCAGATATTTTAAGAAAATAAAATCACATTTGTCTAATCCTACTGCAAACTAATAATACAAATATAAATAACAACTTAACATAAACTTGCAGGATATGTGCCTATGTTTTCATTTTCCTGTTAGTTGGATTTTGGTTGATAAGGGAGGATTGCCCACTAGCAGTTATCTGTCTGCACAGCCATCCTGGAGTGTTCTAATGACTAACTACCTTTGTAATGTCACTAGTTAGATCAGTTAGAGTTGATGTATGGATTTGCATATCATGCTTTCAACTCGCAGTCACCTTGAAATTGAATTTAATTTTTTTCTGGTTACCTGAGAATTTATGCAACCCATAATTACCTGTAGCCCAGATGCTAGAAAATGTGGAACGTTTAACTAAATATGGCTACCCTATTAAAGGAAAACAGCAGACATTTACAGGAGGCATTTAAATAGGTTGAAAATGTTGTCTGAGAAAAACTTGAGAATTAAGGTTTTCTAAAAACAACAAAAAACTATATTTACTTAGAAGCATTCAGAAAGTCAAAAAAAGCTACTTTTTTTTTTGCAATTACAGAGTAGTTAGTTAACAGAACAATTGCATGTAATTATTTCAGTGCATCTGAGATAAATGGGGATGAAAAACCCCCATCCCTGTATATGATTAATCTGTGCTGTGCATCAAGAACCTACTTTAAATTTCCATGGCAATTTACAACTCCCATACTGCACCAGGCAAGGTTAGTGTCTACTGAAAACACCACTAGGACAGGGCTATCTAAAGATACATTTGGTAGTATGTTAATTACACAAAATAAAGACACTGATCAATTTGAAAATAAATCTTAGCACCACTTTTTAGTTTTTTTCTTTCAAAGGAGTTGTGTACAGGAGGATTAAATGATCTATAGACAAGAAAAAAAACTGTGTTACAACCAACTCATTCATCATGATCTTCATCATCTTCATCTTCCTTCTTCTCATCCTTTTCATCTTCCTCCTCTTCTTACTTTATCTTGCTTTGTTTGCAGCCTTGATGACTGCCTTTTATGCTGCATCAGGCTTTCCTTTAGCTCCATGTACAGCAATATCTTTTTCATATTTTTCCTTCAGCTTTGCAGCCTTCTTTTCATAAGACTGCGTGTCATCTGCAGCAGTGTCATTTCACATCTCTGTTTCTTCACAACATCTCCAATGGATAGGCTGGGATGTTCTCCTTTGACTTTGGAGCAATACTCAGAATAGAACAAGAAAAGAGCTGAAGGAGGCCTCTTCAGTACATTGGAAACCTTGAACTTCTTTTTTGTCTCCCCTCTAAGAGGGCTATAGGTTTTCATTTCTTTCTTAACGGGTCTTGTTCGCTTTTGACAGGTCTGCAAATTTTCTTTTTTCTTTAGCAGACATAGTCTTCCTCCTATCTGAGAACTTCTTTGAAAACTCTGAGAAGTTGACTGAAACATCTGGGTACTTCTTCTTGAGCTCCTTCTGACAAGTTTGCACAAAGAATGCATATAATGACATTTTGCATCTCGGCTTCTTAGGACCTCCTTTGCCCAGGCTTAGTTATCTTTCCTCAACAAGGCACAGAGTTTCTCAGTGCCCGTCCAGCTCTCAAGTGCCCCAGTGCTGTCTCTACAGAGCTCAGTGTACTGCCAATTAAGATTCTTAATTGATGGTAAACTACACATTTTAGAGGGCACATGCTGGTGCCCTTCTACTAAGAGGAATGGTCAAGAGATAGTCACCATGCAGGAAGAATTTATCTTAGTCAAGATGAATGGATGTGTTCTCCTTCAACCAGATGAATGAAAAAAAAAGAGTTAGAATTGAGAAATGTGCTTTTCTTTACATTATCTGGTTAGTTGCCCCCAGATAACACCACTGAGTGGGTTTAAAGGTGTGCCTCCAAAATGAAGGAAAATTGAAGTCTACAATACAGAATATCATGGCTCTCAAAGTGTTTGGGGTAAAACAAACAAACAAAAAAGAGTGTAAAACAAGTACTTAGCAAATATTTGTCACTTTTATCTTTATCATATAAATATCTCATAAAAATAAAAGCCTCAATAGTTTCAATAGACATGCACAAAATGTATAAATAACTAATCAATATTGAGAAATGGAAATATTTTCAGTATCAGTAATAATGTAATATAAATGACAATGTCATTTCCTGGTAAAAAATAAAAGGGATATTCTTACCTATTAATTGTAGCACAGAAAAATTATTAATGGAAATTATTTTCTAGGAATCAATTTGTCAGTTCAGTGTGATGGAAGCTCCATTCTAAGTCAGTACAGCCAAGAACTCAAGATTCGTATCCTCTGCCCCAAGCTCCCAGTTGAGAACTATGGTATCTCCCCAAGTGGGGCAGGAAACCAACATTTCTCAATTTCTCAAAACCCAGCATTTCCTAAGTGGGGCAGGAAACCAGCCCCTTCAAATTTCGTGCTACAGAGGCTATATTCTAGGTGAGTGAGGCCAAGAGGTTGGAAAGGGGCTTTCTCCACCCAAGCCCCTCTCAGGGTGAAGGCTCTACTCCAGGGGTAGCAGGCCAAGAATGCTGGGGCCCCAATCTACCTCACCCAAGATCACTTGCAGGGAAAAAGTTCAGTCCTTGGAGAGGTAAGTTAAGAAGACTAGATGCCACTGTACCTGCTGGGTGACCTGCTCTTAAAGCAGGGCTATAACTCCATCCTGTTGAAGAAGTTCAGAGATTTTGCCCAGCAGGGAGACCCAGGCCATACTAATACAAGGCCCTAACACTCTCCCCAGGGAACTGACTTTATTTAAAACAGATGATGGGGGAGTTCAAGCCTAATGACACTTTGGGAAACCATGAGATTTTGGTAGTAGGAAATAAAGAGGAGGCTGGTAGTTCCATAAGAACAACAAACTAATAATACAAGCCCAGCTAGTTTATTAGAACCAGGAACAGAAACAGCTAAAAAGAGTACTATTCAGGTTCAGAACTAACCTCCAAGTCTGGCCTCAGAAAGTATCCCCTCAAAGACACTCAAATGTAATAGGATCAGACTGAAGCAATTTATGTCCCAGGGAATTGTTGAAAACAACAGAGTGATCAGATAGCAATAAATAGAAGCTAACAACTGGGTGTGATACCTAAAGAGGCATATATTTAAGAGATCAGGGAAAAAGACAAAGAGAGACCTTGCTGAAATTAATATCATAGCAGGGTAACTGTGCACATGCCCAAGGCTGTACCCTGTGAGGAGCAGCATCAGAAGCTTCATACTGCTAGAGATACAGACATCACTAAAATAGTCCAGTCATGTTACTAAACAAATAAACAATAATCTGGTATATGGAGTGGGGAGGGTCAGTATTTAGAGCTGTTATACTGTTTTATCTAAAATACCAATTTTTGACAAAAATTATGAGAAATGCAAAGAAATAGAGAAGTATGACTCATATTCATGGGGTGAAGAGGGGAGTGGGGAGAAACTTTCAGAAATTACCATGAGAAGGTCCATATGTCAGACTTAACAGACAGACTTCAAAGCAGTTATTACAAACATGTTCAAAGAACTAAAGCAAACCATGATTAAAGAAGAAAAATATGATGATAATGTCGCAACAAATAGATACTATCAATAAAGAGAAACATTATAAAAAGAACCAATGGAAATTTTGGAGTTGAAAAGTACAACTGAAATGAAAAATTCACTCAAGGGGCTCAATAGTAGATTTAAACTGGCAGAAGAATCAATAAGCTTAAAGAACAATTGGTAGAGAGAGATAATGTAATCAGAAGAACACAGAGAAAAATTAATAAAAGAAAAGTGAAAAAATAATAAAGAAAAGTGAGAAATGTGGGATAGCACTAAGCTTTCCATATTTGTTGGTAGAGTCGGAGTGGAAAGAGGAAAGTGTAGAGAAAACAATCAAACAAGACTACCCAAATTTGCTGAAAATCATTAATTTATACTTTAAGTAACTCAAGGAATTCCCCATAAGATAAATGGAAAAGATTCATACACAGACACATCATAGAGAAAATGATGAAAGCCAAAGATAAATACAATTATCTTGAAAGCTGTAAGAGAAAAACAACTCATCACATACAAGAGAATAGTAATATTAACAACTGACTTCTGATTAGAAACAATGAAGGCTAGAGGCAGTATGATAACATTAACATTGCTAAAAGAAAAATAAATGATCACTAAGGATCTTATATCCAGCAAAATTATCTTTGAAAAGTGAAAGCAAAATAAAAACTTTCCAAGACAGACAAAACCTAAAACATTTTGCTGGAGGCCTGCATTGTAAGAAATACTAAAGGAAGTCCTTTCAAGCTAAAAGCAAGTGACACCAGACAGCAATTCAACCCATGTAAAAAATGAAAAGCTTCACTAAAAACAACTATGTAGGTAGTTATAAAAGATTGTAAAAACTACATATTTCTCCTTCTTTTTTCTTTTAACAGATCTAAAATCACATAAAACAAAATAGTGTTATTGGCCTATATATGGAAATGTAACCTATTTGGCAATAATAACACAAAGAATTTGATAGGAGGACCCACTTTCATTAAAGAAATACCACCACATGGTGATTTGAATCCACAGGAAGAAATGAGGAGATCAAGAAAGAGTAAATAAGAAAATTAAAATTAATGTAACAAACTACATAAATATAAACTAGCTCTTTTTCCTTCTGTCAGCCTCTTTAGAACACATAATACAAAATCATAGATAGAAAAATGTATTGATGGCTCTCTAACATATGTATATGTCAGATGTATGGCAACAATAGCACAAAAAATGAAGGAGGAGAAAAGAGAGGAGAAAAGAGCTACATAGGAGTCACAACTCTATATCTAATTTGAGTAGCATTATTCATAGAATATATCTGAAGAGATTCTGATAAGATATATATGGTAAACCCTAAAGCAACCATTGAAAAATAACTAAAAAATAGTGAAAATATTATTAAAAGAATTAAATATGACTAAATCTTTGTAACTTGGGTTAGGTAAAGCCTTCTGAGATAATGATGTTCGAAACACAAGCAACAAAAGAAATATAGACAAATATTTCATCAAAATTAAAATCTTTTGCTTTTTAAAGGGTACCACCAAGTATGTGAAAGGACAACCGACATAATGCAAGAAAATACTGCATTGATAAGTGACTTGCATTTCTAATGTATAAGCCTTTTTTTAAGAAGAAAAAAAGAAAGAAAAAAAGAAAAGGATTTGCTTTGTCACGCAGGCTGGGGTGCAATGGCATGATCATAGCTCACTGTAACTTCAAACTCCTGAGCTGAAGCAATCCTCCTGCCTCAACCTCTCAAGTAGCTGGGACTACAGATGTACACTGCCAAACCTGGGTAATTTTTAAAATTTTTAGTTGACATCAGGTCTTGCCATGTTGCCCAAGATGGTCTCAAAATCCTGGACTCAAGCGATCCTCCCACGTTAGCCTCCCAACATGCTAGGATTACAGGCCTAAGCCACCATTCCCAGCCTGAAATCTTACAATTAATAAAAGACATAACCCAATCAAAAAATGGATTAAGGAATTGAAGAGACAATTCTCCAAAGGTGATATACAAAAACAGATAAAGGATGCTCAGCATCATTATCCATCAGGGAAACATAGGATACATTCAAAACCACAATGAAATACCTCTGCATGCCCACTAGGATGGATTTAATTTTTAAAAGTCAGATTAATACTAAATGATGGCAAGTATGTGGAAAAATTAGAACACTCTTCCATTGTTGGCGAGAATGCAAACTGATAAAATAAAAAAACCAGCCTGGCAGTTTCTTAAAAGGTTAAACAAAGAGTTACCATATTGCTTAGCAACTCCACTCCTAGGAATACACCTAAGAGAAATGAAAATATATGTCCTTACAAAAACTTATACATAAATATCCATAGAAGCGTTATTCATGATAGCCCCAAAGTAGAAACAACCCAAATGTCTATCAACTGAGGAATGGATAACCAAAATGTGGTATGTGCGTATATAAATATATACACACATACATACACACACACACATACACATATACATATATATACAATTCCATTTATATGAATTGTCAGTAATGGGCAAATCTATTGAGACAGAAAGCGATTAATGATTGCCTAAGAATGGGAAGACTGGGACAAAATGGGAAGTGACTGCTAGTGGGTATGGGATTTCTTTCAGGGTAATACTAATAGTCTAAAATGTATGGTGGTGATGCTCACACAACTCTGAATATACTAAAAATTACTGGAATGTGCACTTTAAATGGATGAACTATATGGTATGTGAATTGTGTATCAATGAAGCTGTTATATGTAAATAAACTAATTAAACATATTAAATAGATATAGCCTGTATTACAAAAGCTGCACAAATGTACAACACTTCTCTATAGAAGTAGACTGTTTCATATATTCCCTCTAATGTTAAACACCATGATTCTATCAAAATATTTAAAAAAATAAAGATTTCTATAACGGCAAGTTGAATGTAATTAAGTAGCAAAGTATGAAGAGATCTCAAGAATGAGAAGAAAGTGGCAAGATCCAGATTTTGGCAAGTTTTGGGGAGGGTTGTTCTGGAGATGAAATTTGATGGAATCTTTAATGGATAGGGATCACAAGTAACAACGTTCTCATGGATAGTCATGTTTTGTTTTAAAAGTGCTTTTTTCTCTCAAGTAGCTGCTATTTTGTCAGGTATTTTTTCATCACACATGAATTTTACAAATGATAATACTGTACCACAGTTTTTAAAAAGGTAACTTTGCTAATTTTTACACAACCAGTATGTGGCAGAGTAAAGACTAGACTTCAGAAGTACTATATCACTCTGGGTTAATTATTATTATTTAAAACCCTGAATGATTCACAAAACAAATTTTATTAAAACATTTTCCATATTGTTTGAGTCAAAATGAAGAAGAGAAAATGGAAATTAATACTGAAAGTTATTAATTCATGGATAAATTCCAAAATTCCCGAAGTTCCCGAGACTTTCAAAAATATTAAACCTTAACATAGTAGATCGTTCTAGTAACTTTTCCAAGTGAAAGTAATGTTATTTTTTCTCTTCCTGGACAGGTATCAGTGAACATTTTTATTTCTTGTTTAGTTCATTAAAAAATAATTGCATTAGTCTGGTAAGTTAGGAAATAATAGTCGCATCTAGGAAACATCTTAAGAGGTTTCTTCTCTCTCAGGCTGGAACATGTAACATATCAAATATTTTTTCAAATCAACATATTATAGCAATGTTCCTTGTGTAAATAAGATGTCTTAACGTAAGCAACATATGATATACTCAAATGTTACACTCATTTTTATGATTTAGAGTAGATAGTAAAGGGAGAGAAACATCAAATTTGTGAGAATTTTTAAAATTATTTAATTGTTTGCAGTTACTTTTGTACAGAAAAAATTTCCCAATGGAGACATAAACCAGCAATGGAATTTTGACAAGGAGGCTTGTGTTATTCCAATTATAATTTAGGTCACAAAGAATAATAAATATATTACTCGTAACTTCCTGCTTGTGTGAATCCGTCAGAATCCCTTCGTATAGAATAGAATCTTTGATGAGGTCATGCCTTTGCAAACATTTAACCAGCATCTGGTACAAAGATACCTCGGGTTTGATTCAGACAGGTTGATTTAGACAGACTATGCTAATTAAAGGGGAGAGAAAGGGTGTCCTCCAATTAGCATAACCAAAGCTTAAACAGACTAGAACTTTACTTTTAGGGATTGATTTATTTAACATTTTACACATTTATAGACTTGTCTCCATTCACTTTATAGAAACCTAAACGATTCCCAGAGAGGCAAAATGCCCGACACGTCTTTGAGAACAGACGTGTACATTGCATGCCAGCTATGTCTTTTGATATAAAGGGAAGATCTGTCTGCTTTTGAATTTGCAATGACTTATTCTTTTTGGCCAGCATAACAGAGATATCGTCGATCAAGATGAAAGGTACAAAGAGTAAAAGGTAGATCACAGGGAGCAATTACAGAACGGTAACACAGAGCAGGAAATGCTTGTTTAGATAAATGAGGCATATTAAAGGCTAAATGTCATTCATGGTGACTCCCATCTAGAAAGGATTTAAAACTCTAAAATACGTTGAGATAAAAGCACATATGGCTTTTAAAAATACATGGTCAGTCAAGTACAGTGGCTCTCCCCTGTAATCCCAGCACTTTGGGAAGCCGAGGCCGGCGGGTGGCTTGAACTCAGGAGTTGAAGACCAGCCGGGTAATATGGCAATACCCTGTCTCTACTAAAAATACAAAAATTAGCCAGGCATGGTGGTGCGCTTGTGGTCCTAACACGAAAGTTCAAGGCTGCCGTGAGCTGTGATCATCACGGCACTCCAGCCTGGGTGACACAGTGAGGCCCTGTCTCAAAAAAAAAAAGGAAAAAGAAAAAATATATGATCACACAAGTACAATCCAAAACCTCTTTTTTTAAAAAACGGTTATATAAGAAAGATGTCATTAATTAAACTCCCTTCCCACATACACACCAAAAGGAATGATTAAAGAAAAGCCTAATGCTGGAGGAAGACATTTCTGAGTTTCGGTTTTCTTATCTTAAAAAAATCACAATAAAAATACTTGCCAGCTTGAACTTGTGACCTCTGAAATTCTTTCCAAATTAGTTTTTCTGATTCTGGGTAAGATATACTTATTATAAGTTCAAGGTGTCACATCTACCAGGAGTATATGAATTTTAATAAGTAATGAAGAGCCTTCAAAGCTCAATGGGGTGAATCTCTAAGGATGAAATGTCACGCAGCCTGACAGGTTTGTGGTGGACATGTATGTGTGTGGTGGGGGGAGGGGAAAAGTCTTCCCACCGCCATTAAATCATCCTGCCGTTTTCCAAGCAATCCCTAACAAAGAGTTCTCAAGCTTAGCTTCACATTAGAATCTGGGGAGCTTTAAATAATCCTGATGCCCAGGCCACACTGCAGACCCATGAAATCAGGATCCCTAGGGATGGGATCTGCACATCAATATTTTTTACAGCTTCCTAGGGAATTCCATTGTGCAGTCAGTGATGAGCACCACCACCTCACGCCTTTAGTTCACAGAGGGGAATACTGAGGCCCTCTGAAGTCCAGTGATTGTGTTTATAGGTCAAGTAGTCAGTGATGAAGTCAAGACAAGAGTCCAGGTCTCTCAGCTCCTAATTCTCTTCTTTTCACCATACTCTTGTCTTCCTGTCTTTCCTTATTTCATATTGTTGCCTTTGAATTGGCCTGTGAGCTTAATTTCAGATCTTTCATTAGGTATTTTTACGTACCCCATGCAAAGATGTGAGCAGCCTCTCCCAGTGCAATTTTCGCATATTATTTTCATCTTCACAGGCATTGTTTTTCTAGGCTTGCCAACTTAGAGGCCACCCTAATTCTTCCATTTTATTCATGAGAAAATTGAGGCCCAGAGAAGTTAAGTGGCCAGCCTAGAATTACTCCAGCAAAGAGTAAATTCCAGAACTGACATTGTTTATCATCTTATCTAAGTTCCTTCTACTCTTCCAAGCCCCCAACTTTGATGAAGGGGGTTCTCTGCAGGAGAACTGGCACCTTTCATCAAAAAGCTAAAACGCATTTGTCAGAGAAATAGAGGAGCTGAAAGAGGATCAGGTAGTGGCTGCCGTTGCAGCAGCTATCTTTCTATGTTTGGAGATCAGAGGAGAGTCCAAAGCACTACTGCAGTGCACAAGTTATTGCTTATATGCTAACTCAGCTGGTTTGTAGGGCAGCAACCCAGCCCACAGCTTCTCCTGCAGGACACTTATTTCACTGAAGTTGGAAGCCTGGGAACAGTGAGAGGCCACTGCAGGTTTTTCTTCCTTGTGGGTTCCAGTTCAGCCTCACAGGTTCTAGATTTCCCTTGCTTTCCTCTCATGTCCACTCTTCCTTCCTAACGTCCTGCTTTTTGAACTTCTGATTCTAGCACCAGACACAGAAACGATGAACAATAGCCTCAGATCGACTATGTACCACATTTTATTTATCCATTCTACCATGGATGGGCATTTGGGTTGGTTCCAAGTTTTTGCTCTTGTGAATAGTGCTGCAATAAACACACACGTGCATTTGTCTTTATAGTAGAATGATTTATATTCCTTTGGGTGCTATTTCTGGTTTTAGGTTCTTGAGGAATCGCTATACTGTGTTGTACAATGGTTGAACTAATTTACATTCCCACCACCATGGAATACTATGCGGCCATAAAAAGAAATGAGATCATATCCTTTGTGTGGACATGGATGAAGCTGGAAGCCATCATCCTCAGCAAACTAACACAGGAACAGTAAACCAAACACCACATGTTCTTACTTATAAGAGTGAGTTGAATATTGAGAACGCATGGATACAGAGAGGGGAACAACACACACCATGGCCTGTTGGGTGTCAGGGGTAAGGGGAGATAACTTAGAGGACAGGTCAATAAGTGCAGCAAACCATCATGGCACATGTATATCTATGTAACAAACCTGCATATTCTGCACATGTATCCCAATTTTTTTTTTTAATAAAAAATAAATCTAAAAATAAAATTGACTGTGTAACCAGTTCTGATAATTACACAAGGCCAAAACCCCATAGTAAATATCACATCTCCTAGCGGTTACGCTTTTTTTGACTGGAACCCTGTCTGACAGAGGGGCTAGGACTCCATAATTAGAATCAATTGGCATCACTATCATACCCATGACTCACTCCCTTTTGTCTTCAGGCAAAAAAACTGGAATTGGAAAACCCAAGACCTGCCAACACCAGGTCTTCATAACCTTTTGACAACCTGCTGGGAAAGAGAAGCAATTGCCCCCTCTCCATGTTGTCACTGTCTCCATCCCTGTCTATTACGTCTTATAGTGGCCTGTTTTGCACATTTGCTTTTACCTGTTTGGACCTGTGGCTGTAGTTTGCATCTTCCAGTCTGCTCGAATCCAACCAATGTTCAGCTTTTCCCGTAACCTTTTTCTGATACCCACTTTGACCACTTCTCTGATTTTTTTCATGTTGCAGATTTCTATGACTTTTCTATGTCCTCAAGCATGCTCGCATTGCTGCTAGCTTTCTCACTTGTTCTTCTGTTTTTGTTAAAATTTGAATCCTTGAGTTTAGAAGGTAATCATTCTTAAACCTCTTTTTATCTATGGAAGGAGTAAGACAGAGTTCGGATTGTAGTAGAGGCTCACTAAGTAGCTGTTAATAGCTCTTTATTGAAGGCCCATTGTTTATGTATTACTATGCTTGTTGGGTTGAAAGAGTGCTGATAATTTGCCTTTGTGCGTGTTCTTTAAGCAGAGCAATAGCATGAACCTAGAGCAACTGCTGTCTGCCTGCCTTTAGGATGTCTTCATAACACTCAAAGACCTGGTTAATTTTGTTAAGTAGTTGAAGACAGACAATGACTACACACACACAGTCACACACACACACACACAGACACACACACACTGCAAACTTTTATAGTCACAGTATTTTGAAAAGAAATACTGTATATGAATGACTCAACAGTAGAGAATAGCTTTCTTTAAATAATTTAAACAAATTGTTAAAAGAAAGCTATTCTCTACTATTGAAAATACCTTGAAAATTGTGTTTTTAGAGCAATATCAGTAATCTGTTTTCAAAAAGCATCATATTATATGAAATTATTTAATCTTGCTCTTACAGTGTGAGAAGATGGACTTGGTTTTAAAAGTTGCAACCTGCAAATTATTAGCTTTTTACTCTTATGTTCTATGTCTACAAATGCTTATAGAATAGTTCTGTACATTTTTAAATAGCGTAATTATGTTATAATTCTGATGTATTGTGAAAAAGAGATATGGGCCGGGTGCGGTGGCTCACGCCTGTAATCCCAGCACTTTGGAAGGCTGAGGCAGGCGGATCACAAGATCAGGAGATCGAGAACATCTTGGCCAACATGGTAAAACCCCATCTCTACTAGAAGTACAAAAGTTAGCCGGGCTTGGTGGCACATGCCTGTAATCCCAGCTACTTGGGATCCCAGCTACTTAGGCTGAGGCAGGAGAATCCTTTGAACCTAGGAGGTAGAGGTTGCAGCGAGCCAAGATTGCACTGCTGCCTCCTAGCCTGAGCAACGAGAGTGAACCTCCATCACAAACAAAAAAAAGTATGAAAAGAACTTAATACTTGAAAAATAGAAAATAATTTACTTATCTAGAGTTGCAAAGTTTTTCATTTCAGTATAAATATATGCATGACTCTCTCTTTCGCTCTCTCTATATATACTCTCATTCCATATGTGCAGATTTATAGTCTAATTTTTACTTACAAGTATTTTACATTAAAACATAATTTTTAATGCCCAATATTATAATATTTTATCCCATGAATATAACCAGTATACTTCAATCTCCTGCTGTAGAAGATCTGATATATAAGTAACAGTTCAGCAAATTTCCTTGCTCATCTATCTATCTGCCTTTTTTTTTTTTTTTTTTTTTTTTTTGAGAGGGAGTCTCACTCTGTCGCCCAGGCTGGAGTGCAGTGGCACAATCTCAGCTCACTGCAACCTATGCCTCCCGGGTTCAAGCAATTTTCCTGACTCAGCCTCCTTAGTAGCTGGGAGTACAGGTACCAGTCACCACTCCTGGCTAATTTCTGTATTTTTAATAGAGTCGGGGTTTCACCATGTTGTCCAGGCTGGTATCAAACTCCTGACCCTAGCTGATCCACCCACCTTGGCCTCCCAAAGTGCTGGGATTACAGGCGTGAGCCACCATGCCCGGCCTACTTATGCTTTTAATAGTAATTTTAGGATAAGGATTTTAAGGTGAAGTTGCTTAAAATATAAGTGTACTTTAAAGCTTTTATTACATATCTTCTGTTTGTTCTCAGAAAGAATATACCAATTACACATTCATAAATAATTTATCCTGCTTTTTAATTTTTGACAAACTAATAAGCATGAATTATATATAATTTTTCATTTTTCATTTTCTTTAGGAAAATACACACTTTTACACCTGAGATAACTTAAGATTTGATGTGTTGAAACACGCATTTCTTTAGATAGTGATAGAATTGTTTTCAGAAGAGGGGGATAAAGCATAATTTTAAAATGTGAGAAACAAAGTCCAAGCAGGAAAATTGCAAAATAATCCTTTTTCTATTCAAAATCAGTGGTGGGTAGGGAAGAGTGAGATCTACCCAAAGTGGGGATTAAGTATCTCTGGATATCAAACGGAGAGTAAGACTCTGCTAACAGCTTTGGCTAGAACTCTGAAAATGTTAGCTGTTTTAACTGATAAGGCACCAAGCCAAACTTTATATATCCAAGACTGATAAACAAAGTTAGAGCAGAAACATCAGTAGATATTTCTACAGTTTTATTTAGCTCAAAATGAGATCCTTGAAGATGAAGATGGTGAATAGAAGAGCCTTATTATGAGAAAAAGGGGGACGGTCTGGCAAATTACTCAGAAATTATACATTCATCTATGCTAATTTCATTTGAAAGGGAAACTAAGTTTTTTGTGCAATCAGGCAGAGCTGCACTAGGTATGATGGAGATCAACCCTATGCTCTCAGTCCTTGGCTCTTCAGAATTATTTGAAGACATCATTACTGTGAAGGGGCTAAGTTGTTTTCAGAAGAAAAGAGGAAACACAGAGTCACACAGGGTAGGTGCTGGTATTGCTTTGAATGGAACTCAGCTTGTTTGGGTGGGTTTCCAGTTGATATCATCTACTGAGAGAAGACTTAATTGTAGTCATAACAGTCTGTGAACGACTTGGGTCCTTCTGAAGTGCTGTATATGGGAAATTTCTTTTTAACTCTCCGACATTTGGTAAGAAAAATCTTCCAACAAATGGAATTGCCCTTCTATTAAAAAATAAAAAAAACTTGAGAACATGGCAGGTTTTTTTTGTTGTTTTCTGTTTTTTTGTTTTTTTGTTTTTCTGAGATGTGGTCTCGCTCTGTGCCCCAGGCTGGAGTGCAGTGGCGCGATCTCCGTTCACTGCAAGCTCCGCCTCCCGGGTTCATGCCATTCTCCTGCCTCAGCCTCTGGAGCAGCTGGGACTACAGGCGCCCGCCACCGCGCCCGGCTAATTTTTTGTATTTTTAGTAGAGACGGGGTTTCACCGTGTTAGCCAGGATGGTCTCGATCTCCTGACCTCGTGATCCGCCCGCCTCGGCCTCCCAAAGTGTTGGGATTACAGGCGTGAGCCACCACGCCCAGCCGAGAACATGGTAGTTTTAAACAATGGGTTAGTATGGCAAATGTGCGAGGAGACTTGCATACATCTGAACCCACTTGCATACATCTGAACCCACAGCTTCTCCAATACATCCGGAGACCTCTGAGAGGCAGAATAGTCTGAAGGCTTATTATGGCCCAAAGTTCAAAGAAAATACAAGAGGGGAAGATTTAAATAGCAGAAGAGAGATAAAGTATAGCCAATCATTCTCTCAGGAAGTTTTCTAAGAACAGTGCTATTTTATGCATTCTTCACTCTCAGCTTTAGTCTTTCTTATATCTAAGGTCCCTTGGGCCCACGAAACTGGGCAGAAATTTTCCTAGCCAATAAAATGATTGACATTTCTCTTCTGACATGCAAGGAAATAGAACAGTCTATCATTTCCTGCTTTAGAACTAACTGGAAAAAAAAAAAAGGAGCACACCATGTAATTTACCCTCAAGTATCCATTTCAACACAGTGAACACTATGTTAAAAAAAAAAAAAAAAAAAGGAAATGTCAGTTATCTACCTGAGATAGTTGGTATATACCCTTTTGTTCCATGGACCCAGTCTTGGCCACTCTAGCAGTTCTCTAAACCAAATGAAACAAAAATACAAAAACATTAACAAAACCCTCCTTGAAGGCCTGAGTCACTATCCTAATTCAAGAATCTATGAATTGCTTCTATTGTCGATTTTCTGTCCTAGTTTAGATTTAACTTTCTGTAATCCAGAACTAGTCATTGTGAAACTGAATAACTACAGAACATTTACCAGTTCAAATGGTGGAGCCTCTCAGAAAAAGGCTCAATTACTATTTAAGCTAAGCATGCAAAGGAACAATCCTGAGTCTAGGATTTCCCCTGAATAACTCATTCTGCCTGGGAAACAGCTTCCTGCCTTTGGCTGCATCTGAAGCATTCCTCAGGGCATCCTTAGACAGAATGTGCTGCCCTGGCTTGATGGGCATAGGGTACACGGGACACTTGGTTGCACCTGCATGCCCCGATGGTGCCCATGATCTGTATTTATTTTCAGAAACCAAGGACAAAAGGATTCCATTTTATTAAGCCACAATCCTAGTTACTGGAGAACATTGAGATCAAAGGTATTGGCACTGCAACCAGCTTTGGCAAACCTCTGGGAAGAACATGTCTTTTCTGGCCTAGTTGAGTGTGTTTGCAATATATTGCCTTAGTTCAAATGGGGTCACCCAAACATAATTCTCCACTCTAGTTTCTTTTTAATAATCTAACCTTATCTTTTATCTGGATATGCTCAGTTCTGAGTTACTAGAGAAGCTGAAATATTTTATGGGGGATAAAAGAAAGACAATTACAGGCACTATGCTAAACAGTTTCTTGTGACATCAACCACCCTTTGTGAGAGGGTTATGATGGTCGAGGGGGTAACACAGTAGGTGAGAAATGGGAGAAGAGGATTTGTCAGGATTGTTTGTGTTCCCCAGTAAATGAATAATGAAAGACTTGAGAGTCATTTTAAAAGCAGAAAAGCAGAGTTCAGCCAGTGGGAATGTTTCTACAATTAGGCAAAACAAGCAACTGTGCATGTTTAATTACCATAAATTTTCCTGACCACTTCAGCATGAAGAACTGGTTTTCCAATCTTCGTGTTCTCACATAACATCTCTTTCTGTGCTATGTCTTAAACCAACCAGTTTCTCATCAGATTTCTGTGTATTTCTTGTAACACTACTAAATGAACAGCTCTTTGAAGGCGAGTGCAAGCCCTTGTAGAACCTTCAACAGTGCTCCGTAAACATGGTAAACTTTCATCAGAGTTTTTTTGATATCCCATTGGTATGATTTTATGGACACTGGATAGCTCATATTACTCCAGCACACATTCAAATACTTTCCATTTTAAACGTAAGTCATACGACTTGATTTCCCAACATAAAGCTTCATTTCTTCTGGCTTGGAAATTTCTCAATCTTTAACCACGTCCAGTTAAAAATGCAAATATCTCTGGGTAAAGTCCACTGTGTCCTTTTATGGCAATGGGTGCCTACTCACCTAAGATATTTCTCTTTTGCAGGTTTCTTTCTTCTAGTGTCTTCTTTATCTATTTTCTGGAGAAAGGATGTAGAAGATATTAAATATTTTAATTTTCCTTGCAAGGAGCTTAAAATCATTGCCCCTTTGTATTAGTATACCAACTTAAAAATTTTATTCTTACTCATACTTATGACATTTTTGACTTGTAACTTGGATGCAGGCAAGTATCTGTGGCTTAAAAACCAATTTTGACTCACTATTTAAAAAGTCCAGAATAATTTCACTTAGGCTTATGATTGTTCCTTTGTATGCTTATCTTAAATAGTAATTTAGCCTTTTTTTGAGAGGCTCCACCATTTGAACTACCATGATGTTCCTCTTTGGTACTTAGGAGAAAATGCATTAATTTGTATAAAAACTAAGAAGACAAATGATTACTCAAAGCAGTTATGGTCTGTATTTCCCAATTACGCATGGATATACAATGCTGGAAAAAAAAATAAAAATTTCACAATTTCCAAAAATTTATGCTCCAATTGCTTTAATCCGCAAGGGAGATGTCAGGATTGCAATAGAGGAGGAGGCCTGTTTCTAATTGAGAAAGCCCCATCCTGCTCACCAGCCGTGCTGTCTGTGAATCCGAAGCCTTTTAAAATTTGGGGAAATTCATTCCCTTGCTCTTCACTTCATTATCTTAAGTTCATGAATGTTCTCCACTCTTCTCTGGCTCTTTCAAGAATAATTAGTACACTCATCAATTTCCCTGCCCTGGCTCATTTGACAAACAAGTGCCATATGAGTCAAATGTTTGCATTCTGTGCTGAGCAGAATTTGGGGGCAGTTTCTAAATCTGTAGGTTTCACAGCAGTGGTACTCCCAGGAGAGTCATAAGTGAATTCGTAGCAATGCAAGCAGTTCTGGACGGCTGACAGGCTTGTGTTACATCTTTGAATTGGCCTTTCATTTCAGTGATTAACAGGTGAGGTTCAGGAAGCCTTTTGTTTCAGCTCCAATTAATTCAACAGCCCACTTTACTTTGTTCCCAAGTCTAAGAAACCAGAATACCAGGCTTCCAGAAGAATATTTCTGCCCACATATTTTAGAAATGACAGGGCTAGAAAAATCAAATGCAAAGCTTGGTAGTAAGCATAATTTCCTGGGTTTTTAAAATAATTTAATAAACAGAATACATTATTTCAAGCTATATATCTCCCTAAAAACTCTTAATATCACATTATAAATTCTGATTGTTAAGCAATAAGATGAATCCTAACTCAATCATTTTCCTGATTTTCTTCCTTTTCTCCCCAAGTACCTATACGTGGGCAATATAGTTGCTGTTGCAAAGGATGCTTATAAAGGAGAGTAGGGGGATGTAATAATATAGTTCGTTAATATTTGTTTTCACAGAGGGTTAACACACTGCAAGGGTGAGTGGGCAATATAACTCTTTTGGGAAGTTTCTCCAAATTGCATTGCTGTTTCTTCATTCATCAAGCATATGTGACATATCTACTGCAGACTGAGTATTACAGTTGGCTCTGTGTGAGTACCAAGAAAAAACTACATTGTTACTGCTTCTCTGAGAATGAGAGACAGACCACTGACACATAAAGAGTAATACACATAGCTTAAAGGGTCAAGGAGTTAAAAATAGAAGAAATGGCACCCTGGAGTTGAGGCTGTCAGAAGTTTCTTGACTTTTAAGAAAGAAAAAGGAAAGATATTGAAGGCAAGAGACACAGAAGCAATGAGAATCAAGTATGTACACCAAAAGGGTAAGGCTGAGTCAGCGGTACATACTGGCAGGAGTAGGATGTCATTTAGATGGCTATGGAAGCTGTTATTCACAGGTTGAGAATAATGAAACTCATAGTGTCAGCGAAACTCTAGCTTCTTAATCAGGACGCTGATGTGGATAAAGCTTTTGTACCTTTTCTTACTGCCATCTGAATCAGACTTGATGTTCGGGAACAGTTAAAGCTTGTGTATGAAAGGATAATTTGGACAAACAAATCAAGCATTAGTAATACGAATAATCACGAGAGTGCTCAAAATCATCTAACGTTGGTTTGTTATCCTGAGGCTAATATTAATTAAAATTGATCAATATTAATAAATTTGTTTAATGGTTCCAAGTAACTTTAAATATTAAGAGTTCCTTTGGCCATCCATGTTTCCAAGTGATCTTCCTTAAATAATTATGAGGCAAATTTATTACCTGAGATGTGATCAAATCCAGACATCTAAGACAGGAAACCTACAGAGCAGGTTATTGACATATTCTATTCCTTATCATGACACTTAAAGCCCTGGAAAAATAAGGGCTTCTTATTCACAAGTTTATGGGATTCATTGGAACCAACGATGACCTTGTAATCCCTGTAGTCAATATTCAGAGAAATCTTGCCAACAATATAACTGTTTGAAAGCAGAGCTGTCATTATAAAATCTAGATTTAAAGTAGGGATTTATAATTGGTACATTGTTCATGATATGTATTGCAGTGTGAATTAGGCTATGATATAGTTTGACATTCACTGGACATATTTTAAAAGCAAAACTTGGCTTTAGTTTTAGTCAATAGTTTCTTCTTTATCTAAAACAGAAGAAAGTATTTATCAATGCATCAATCACAATTTCAGAGATTTTGGGATGTGCAATTATTAAGGGACTCAGGGGAGCCTTTGCAAATTGTCTACCTAAAATGACTTCAATGTTATTTTTATTTTTAATGTGAATACTAAAGTTATTTGATTATAGCAATTTTGCCTCACACTTACTCAAGAACAGATACATGATCCTGCTTTTAAGCTGAGTTTAAAGTTTAGAGAGATTTCAAACTGTAAGTAAACATTGTAATCAATACCACCCTTTTGGTAAGACTCAGGGAAATAAATTTTAAAAATGAAACAAATTTTTCTTCTAAAATGAAACATAAATTAACAAGATTTTCAAAATGTAGTTTTCATGATGTATTTTGGCTGCATCTCAAATATGTTTTCAAAACATGAAAATTAAACTAGGGCATCTTGAATTGAGAATCCAGCAGACTTTGGGATCAGCAGGAACATTTCCATATGCTTTAATTTTCTGGGCATTATTTTGATTTTAATTTATTCTTTTATACATATTTAGCACTATTTTGAACTTGTTATGAAAAATTATAGCATACATAAAGAAATGGGAAGAAAACTACTTGCCCCTATCCATTCTCCCATTACCTCAAGATATTTTTTCTAAGTTTTCAGACTATTTGGGCCATGATTTTTTTATTTTCCCCACATAATCTAAAGAAGGTTTCAGTTGGAATCTAAAGGTAGATTCAGCTTAAAATATGGTTGGGTGAGTCTAGGTTATTGATGAAAATGTATAAATAATCAATATGTACTCCCCACACACACCCAGCTTTTTAAGAGTAGTATTTCAAGTGGGCTGCTTTGGGAAACTCTTGATTTTCTTTGAAAGACAGGGCTCCTAAAATAATTTTTAACTCAATAAGAAAGATTGTTCTAGATTTCAGAATGTCATAGAAGTGTAGAGGTAATGAGAATGAAAGAGCTGAAGTAATCCAATGCCCAACTTGATTTCAGGAGTCAGAAGGAAGAAGGCAAAGAGTGCAAATAAGGATAAATGTATGGTCAACATTTAAGCCACTCTTCTAAGAGTTTATAAATTCTGTAGAGAAACGGGGTGTGTGTGTGTGTGTGTGTGTGTGTGTGTGTGTGAATGTAATCATGTTAGAGTCTTTGAAAACCACATTTACTATGGACAGAAAAACCAAGTCAAATTAAATGGACAACACAAAAGAGAGGTCAGTGTTACACATAATTCCTCCATGTGTTTAGCAAGCTATGGGTTCCTCCTCTTGCTGTAAATGGGGATATATTGCAAATACTGTGAAGAAAGAGCAGAGGACAAAAATAAACTAAGAGAAAGAGTTAAAATGATCTCCACATTGGCTGCCTGCAAGAATTGCAGTGGTTTTTTGCTCCTATTAGCAATAATGACAACCAAGATAGGAGCATGGCCTTGGGGGCAAATAGCAAGCTTTATATTTGTCTATAGGATCATATGTTTGCAGACTGTGAAACACTTGAGCAAAAATATCTGAAAGCTTAAAATGTAGGCCTAGACAAAGGGAGTAGTAAGATTGGCTTAGAAAGGTAGTCTGGGAATGATCTACAAGATAATACTGCTGTAGGGAGAGTGTAGTTTTATGCTAGGGAAAGGGAGCTCTGGGCACCATTTACTCCAGGAGCCAAGCCAAGTTGGAGCCAGTCCCAGACACAGGCACAGCAAGATGAGGCAGGAGTGCAGAAGGCACTTTCCTGGAGTCTAGAATTTCAAAATTCTATATCTGTACTATTCCTACCTCCTCCTATGGTTTGCAATTCAGAAGCTGAAAACTAACAAAAGACAAAAAATATTCCTGAAAGCAAAGAGAAGACAAATGCCTGTAAGAATGAGGACAAGCAATCAGAAGATGGAGGTGCTCACACAGGCCAAGTACAATGAGGGTGGGTGCACGGGATGTTCATCAGATATGTGTGGGTTACATTATTTTATCTTAGGTTATTTGCCACAACATTGTCCTGTACCACTTGAAGTACATGTTTGATTCAGGACTTAATTATACTTCTTATCATCGACACTATGAATTAGCATTTCAGGTCTGGTTTTCTTTTCTGTGCAGAACACCTTGAAAATTTCTGGGTAGTAGAGAAGAGAACTTCAAGTAGTTGGCAGTCTGGCTGAGAAACTAAGACTGACAAAGAAACACTGAATAGAGGTTAGAAATGTGCATAGTTACGTGCTAAATTATGAGAATGATAAGTCAATTGTGGTTACAAAATTTCACAATTTTCAGAATCAATGCAGGCTAGAAAAATAAAGAAAGGTTCAAGGAAGAAGAATATGAGCTTGGCTTTGAGGGAAGAGAAGGAAATGACTGACAGGAAAGGAGAAGAGCATTATAGGTATGGGAAAAAGCACTAAGGTGGGACCAAAGATGGCATATTAGAGGTGTTGTCAGATAACCAGGCTTTCAAGAACAAGAGTATATTTAAAAGCAGTGGGACCTAAGTTATCCAGTTTAAGGAGAACTCAAAGAGCCTGAGATGAAGAGTTTAAATTTCAAGCTGTGTCTAGGCAACTCACCTGTCTTCACTTTTGGAAGGTGAGGTTTGATTGCCGCTGACAAGGTGCCTGATTTGGAGGATTTAGGAGCCTCTGTGAGGTGATGGGGCCAGTCTCCCTTCCCACACCACAGCTAATGAAAAGGCCGCTGTGCTGAAGTTCCCTTCACCTCATTGGAAATGATCCATGTTCTACCAGCAACCAACTGGTCCTGGGAGCTGCAGCTCTACCACGCCAGGACCAACACTATCCTGAAGCTCCTCCTCTCCTCCAGAACCTATTAACTATGATTCTAACACTTAGCTAAGTCAAAGCCTTATGCATAAGACTTGGCAATTATGTAATGTAAGTATCTGAAATGAAAGTTACAAATTTAACGCTCAACACAGAATGCTTCATGCAATAAATGGCAATAAATGAACTGTGTGTCTTATTTCTCCGCATACCCTAATACCCTAATTTATCCATTCCACCTCGAATTTTCTTTCTACCATTTAAATACTGCATTAGTTTGTTTTCACACTGGTATAAATAAATAACCAAGACTGGGTAAGTCGTAAAGGAAAGAAGTTTAAAATTGACTCACAGTTCCACATGGCTGGGAGGCCTTGGAAAACTTATAATCATGGTAGAAGACAAAGGAGAGGCAAGTACCTTCTTCACAAGGCTGCAGAAAAGAGAGAGAGAGCGAGCAGGGGAAACTGGCACTTATAAAATGATCAGTTCTTGCAAGAACTTACTCACTATTATGAGAGCAGCATGGGGGAAACCGCCCTCATGATCCAATCGCCTCCTACCAGGGTTCTCACTTGACACGTGGGGATTAGAGTTGGAGACGAGATTTGGGTGGAGACACAGCCAAACTATATCAAATACTATTATACCTTTAGTTTTCTTTTTAGGAATAAAACCTGCTTCTGGCTTACAGTTACCAATAATAATTTGCAAAGTGTGATCCCCTGACCAGCAGCATCAGCATCACCTGGGAACTTATTGGAAATGTACATTCTTGACCCCACTCAGACAGGCTGAATCAGGAATTCTGCAGGTGGGGCTCAGCAATGTGTGGTTCAAAAAGTCATCCAGGTGATTCTCAGGAGTGCTTGAGTGGAGAACTGCCCACTTGCAGGTACAGTGATGACTCCTTAGAATATCATTCGAGGCTCTTTACAGTTTTCCTAACTTTTGCAGCCTCACTTAGCCCTAGTCTGCCACCCAGCTACTACACTGAGGAGGTTTGTATTATACTAGACACATACACAATTTTCAGAGTTTCCTGACCACACCGAGCTCTTTGCTATTTTATTACCTCTACTATCTCATCTAGACTATACTTCTCTCACTCTAGCAAACCCCTACTTTTCTTTCCAAGTTTCCACATTACCTCCTCCATAAAGACTTCCTTGATTCTGGCCAACAGTTACTCTCTGCTATATTCCTGAAATCTTTTCTTATCCAATATCACAATGAATTGAATGCTCTGTTTACATGTGTCTAGGCTTAAGGACAGGATTCTTGTATTCAAGGAAATACTTAGAAGCTAGCAAGGTGTTAGGCACATTGCTAAGACTCAGTAATGCTTGTTTAATCACCCAAAGACATGATTTAACAAAGCAACAATTTTATATTTAAATCACCAAATTAGTTTCCAATTGAAGATAAAATGACATAGCCTCTCCAGCCCCAATTTCCCATGTACTAGTCCTTACAGTTTTTGAAAAGTGGTAAACATCAAGGAATGTACCTATATGAACGCTGTGGATTCTTTTCCTTATCAGCAATGGCTGACTCAGTGGCAGAGACAGGCCACCCACAGTACACTGAAGCAGCAGTTTGCTACCAGCAATGATTTGGTTAACCTTTGATTAAACATAGGAATTTAAAGCATGAAAAGGTCTGGAACCTGACACAACCCTTTGACACCATGCTGTCTGTCATTAATGATAATCCGCCATTAGATGTTCAGCTTTGAAAATGGAATTAGACGACTTCAGTTTTCAACCCTAACCCTGATGTACTGTAAAGTGAACCCTGCTGTGTTTGGAGACTCCCTGATTTACTGCTTTGCCTTTTAACTATTTTCAGGCAGATGGGGGGCAGGGGGAGGGTAAAGAAGTCCAGGGATCAAGTGAGTACAAACAAGGCATCTTAACCACCATCAAGGGAAGCAACTTTCTGCTTAGATAAGTCACCAGGTCAAAAGAGCTTTATTACCACAGTTGATTTTATCTTCTTCTTCTTCTTTTTTTCCAAACTAGGTGTAAGAATTTTCTTGCTTGGACATCATGCAAGAAATATTTGGTATCCTTTTACACTTCCTTTTAAAAACAACAGCAATAATGTTAGAGCTCCCTGGGGTCCCTCGTCTCCAACATTTTTTTTCCTTCTTAGCCATAATGTATTGGTACAACTGAAGGTCCTACACCCCATTTCATGCGTAGCACAGTGTTCCCAGCAGGGTACAGTACATGCCTACATGCTTGTTGAATGAACAAATGACCAAATCTGCCTCCTAGTTCCATAGCTGTGGTTCACACATAAAAGCAAATTTCAGACAGCAATAAAACTACAAGCAATTGACCTAGACCTCTTCCTGTTAACAGTCGACTTGTTATTGTTTGGTTCACTTTCTTCTTCTGGCTTTTGAATCCCTGGCTACCCCTCCCTACTCCCACCTCCCAGGCTTTTTGGCTACTTGGAGTTGAGAATCTCTCTCAACTTAGCTCAGTTGACTCCTAGGATTTCAGTGTTCCTAAAAACATTGGTGAGAGACTCCTCCTCCAGTATTTACCCTGCAGAACCCTGGTGGAGAAGCAGAGCTCATCTCTCCCATCCTCTGACAGGTGAGAGATTTGGGCATCATTTCCCACCTACCTAGGTGAGAAGGACTGGGGAGAACTGTATTTTCGTTGGATCCTTCTCAGATATTCTGATGGATCATTTGTGTTTTCTTTCCCAAATATGATTACATCATTTCACTGCCATACAAAGACTTTCCAAACTGTAGTAACCCCAGTGAAATATTTGTTTCAAGAAAGGGGATGTGATTACCACTATAGCAACTACAGCAGCATTACAGTACTTTGAGAATCTGTGAGCTCTTCCAGATTAAATCATCTGGCCACTGTGCTGGGAAATTGTACTTTATTTAACAAACTTAACATTTACCATGAATCAGACACTGTTCTATGTGCTTCATATGTATTCATTCACTTAAATTTTAAAACAATGTAAGAGGCAGGTACTATTGTTAGCCCCATTTTATAAAGAGGAAAGTGAGACAGAATTACTTACCCAAGATGAAACAGGTAATGAATGACAGAGTCGAGATCCAAATCTGGCTAAGTACTCTAGCTACAATCTGTGCTCATAATCATTTTATGTTGATTACTTACCTGATTCCATGTATTAGTTAGGATTCTCCAGAGAAAGAGACATGGATTATACATTATACATATGACATATGAGAGGAGATTTATTATGAGAATTGGTTCACATAATTATTGAAGCCAAGGCATCCCACCATCTTCTGTCCACAAGCTGGAGGACTTGGAAAGCTAGTGATGTAACTCAGTCTGAGTCCGAAGGCCTGAGAACTGGGGAGCTGACAGTGTAACTCCCAGTGATGCAAATCCTACAGGCCCAAGGCCTGAGAACTAGGAGCTCTGATGTCCCAGAGCAGGAGAATATGGATGTCTCAGTTCAAGAAGACAGAGAATTTACCTTTCCTCTGCCTTTCTATTCTATGTGCTCTCAATGGATAAGATGCTGCCCATCCACACTGGTGAGGGCAAATCTTCTTTACTCAACCTACTGATTCAAATGCTAAACTTTTCTGGAAACACCCTCACAGGCACACCCAGAAATAATGTTTTAGTATCCCTTAGCCTAGTCAAGTTGAGAGGTAAAATTAACCATCACAATCCGTCAGGCATTTCTCAAAGCAGCTTGAATAATAGACATATGATTCAATGATATCATTAAATATAACTGTTGATAAAATGATAACAGGATAAATGTTATTACTAATAATAACAGGAAAAATAAGATAATTTCTCCTATTATTTGAGAGTATTGTCCATGTTCTGGTATATACATAACCTCATATATATACATATTAGACACAGTTTTGATATACATTTTTAAATGAGATCACCATAATATTTACTGTGATACACAGGTACTATAATGTTATTTTTTTCTTTGTGGTAAATATAAAACCATCAAATTTGCAATTTTAACCATTTTATATGTACAATTCAGTGGCATCGATTATATTCACAACGTTTGTAACCATCACTACTATCTACAATTTTTTATTACCCCAAACAAAAACCAGTAAGCACTAATTCCCCACTTCCCTCTTTTGTAACCACTAAGTTAAGTTCTATCCCTGTGAATTTGTCTATGCTAGATATTTCACATAACTGGAATCATATGATATTTGTCCTCATGTATGTGACTTATTTCACTTAGTGTGATGTTTTCAAGATTCTTCCATGCTATGCATGTATCATAACTTCATTCCTGGTTATGGTTGAATAATATTTCATTGTGTGTATTTAACACATTTTGCTTATCTGTTCATCTGTTGATGGACATTTGGATTGTTTCCAGCTTTTGGCTATTGTATATAATGCTGAGATGAATATTGGAGTACATGTTTCTGTTAAAGTCCCTATTTTAAATTCTTTTGGAATTGTTAGGTCATATAGTTTTTGAGGAACCACCAAACTGGTTTCAACATGATCTCTACCATTTTATACCTCTACTAGTGATATATGACAGTTTCAATTTCTCTGCATGTTCACCAGCACTTGTTATTTTCTGTTTTGTATTTTATTATGCCATTTGATAAGGATTAAGCAGTATCTCATTTTGGTTTTGATTTGAATTTTCCTAATGGCTATGATGTTGAACATATTTTTAAGTGCTTATTGGTCCTCTGTATATCTTCTTGGGAAAATATATATTCAAGTCATTTGCCTATATTTTAATATAAATATTAAAATATTTATCTTTCTGTTATTGAGTGGTGGAAGTTATTTATATATTGTGGATATTAATTCTTTGTCAGATGTGTTATTTGTAAACATTTTCTTCCATTCTGAAGGTTGTCTTCTTTCTTGATGATATCCTTTGCACAAATATTCTTGATTTTGATGGTCTAATTCATCTAATTTTTCTTTTGTTACCTGTGCTATTAGTGTCATATTTAAGAAACCATTGCCAAATCAAAGGTCATGAAGATTTGCTCCTATGTTTTCTTATATTTTATTCAGTTTTGGGTCAATTTTTGTATATGGTCAAAGTAAGTATCCAATTTCATTCTTTTACATGTGGATATCCAGTTTTCCCAGCACTAATTTTCCAATTTCTTGTTGAAGAAAATGTTCATTCCCTGTGGAATGGTATTGACATCCTTGTGAAAAATTATTTGATCACATATGCAAGGGTATAAATATGTGAGCTCTCTGTTCTAAGTCATTGATCTACACGTCTATCCTTATGCCAGTATCACACTATTCTGATAAATGTAGAAAATTAGTATTCACACAACTATATTCTAGTCAACCACTATCAGGCTTGAGGGTTATCAACTCTGTATAGTTAGATCATTTGTGTTCCATAAAAGACTGAGGCTAATTACCCTAAACATGCAATTCTAATGTTACAGAACTAGAGCTCACTAATATCCTGTTTGTTTTCAGTTGGAGAAAATGGAGTCTACAGTCACTCTGCATTCCTCTTACCTAATTCTAGAAAAATTCTAACCTACTTCTATCTTTATAGATTTATCTTCTTTGGACATTTCTATAAATGAAATTATATAATATGCAGTACTTTGTGACTAGCTTCTTTTACTTATCTTACGACCCTCATAATACTGTGAGGGCCGTATGACTAGTTCTGGCCAATAGGCTCTAAGCAGACATGACATACATCACTTCTAGGCCAAGGCATAAGAGAGGGGACTTGAGGGCCCCATGTCTCTCTTCTTCTTTGGCAACCAAAGATGTGGTGGGATTTAGAGGATCCAGCTACAGAGATGAAGCCTGACCTGTGTCCCTGGGTGACTACTTGGAACAGAAACCTCCCTCTCAATGTTAGCCTACCTTAGGTGGACAAGTAGCATGTATGACAATTTTTTTGTTGTTGTGCAAATATGCCACAAGACTTTGAAAACATTTTTGTTAAAATATCATATGTGTTCTGAATGTGTGGTCCCAGACCAAGAACAGTAGCTTCAACAAGGAATTTATCAGCAATGCAAATTCTCAGGCCTCACTGGGCCATGCTGAGTCAAAAACTCTGGGAATGGAGCCCAGCAGTTTGTATTTTAATAATCCCTTCAGCGTATTCTGATGCAAGCTGAAGTTTAAATATCACTGCAGAAGCATAATCTAGACTATCCTTTCTAATAATTGATCATGAGTTTTTCAACATGTTAAATAATTAAATATAGTCTTTGTAGAGGAAAGGGAAAGCAGTAACTGTATATTTTGGTTCGAATCTTCCTTACCAATCCTACTACTATCACTTTAGTTCAAGGGAATATTGAGTTTAGCTGCAGTATAGTATAGGTCAAGAGGAGTATTGAAAGGATATTGTAAATAAAGATTTGGGTCATATTAAACATGATATAGGCACAATCAGTGTTCAATCAATGATGACTGTCTTTCTTTTCCTTTCACATCCTTGGTACTTCTTGAATAGACTAAGGCAGAAGCTCCCAATTCTCCCTATGTTCAATTTCTCTTCACTCTAGTTCCCACATATTAAGATTACGTTTAACTTTTTGGAGAAATTCAGCTTTGATCATATCATTAGTTTTAACAGTTTTATTGAGATGTAATTCAGAAACTGTATAATTTACCCATTCAAAGTACACAATTCAATGGTATTTAGTACATTAACAAAGTTGTGCAGCTATCACCACAATCTAAATTTAGAACATTTTCATCATCTATAAAAGAAACCCAATAGTCCTTACGGTCACTCTCCACACCCTGATCTAATTCTAGAAAAATCCTAATCTACTCCTGTCTTTATAGAACTATCTATTTTAGACATTTTATATAAATGAAATCATATAATATGCAGTACTTTGTGATTGGTTTCTTCCACTTGGCATGGTGTTTTCAAGACTCATCCATGCTGTGTCATGTCTCAATACTTCATTCTTTTTTGTGGCTGAATAATATTACATTTTAAGGTTGTAGTACATTTTGTTTATGCATTCATCAATTAGTAGACATTTGAGTTGTTTTCACTTTTTGGCTATTATGAATAATGCTGCTATGAACATTTGTGTACAAGTTTTGTGTGCTCATATGTTTTCATTTTTGGTAATTATCTACCTAGTAACAGATTGTTGGAGTATGTGACAACTCTATGTTCTTTTAATTTTTTTATTTTTATGAATTTATAATAGTTGTACATATTTATGGGTTGCATGTGATATTTTGATATGTTTCCCATTTTGACAAAGTGCCACAATAATTTTCCAAAGAGGCTGCACCATTTTACCTTCCCACCAACAATATATGAGGAGTTGAGTCTCTCTCACCCTTGTCAACACTTGTTATTATTTATATTTATGATTAAGGCAAGCCTAGTAATTATAGAGTGGTATCGTATTGTGACTTCTATTTGTATTTCCTTAATGACTAATGCTGTTGATAATCTCTTTCTTTGATAATTGACTATTGGTATATTTTCTTTGAAGATATGTCTATTCAAGTCCTTTGCAATATTAAAATTGGATTGTTTATCTTTTTATTATTAAATTGTAAGAATTCTTCATGTAATCTGGATATATGTCTCTTATTAGAGGTATGATACGCAAATATTTTCTCTCATTCTGTGAGTCATCTTTTCACTATCTTGATTACATAATTTGCAGCAAAATTTTCAATTTTGATGAAGTTCCATTGATGTATTCTTTTCTTCACCACTTGTATTTTTAATGTCATATCTCAGAAATAATGGCCTAACCAAAAGTCTTGAAGATGTTCCTGTAAAGAATACAGTTTTGCTTTTACATTTAAATCTTTGATCTATTTTGAGTTTTAGGTTTTTTATTGGATTGTTTATACTGTGAGGTAGTAGTTCAACTTCATTCTTTTGCACGTGGACATCTATATTAGTCCATTCTCATGTTGCTAATAAAGACACACCTGAGACTGGGTGGTATATAAAGGAAAGAGGTTTAATTTACTCATAGTTCAGCATGGCTGGGAAGGTCTCAGAAAACTTACAATCATGGTGGAAGAGGAAGCAAACCTTTCCTTCTTCACATGGTGGTGGGAAGGAGAAGAGAAGAGCTAAAGGAGAAAAAAGCCCTTTATAAAACCGTCAGATCTTAGGAGAACTCACTCACTATCATGAGAACAGCAGCATGGGGGTAATCACTTTCATGATTCAATTACCTCCCACTACATCCCTCCCATGACATGTGAGGATTATAAAAACTACAATCCAAAAATGATGTTTGGGTGGGGGAAAACCATATCATTCCATCCCTGTCCCTCCCAAATCTCATGTCCTCACATTTCAAAACACAATCATGCCTTCCTAACTGTTCCCCAAAGTCTCAGCTCATTCCAGCATTAACCCAAACGTCCAAGTCCAAAGTCTCATCTGAAACAAGGCAAATCCCTTCTGCCTATGAGCCTGTAATATCAAAACAAGTTAGTTACTTCCTAGTTACAATGTTGGTACAGGCATTGGGTAAATACACCCATTCCAAATGTGAGAAATTGACCAAAACAAAAGGGCCACAGACTTTTCTTCAGAGTGAAAGCTCCAAACCTTGGTGGCTTACAGGTGGTGTTGGGTCTATGGGTCTCCTTATATACTGTTGGTGGAAATGTAAAATGTAAAATCTAATAGGGCAGTCACTAAACCTTAAAGCTCCAAAATGATGTCCTTTGACTCCATGTCTCACACCCAGGTCATGCTGACACAAGAGGTGGGTTCCTATGACTTTGGGCAGATCCACCCCTGTGGCTTTGCAGAGTACAGCCCCACTCCTGGCTGCTTTCACAGCTGGTGCTGAGTGTTCTGTGGCTTTTCCAGACATATGGTGCAAACTGTCAATGGATCTAAAATTCTAGGGTAGATCCATAGAATTTTTGCATGGCCAGGCTGCAAATTTCCCAAACTTTTATGCTATGCTTCCTCTTTGTCACTTAGAAATTTCTTCTGCCAAATACCATAAATCATCTATCTCAAGTTCAAAGCTCCACAGATATCAAGGGCAGAGGCAAAATGCCACCAGTCTCTTTGCATAGCAACAGTGACATTTACTCCAGTTCTCAACAAGTTCCTCATCTCCATCTGAGAGTACCTCAGCCTAGACTTTATTGTCCATATCACTATCAGCATTTTGGTCAAAGCCATTCAACATATCTCTAGGAAGTTCCAAACTTTTCCACATTTTTCTGTCTTCTGAGCCCTGTAAGTCTCTAAAAAGTTCCAAATTTTCCCAAATTTACCTGTCTTCTTCTGAGCCCTCCAAATGAGGGCCAATATTCAAATTCAGGAAATACAGAGAACACCACAAAGATACTCATCGAGAAGAGCAACCCCAAGATATGTAATCGTCAGATTCACTACAGCTGAAATGAAGGAAAAAATGTTAAGGACAGCCAGAGAGAAAGGTTGGGTTACCCACAAAGGCAAGCCCATCAGACTAACAGCAGATCTCTCTGCAGAAACCCTACAAACCAGAAGACAGTGGCGGCCGATATTCAACATTCTTAAAGAAAAGCATTTTTAACCCAGAATTTCATATCCAGCCAAACTATGCTTCATATGCGAAGGAGAAATAAAATTATTTACAGACAAGCAAATGCTGAGAGATTTTCTCACCACCAGGCCTGCCTTACACTTATAGATTCTTTTACACACAAAGTACTTTTTGGATAAAAACAAGGAATTTGAAATGGTATAAAAGAACTGCATTTTTTAAAAGACCTGCATTTTTAGTTCATTTATAATTTTCTATTTATTATTTTTAATTGATTGGAGTCCAACCAATAAGTTGAAATGCTACATATTGTCAATATATTGTTATTCACTTTCTTTTAACTTTAAATTTCTCTAATATTCTGACATTCTGATGCATTTTTTAAAATCCAATTCTTAAAATATTCTAGACTTTTCACTGTTTTTTATGTGTTACTCAAGTATAACTGATATTTATGTGGCATGTTTTCAATAAAAGCAAGAGGTGTATAATAGTAAATATTTATAGCAAACAATTCACTTTCATAGATATGAAACAATTTCAAAAAGAAACTACTAAAGAACCAAGACAAAACAAAACAAAACAAAATTACGAGTAACTTACACAAACCTAAATTTGCAGAAGATAAATTGAATTAATTTGAAAATGTGTAGTTTGTAGTCTTTTAACTAAAAGTGAAGTTATTTCAAAAATTATTTTCTTCATTGTGTGTATTACTCAATTAACATAAAAAGGTAAGTGTAGAATGCATAGCTATAGACAAAGGAGTGTTTAACATGAGCTTAATTGAGAGCTTTCTTCCTCCCTTGAAACAAAGATTAAATTACAGTCTTATAGTCTAGGTTCACTTTAAAGAAATTTAAATTTTGACTTTTTTTGTCTGATTTTTGCTAAAAGATGGAAATCACTATTTTTTAAATTGTTGTCTCTGATAACATTGCCCAGAACATTTGCTAAAGATAAACACAATGGAATCAATGCAGTAATATGATATTTCCTGATGGAATACTAAGCTTACCCATTGCAGGATACAAATCCCATAATCAACTGGCAGGGCTACGAAGGTCTTTCTTACATGCTAGATTGATCTGATAATCCATACTATGTTTTGACATATTCTGTATATTACAACCTGTGTTCTTTTGCTTCTATGGCTAGTGATGGCTTTATACACTGGATTTTGAAGCACTAGGGAAAGAAGTACATTGGCAGAATGCTTAGAGTTTCACTTTTCCATAAGATAGAAAAAGCAAGATACTCAACAACTAGCTATGATGATGTGACAAGAGATTATTTAATCATTCTTGGCATGCTTCTATGTAGCCAAGAAGTAATCTTAACTTGTCTAAAGCCTACATTGATTTAAAAACAAACTTAAATACAGAAATTTATCTTTGCTATTGTAATTAAATAATAGATTTTTTTTTCAGTATAACTGCATGCAAGGCATATGCTCTGTTTCAGTACCAGTGTGGAAAAAAATTGCAATTTTTAGTATACAAAAGGATTTTAGTTTTCAATAATTCTGTTTTAATGATACAAGATTATATACATATATATTTAATCTTGAGTTTCTCAAGTGTATTTCTATAAGGAAATTTAGTTAAGTATTTGCATGCTTTGGTTAAGTTTTTTAAATTTCTTAATTGGCTAGTAATTTCTATTGAAATAAGTCAGGGTTTGGCCTGTGATTCAAAAGCAGTCCATTTATGTTTTGTTTGTCTTGTGAGCTATTATATTTATTTTCTTAAATTGCTAAAAAAGAATTTTTAGTTATAATAATATGCATGAAATTTATCTGAAATTCAAATGTTAGTGTCCATAAGTAAATTTTTATTGGAAGATAGCCATGCCCATTCATTTACATATGGTCTATGGCTGCTTTTGTTCTCTAATAACAGAATTGAATCATTGGGCCAGAGACCACCTGGTCTACAAAGCTGAAAATAATTTACTCTCTGGTCCTTTATAGAAAAAGATGGCCAATCCCTGAGATAGTTACCTCTATAAATCTTAGATGACTCCTAAAATGCATATACACGCTCACACAAAATGTACCCGGGTCTGTGCTCTGTGAAAATGTTTTCATTTCAAATACTTTGATTATGGGAACTATCATTTAATATTTTGAATATCCAAGTTTCAAAATTATTAGGAAAATAATTCTCTATATTGTTAAGACCACGCCATTAAATAAAAAAAAAAAACCCAAAACACTAAAAGCAACAGTTGTGCAAATAAAAACCCCTTGAGGGATACTTAAATCCTGGAATAACACATAGATTGAACTGATACATGGAAAATCCATGTTCTTCTACATTCTGCACCATTGGGTTAAAACACTGATGTCACTATTTTAGGACATTTGTTGTCTACATGGTTGATACCAGTATTAATGGTGGTGTGTTGGATCATTACTGAAAAATGATGGAATCTAATGTAACTCTACAGAGTTAATTTAATTTTAATAATTTGAATTTTATTGACTGGAATTCTGTTATTTAACAGTCTAATGCCTAATTGACTTCATAGCTCTGTGATATGGGAAGCATATCTGACATTTTACACTCTGGTCTGCATTTTACAGAGAAAGAGAGATCAACTGAAAATAGTTTTCAAACTGCGCAGAGTTCTGGGGAGGGAGTAGCTTGTGGGAGATATATAAGGAAGAAGCCAATGGGTTTAGATCCTTGACCTTTGCTCCTTTTCAGTTAAAGCATTTTTGTTTTTGGTTTCTGATACAGTATTTCCCCCTTATCCACAGGGATACTTTCCAAGATCCCTAGTGGATGTCTGAAATGCAGATAGTACCGAATCTGACTGCCATCAATCAGAACACATTTCTGTTCATGTCTTCCACCCACGAAGTTAATGCCTTTTTTACTTTAAACTCTTATTACATACTATGGCTATAACTTTTGCGTTTTGAGGTGTGACAGCAAAACTGGCACAACTTTCTTTTTCCTTCTTCAAAATTTCATGCATAGATTTGTTCTTAAGATAGATTTTAGCAACTTCAGCATACGGTTTCTTTTTCTTTTCTTATTAAGTGAAGAACGTTCACCTTTTCACTTGAAAGCACTCTCCATCCTCTCTCTGGCATATCCATATTGCAAGCATCACTAATCTTGTACTTTTGGGTCATTATGAATAGTAAAGTAAGAGGGACATGAACTCAAGCGCTGTGAAGTTGTGCCGGTCCATCTGACAACCCAGACAACTACTAAGTAACTATCAGATGGAGAATGTCTACAGCGAGGACATGCTGGACAAAGGGAAGACTGATATCCCAAGTAAGAGCAGGACAGTGTGAGATTGCATCATACTACTCAGAACGGCATTCAATTTAAAACTTACGAATTGTTTATTTCCGGAATTTTTCATTTAGTAGTTTCAGACCAGGGTTGACCATGAGTAACTGAAACCACAGAAAGTGAAAACACAAATAAGTGTGGACTACTGGATTATAGATCTTACATGAAGATTTTTTATGATTCTATTGCTAAATGCAGTGATTTTGTACTGTATCAGCTTAGCCTAACTACAACTGCATTTTCCAGATTCCTTTCTCTGTATTATTTCAGATTAGGGTTGGTCACAGGAAAGTTTGTACTAGATTTGGTAGGTAAGTGAAGAGACATCATTATGCTGTGAAGTTCAGTATAGAGACCAGCTTTTATATATTGTTACTGATCTGCTGGATTACTCTGTTTGCATGAGACAACAACCAGTCCCGTTGTTTCTTCAACTTCTCTATGTCCTGAGCCAGTAGCAATGCAACTCTGCTATGGCAAAGGGTGCTAGTTTTTTCTGAAAGTTGCCTCTCTCATCACAGGTAGAGGGGTTACAGAACAGAGACAAGTTCCAATTTGATCTCCTGGGTTTCTGTTGTACTTAAGAGTTCTGTTTTGTTCATGTTTTCCCTGCTTCATGTTAAGCATTTCTTTCCAGATGTTGATGCTGGCTCTGTTGACCTATGGCAACTTCAATTCCACTACTGAATATAGATGCAACAGCCTTCTATAGGTATCTTCACAGCTTCCACCATTGTATATGGTATGATACCTAAAATAAGTTCCTTATTCTATATCACTCAAAGACGCTCTGCTTCTCTGATGGAACCATAGAAGATACACTAAATATAATTGAAAGCTACTCATTATTCATACACGTTGTTTTATAAGTGAGGAAATTGCAATACAGAGAAAATAAAAGTGGTAGTAATAGTAGCAGCAGTAGCTGTAAAAATTTACTGAGAGCTTACTCAGTAATACTTTAAACATGTAATGTTACCTAATCCTCACTCTAACCCTATGAGTTCATGTTATTGTCTTCTCCATCTTAAAGGAGAGGAAAAAACTGAAGCAGAGAGGATATAAGTTTAAGGCCTGAGGTCACAGTTATTTAAATGGTGGAGTTGGAATTTACATCAAAGTAGTTTGACTCCACTCCAAGCTCTTAATCATAGGTTATGAATGAGTTTTGTAGAGATATAATAATAATTTTACAAACACATTATTTTTCTAGGTTTCTATTTTTCCAGACAATTGCTTAAACAATTCACAAATATTTATTGAGTAACTACTATATGGTTTGTTTTAGGCAAGCATAACAAGAATAGTAGATGGAGAAACGATGTATTTTGCTACACCTGTATTTATGAAATGAGAACTGTGCTCTTATTTCTGGCTATATCTGGAACTATCGCTCTTGCTCTCTATCTCTTTATGTAGCTATATTTAATTGCATTTAAAACATGAAATATTAGAGGTGATTTTGTTAGAGTAGGTAACTAGACAGACATGAGCAGGGCAGGAGATGCTCCCCTCCCAGACCAGGAATGCCAGGTGACCATCAGGTGATAGAGGCATTTATTAATCTGTCTCTCAAAAATCATAATTGGCCACAGCCAGCACCGGGAAAAGATAGTCTCCCAATAGATACAAAACTGAAGCTGGTGATCAGCAGCTTCCTGAGAAGACCTCAGGAGTTGGGTGAGTGAGCTTTAAGTATGTGCAGTAAGAGGCAAAATGGAGGAGTTCAACCAATATATGACCTTCCTCTGGGAATGCTTGACTGGTAAGGGAAAAATGCCTCAAGTGAGCATGCACGCAACTTCAGTAAACACACTGCACATGTGGACTCTCCAAAGTACTGCACATGCAGACAGCCCACCTCAAGGGAAAAAGCAAGAGGGGAGAAACAGAAACCTTGGAACCATGTCAATGCATAGAACCCTAAGTCAAAGATCGAATTGGGCACTTTGATTTCTCAAGTTGCTGCTTGACCTTCTTCCAAGTGTATTTTACTTCCTTTTGTTCCTACTCTAAAACTTTTTAATAAACTCTCACTCCTTCTCTAAAACTTGCCTTAGTCTCTCCCTCTGCCTTAAATCTACTTCTGTCTTCAGCTGAATTCTTTCCTCTGAGGAGGCAAGGATCAAGTTGCTGCAGGCCCGTATAGATTTGCCACTGATAACAATTTGAAGAAAAACATAGGCATTTAGGTCAGATGTATGCAATGGCAAAGAATAATAAAAATTGTGTCATTTCCAAAATATTTAAATTTGTATTTTTAAAAAATATAATCATGTGACATGAAAATTATGCCACATGTAATTTCCTAAGAAAAGTACATAGGTTCATTTTTAAATTCACAAATGAATAGACAAGTCAAATATGTACTGAGGTGGCCTGTATGTTATCATGAATAAGCTACAGTAATAAAATCTCTTTAGACATTTATGCCATTTGCAGAACTCTATTAGTCTATCAGTGGTCACTGTAAAGATTCTTGATACCCCATGTAATGACTATAAACCAGGATCTACAATAGCTCTGGATCTAGCATGGGATTTCTGTTATCCAAGAACCATCTTTCCAGAAACCTCAAGTTTCTGGAATAAGTTCCAGCCTTTAGGTAGTCTTTTAAAATGTGCTTTTTGTTTGCTTGTGAGGAAGATACCCTAAATAACAAAGAAAACCTGCTGGTGCCTGTCATTACTCAGGTTGCTAGGACAAAAGGGTTTTCTTTTGAAAAGCAAGTATAGCCAGTAAACCTTATGCCTCCATGCATTAACTAGGAGGCTTGTGGGAGAAGTGAGAGGAGGTGAAGGAGACAAGAAGAGAGTGGTCTAGACAAAGTAAAAAGGCAGCATAATTAGATTCCCCACAGAGGTGACTGCAATTAGATGGGACTGCAGGAGGGTTGAGTGGCAAACATTGGCTCAGAGGAGGAATCAGAATGGGAGAACTGTGGGGGAGGGCCATGAGCACTTGTCTGTGACCATCCTTGAAATGCACAGGACACCATGAAGTCTTAACTCTGTGCCTTGTTGGATTCAGGAACCTACATTCCCCCTGCTTTCTGCTTCCTTTTGTGTAGCATGTCATCTTCCTCCTGCTCCCTGACTCGCTCTTCCCCTTGCCGGGTGTGGTGATTTGTCTATAGAATTTGCAACAAGGACTCTGTAACATTGTTCCTTCTCTTCCTTTTTCTCAATGGGGATATGCTGGCTATTGAGAGCATGTGTTCAGGTCGACTGCCAGCAGTGGGACAGGTAGAGAGGAGAAGGATTTGCCCCTGTTTTGTGGAAGTCTGGAGGTTGGAGGACATTGCCTATGACTGAGGGTAAATCTCTCTGATTCTGAGGGCTACCATTAGAAATTCCACTGTTCCTTGCTCAAGTGCCACCATGTCAGGCTGTCCCAGAACGTGGATAGCAGCATACCCTGTTTTCTTACTGAGAGACCAGGAGATATTTGGGAGGGCTGAGAAAGAGGAGATGTGACTATTTCTGGGTAATCCATTCCCTTGTACCTCACATGGTATAAAGGCTGCCCAATCTATTATATGAGGAATCTTTAAAATATTTATGAAAAGTGCTTACTGTAAAAAGAAAATGCATGGATTTCATGTTTTTTTCACCAAAATAAAGTCATACTAACTTGTTATAACATGTTTGAACAGGATCTAGTTTGAGGCACTAAGAAGTCTAAAGGTATCAGTTTAAAAAGAGCTCCTATCAGAGCAATTTGAATTTTGCTAAAATTGAAGCAAGAGCAAACATCAAATTATTCTGAAACTTGGGTGGAAGAATGGTGAAATTATTGATGCTTTATGAAATGTTTATGGGGGCAATACCCCAAAGAAGTCAGCAGTTTTCAAATTCATAACTCATTCTAAGAAAGAACAAGACAATTTTGAGGAAGAAGCCTGCTGCAGCAAACAATTTGCATCAACTTGTCAGGAAAAACTTCATCTTGTTCATGCCCTAATTGAAGACAACTGATGATAAACATCAGAAATGATTACCAATACCATCGACATTTCAGATGGTTTAGCTTACACAATTCTGACTGGAAAATTAAAGTTGAACACATTTTTCACATCATGGGTGCCAAACTATTATGCCCAGATCAGCTGCAGACAAGAATAGCGCTTTCAATGGGATTTGAAACAAGTGAGAACAAGACCCCGAAGCATTATTTCAAAGAATTGTAACAGGAGATGGAACATGGCTTAATAAAGCGTAATCAAAGCAATGGCTACCAAGAGGTGGAAGTGGGCCAGTTAAAGCAAAAGCAGACTGGTCAAGAGCAAAGGTCATGGCAATGGTTGCTTGGGGGATGTTCAAGGCATTTTGTTTGTTGACTTAATGAAGGGCCAAAGAACAATAACATTTGCTCATTATGAGAGTGTTCTGAGAAAGTCAGTTAGCACTTTAGAACGAAAATGGCCAAGAAAGCTTCACCAGAAGGTCCTCCTTCACCACGACAATGCTCCTGCTCATTCCTCCTCATCATACATGGACCATTTTGTGAGGGTTTAGATGTGAAATGATTAGGCATTCACCTTATGGTCCTAATTTGGTTCCTTCTGACATTTTGTTTCCTAATCTTAAAAAAATCTTTAAAGGGCACTCATTTATTCCCATCAATCCTGTAAAAAAGACTGCTTTGTCTTGGTTAAATTCCTAAGACCCTTAGTTTTCAAGGGCTGGGCTAAATGGCTGGTATCATTGCTTACAAAAGTGTCTTAAACTTGGTGGAGCTTGTGTTGAGAAATAAAGTTTATAGTTTTTACTTTTTTTTTTAAATTTCATTTTTCCATGAACTTCTTGAAGTGCCCTTGTATATACAGTCTGATGTCACATACCTAACCCCCAGGGATCCCACTGGGCTGCAGTGCTACAGAGTGACAATGGCATTATCATGCAACTAGAAGTGACCTCCTACTCCTTTTTCTACTGCTTATAATGCCCATGACAGGAAGGAAAGCATCTAGGGAATGACTTGGACAGCTCCATACTAGGCTTCAAAAATGCTCATTTTTCTGTGGGTTTCTCTTCTCATGTCTCTCCTTACTATTTATAATGATGAAACTACAAAGGCTGAGTTTGGTCTGAGATAAACACGCAGACAAAAATCTGCTTAGGCAAGCTGGAGACAAGAGTGTCAAGAGAGAACCTGTATGTTTGTCACAGCAGCCAGCCAAGTTTGTGGCATAGAAGACCAAAGAAGGACTCAGGGCTAAGACCCATCGAATAATACAGAATGTTTTTGTCCAGAACATCAAGTGAGCCTGTCTCTCAGAGACCTGTGTTGGCAAAAGGCATCTGGTCAAGGATGGTCATTTCTGGATTCTGGCTCTGTTTCTTTCTTTTTCTCCGAGATGGTTCTGATGAAACTGATGTTGTTTCACAAATAAATTGGTAAAAGCCCTAGATCAGTAAGTCTAAGGGGATAGATTATGGACAAAAGTGTGTTAATCTTTTGAATTCTGCTAACATTTGTTATAATGTGACATTATCATCTTGTGAAATATCATCATCTGGGTTCAGGTTGTAACTTTTCTTTTTGTGATCCTTTATTTTAATTTCAAGCCTCATTTACATACATTGAAAAAGGTCCCCTAGTCTTTATCAATTTGTTTATTCAGACATCTACTTTGAAAAGGTTCTGCAAAGTATTGGATTGTGCCAGTTAATCCTAGGTATCGTGTTTATCTGCCTGCTTCATCCTGTTGCTCTCTGTGGCCTGAATGCTCTGTCCTTTTAGTCTGCTCTTTACAGGATATACTCTATGGACACAGATGATGGTCACATTCTCCTACCTTAGAGGGAAAGACTTTCTCACTTCTTTATCAGGTTTGGTGTTGAAAACTAGATCCCCCTTTGCATAGCAACATGCATAGATTTTTGTGTAACACCATTACAGTCAGGTCAGAGGCACTGCTGCTGAGAGACTTCACACCCACTATCATGTGGGATTTGGGATTTGGGAACCTGATTATCTACACCTCACTTCTGTGACTGTCAAAGGCATTAAGAAACAATAGTACAAGCCAAAACATGGTTCATAGCACATCTATCAGTATCAAAATATTGGTTGTGCTGTAGATGCCGTATTCTAATATAAGCAATATTTTTATAACTGTGCTCTAGGGAGTGTTGAAAATTTTGTGTAATTGTCTAATTAAAAGAATATTTAGATCGAGAAGTGCTGCATAACTACCTTATGCAAAATTTAAATCATACAGCCTTGTTAAAAGCAAGTAATTCTGCAATAAATATAACTGTTTAATTTTGTTTCATCCAGTATTTCTGGAATTTATTTGAATGTAGAACTTTTGTTCTCATGAAATCCCTATTTCAACTGGAAAATGATATCGAATGAAAAGCAAGGTACATAGCCATATTATGGGTTGTGCTCATGTAAAGAGAGTAAATGAACATTTATTTGCACCGAAAAACATAAGCACAGGAAGGATCAATAAGGTAATACAATATAGATTTATATCTTCTGTTTAATATTAGGAGTAAGAAAGGAGAGTTGTTGAAAGTCCTTGTAGGATACAAACATTCACAGACTACTTGAGTAGAAAGGGTATGATCAAACACCTCTTTTAGTGGTGTATTAAAACTGTGCTCTGAGGAATCTCTTAGGCCCCCTTGATGCATATAGTGAACATTGCTGGGTTTCATTGATAACTGCTCCTATTCTAGTAGGCACGTGGGAGACTGCATTTCTCAGCCCTTTCATAGCTGACTTGGCCATATAACTATTTCTGGCCAGTGAAATGTCAGTAGAAGCCACACATATCATTTCCTGGTTAAGTCAAATAAAGATTCTATGTAATTATTCAATCTATCTCTTTCTCCCTCCTCATAACCAAAAAGTCCATGAACTTCTGAAAGTAAAGCAATGAGCTGGAGAAGTTTCCTTAGCTTCGATCCCTGAGTGACTATGTGGAGTTGAATCAACTACCTCCACCTTTCCTTGTCCCATCACTTACGCTTACTTATCTTAGACATAGAGCATGAACAAGAAATTCTTGTTGACTAAAGTGACTTTGAACTTGAGATTGTTTGTTTCTGCAGTATAACCATGTCTCTCGTGAGTGTGTGTGTGTGTGTTTTATAGGGTGATGACAGCTCAGGCCTCACTACTCTGTGCCCCACCCCTTGACATCTCTTTCCCCTCCTGTATTATAATCAGAGAAGCTATATGTTGGTCTGTTTACCAGATTGGACTTCTAAAATAGATTTTCTTAAAACAAAGAATTCCACTGCTAAAAATATTGAAAGTCACAGCTAAATATCATCCCCATTTAAACTCAGTGAAGTTACTCTGACAGTAGTGGAAGCAGTAGACCCTTGGATTATTATTGTTTTTTAACTTATTTTATGTTTTTATTTTATTGTACCATAAAGTCCAAAATTCATGATGAAGTAATTTAAAGATAATACAGAACAATAGAAGAACAAATATAGCATTCGTGGACCCATTATCCAAAGACAGACCCTCTCTATTTTTTTATATATTTCTTTATCTTTTAAATTAGTAACAATATAAATAATCATCTATATTTATTGGTTCCTCCCAGATGCCAGGCACCCTGGGAAAAGCAAAGCTTAAAAACAAGGCTCTCCGAAGGCCGCCTGGCAGACTTTTCAGTTCTGTGACCTCAGAGTCCTCTTTTTATCAGATTCCTCACCTTTAAATGTTTTACTATGGCTTTATGGAGATTAAATAAATTTAGAATATGTACAAAATACTAATACTTTGAAGAGTTCCTGTATTATTATAAAGCACTTAATAAATGTTACCAATCTTACTTTCCATTTTTTCCCAGTTAATTCCCACATCAAGCCTATGTACTAGGTATTATAATCTCTCTTTTCCAGATAATGAAGGATTCGAGGTTAGTAATTGCCCAGTCACATCTTCTTCCCTGTCTCTGCAAGCACTTTTCTAGATCAATAGTTTTTAAGTCAGAATGCACATTAGAATCACCTTGGAATCATGTAACAAAAACCACTGCCAGCATCTTATTTCTAGAGCCTGTGGTTTAATTAGTTGAGATAAAATTTGGGCCTTGGCATTTTTAAAAAATTCCATGAAGGGATTCTAATGTGCCACCAGAATGAGACCCACTTCTTCTCACCAGATTAAACTATTGTAATCTCCGAATTCTATTTTTCTCACTTGTCTCCATGACACGGAAATCCTTGCTCACCATTTCAATCTTGCAAACCTCTGTTCATCTTTAAACACTCAGTTGAAATTAGTTGTGGCACTGAGAGGAGAGAAAGAGACTCAGAACAACTTTAGCACTCTCATAATATATGTCCGCTCCCCTCCACATTTTTTCTCCTGTGAAGAGTGACATTTTATCTATTAATCTTGTAAAAGGAGCTATGTATGCAAACACAACTTCAAACCAGCCACTGGGGACCGAATTGCTGCCCCAAGACTCTCCTAGGCAGGTATTCTGGAACCACTGTTTCTAGTATTACAACTTCAGTGAAGTCTTTTCTATCCCTTGGGTAAATTAGAATGCCCCTTTCTGTGCTGTACATAATATGTTGCATTTTGGCAGTGCTTTGGTAATTGTCACTATGCTGTACCGTCACTTGCTATTTGCATGTTTCTAGGGTCACTGAACTTTACAGATGGCAGCAGCAGAAGTGTCTTTGTCATCTTTTTATCTCTACAGTGTAACCCGGCATCTGGCTCTACAATGGATAACTCAATAAATGTTTATCCAATACATGTCTTTGAGAACCAACCCAGCTGCTGCCAGTTAACTACTACAAGCTCTGCAGATTTCTGAGGGAGTTAGGCAGATGAGGAATCAAGTCATAAGGAAATAACTCTGACCTCTTGCATCTTGGCTTACCCACCAAGTTCACCTTGAGGTCATGTGGCATTTCTATTATCAATCTTTATTTTCAAATCTTTGCAGTTTATATGGAAAAAAACCTTCCATGTGTTAGAGTTTAAGTGAAATAGTTCCAATCTTTAAAACATTAGTTTCTGTTTCTGGAGTATGGAGTATATGCTTACTCCATTCCTTCTTCAGTTTAGGAGTTTGGGATATCTAATAAGTTCAGGATGTGCCTCTCTCCAGTTTCTTTATGTCTGAATAAATCAAATTAATGAAAAGCCATTATTTACTGTGTTTTTAATAAGGCTTATAATCTTTAAACCGAGATAGGCAGAAAAGCCCAATTTATTTCAGTTTTTCTTAAGGGAAAAATGTGATCCTTAATCTTAATTAGCTTGTAGGAGTGTTTTTTTTTATTCTATAATTTCAACTTAACTAAAGATGTCTGAGTTTTTGTTGGTTGATAAACTTTGTATTTCACCCTGTGTGCTCTGATAAGGCTCTATTAAGCAACTGTCCTCCCCTTGGGTTAGGAGTTAATGAAAAGAATAATAATAGTAGTGATAAAGATTTTAATTTTGTACTGACTGCTTACCGTGGACCAGACAATAAGTATGTACATGCGATGCATTAGCTTATTTAATACCTAGTATTAAAGTTTAAAGAGGTAAAATTATTTCTCAGTACTGTCATTGCAGGAAGGAGCTGGACACAAAGCTGGGTTTCTGAGAGGCCTCTGGATATGCGACTGACACATAGAAACACGCTGCCTCGCCCAAACCAATTGGTGCAAGCTGCTGAGTGCCCCCAGAAAGTGACTCTGGAGAGTTCTCATGATCCCCCCATAACCATGAGTTACCTAATGCAAGAAGTTGTCTGAGCATTTCTGGCATAAATAGTTCGAACCCAAATTTTTCTTATGTTTTCGTATTGATGGTTTACAAAAACATGTAATAATATGGATAAAGAGATGTTAAGCCATGGTATAATCATGTACCAAGTAAACTTGACCTCTGTATCTTTTGCATTCTGTGAAGACTTACCTTTCAACTAAGCAACACAGAAAAAGAGTTTTTTTTTTTATTACAAACTAAGCACTGTGTTTGTTGAAAGCTCACCCTGAAAGAGACTTACCTTTCAACTAAGCAACACAGATAAAGAGTTGTTTTTTTTTTTTTTTTTTATTACAAACTAAGCACTGTGTTTGTTGAAAGCTCACCCTGAAAGGCAGAACATATAGTTTCAAGGAAATTTGAAAGAAGATTTTAGATTTAGAGTTGGTTTCTTAATAATAAAGAATTATACTTTTAGGTTTCTCTCATGTGTTGTGATTAATTTATTAGCTAATTAGTTAATATAGCCTGTATATTTAGTATTATCTTGATTTTACGTAAATTATTGTCCTGTCATGTCCATGCCAACTTCTGTTTAGAGTGTTCAAGAAAAATCATTATTATGTTTTTCCAAAAAAATTCTTTCTGTGTATTAGTGATTTTACAACATAAACAATCTCTTTTGGTTACAAATGTTTAGTGATATTTACTTGCTTTCAAAATAAAACTTCATATACTCTGTTAAACCAGTAGCGTTGTATATGGTTGGTGATTTTCTGATCACTAGGGGAAATAAACACTGTGTATGGACTCATACCATGGGCTCTGTTTAAATTAAAAGTGGACTCGTCCGGGCATGGTGGCTCACGCCTGTAATCCCAGCACTTTGGGAGGCCGAGGCCGGTGGATCACCTGAGGTCAGGAGTTCGAGACTAGCCTGGCCAACATGGTAAAACCCCATCTCTACTAAAAATACAAAACTAGCCGGGCATGGTGGTGCATGCCTGTAATCCCAGCTACTCGGGAGGCTGAGGAAGGAGAATTGCTTGATCCCAGGAGGCAAAAGTTGCAGTGAGCTGAAATCACACCATTGTACTCCAGCCTGGGCAACAAGAGCGAAACTCCATCTCAAAAAAAAAAAAAAGAGTGGACTCATTCTCCCAATGGAAATCATGTTACAGCACTCTATTCAAGGAGCTGAAATTGACTTTCATTAATCAAAACATTTTCCCTAAGGACAACTTGGTTTTTGTAACTAATTAATAACTATTCTTCTGTTTAAATTTCACACTCTCAAAGAGATTGAGCCACATTTCCCAAGGATGAATAATTGTTTGATTAAGATGTTGGTGAAAAAAATCTCTTTCTGTTCCTCTCTCTCCCCCTCACCTCCACTCTTCGTCCCTCCTCCCTCCTTTCTTCTGTCTTTTCTTTTTCTGGGGGGGTCCTAGTTTCTGAAACTCTCATTGAGTGTATACAGTGTTTATTCATGAATGTATGTGAGCTCACTGTGTACCTAAAATCAGGCCTCCTGTCTTATATCCCAAGCCTACTACTTGAAAGATAATTTCAATTCAGTCCATACCAACAATAATAGCAACATCACCAATGAGAAGTAATTGTGTGCTGGAAATACAATATCAGCATATCCTTTATCTGTATTATTAAACCACTTCAAATCATACCATGTCTGAAGTGCTCCCTCTCTCTAAAATTAAATACACGTGAAAGACACCTGGTGTTGAAGTTGGAAATGAAATGCAAACCAGATGTATTCTGTTGAAAATGTGGTCCTTGACTCTCACGCTGAAATGGGAAATTGATTTTTTAAAATGACATCTACAAATACAAACGTAAAAGGTAGTTTTTGTTGTTCACAAAGTCAGATGTTAGGGATCATGGGTTTTGGCCTGTCCCAAGAAGTTGCTTTGTAAATTATGTGGCCTCTTGTATTTGAAGATAAGGAAATACAGCTTCTGATGAGATACAGTATTTCAAAGTACAAAATCGTTACTTTTTTCCAAATTTTAAGACAAGATCATTGCTTTAGCATAGTAATTCAGGTCATAGAATGGAAGGAAAATAAAGAGAAAATGTTTATCTTAACTTGTTTTTTCAAATCTATATTATTACATTTTATAAATGACAATATCAACCTAATTATTTTTGAGGACTTACTTCGTGCCAAGTCCTAGGTCTCTCATGGTAAACAACCAGATTTGATTCTTACCTTCATGCTGCTTAGTGTTATGAAAATATTTTTCTTCATTGCTCAAAACAAGTTTTACAAAATGAATCAATTAATTGAAGAGAACAAAACTAACATAAATCAAGTACTCACTGTACCAGAACTCGGCTAGGTTTTTGCCTTCTTACTTAAATTTCCTAATGGCTTTGCAAGGTAGTTACCATTATCTTCATTTCACGGGTGAAAAAGTGAGGGTCAGAGAGATTGAGTTCTTGCTTAGGGTCACACAGTTAGTCAATTAGTAAATAACAAAGAAATCAAGATAATCCAGGTATGATTCCATAGTTTGACACCTCTCCTGAGTTTAGTGCCAGCAACTACTTTATGGAATTTTTATTCAAATTGCCCTTTCCTCTGTTCACTCAATAATTTAACTGTATCAAAATAAATAACGTACAGTGGAACACAAAGTATTGTACTGAAAATAGAGAAGTTTGCTCACTCAATATTGTTATTGGCCATGAGAGCTTTTTTTTTTTTTTTTTTTGATTCTTCCCATAGGGCTGAAGAAATGAAGTGAGTAAACATATTGGACAGATTTTACAACTAAAAATCCATATAAATAAGAGGATTATTTTTTAAATTATGTCTTAAAAAGAGGCCAATATTTAACTGTTGCATTTTCCTTGCTTTGGTCTTTGATGGTATAAAAAGACTGAGGTCTTTGCTGGCAAAGATGGGATTTTGTGGGAGGTGGTTTCCACTCACTGCTGTTATTTTCTCCTGAGAGATACCCTCAGTGCATGCTCCTGTCCTTCCAGGCCAACTGACATAAACTTTAAAGCTTACTTTTTTTGTGTACTTCCTGATTTCTCTCTATAGTCCACTTGCCAAGTTTCTTTCTGCCTTCTTTTGAATATCTCCAATGATGAGACTCTCACTACCTTTTGAAAGAGCTCATTCCATCTTTGAATATTTCTAATAATGAGATCACTATTTTCTCAAAATATGACAATGCACATGTGCTTCTCAGGTACAGAACATATTTAATTCCTATTCTGTATGGCAATCATTCAAATTTATCCCATGTAGGATATATCTAATTTATTTTCTGTGTGGCGAGCACTCAAATTTGATACTATTTAAAAATAGCTGTTGTGATCTCTATGACTTCCCCCAAACCCCAATTCCTTCACCAGCTCCTTTAAGAACAGAACTTAGAATATCTTCACTTGAAACAAAGATAGTAATAGAACTAAGTCCCACATTCCTAGTGTAATTTTACAAGTAAACAGCACATTGATTCTAAAACCTCTGCCTTCCTTATTCTAATATAGTTACTATGTTTTTATAAATGAGCTCTAAATTCATATTAGTTTATTTTGGAAGTCACTGCTTAATTTTTGCTGAAAATAAGTATATTCTTTTTTCTTTCTTTCTTTTTCTTTTCTTTTTTTTTTTTTTTTTTTTTTGAGATGGAGTTTCGCTTTTGTTGCCCAGGCTGGAGTGCTACGGCACGATCTCGGCTCACAGCAACCTCTGCCTCCCGGGTTCAAGCCATTCTTCTGCCTCAGCCTCCAGAGTAGCTGGGATTACAGGCATGTGCCACCACACCCGGCTAATTTGTATTTTTAGTGGAGACGGGGTTTCTCCGTGTTGGTCAGGCTGGTATCGAACTCGGACCTCAGGTGATCCACCCGCCTCGGTCTCCCAAAGTGCTGGGATTACAGGCGTGAGCCACTGTGCCTGGTTGAGAATAAGTATATTCTTAACTCAAACTCCTATGATTTTTTTTTTAAACCTGTGCTGTGTTCCATTCCAAGTATTACTTTCAATATTGTTGTAAGGATGTTTACTGTCAGTCTAATTTTCCTTCCTTTTTATATTACCTGCATTTCCTCTTTATTTGCTTTTGAAATTTATTTTTTGTGTTCTATAATTTTATTATGATAGGCTTAGTTGTTGATTATTATATTATAATCTTCATGTCTTATATTACCTATATTTGTATTGTGTTTTCTGAGTATTTTATTCAGATCCATACTTGTTTCTTTAGGATTTTGTTTTGTGAGCAGAGTTTCGGTTTGGACATTTCTAGAGATTTTCTAGTAGTTAACAAAAGTTTTCATGTATTTTCACACTTCGCTCCAATAATTCCACTTTTTAAAACTCACGCTAGTGCATAAAGATCTGTGTATAACATTGTTTATTTCAGCATTATATGTAGACCTGAATCTCAATCTATGGGAAATTAGTTAAATAGATATTAGCTCATATAATGGATTGTTATGCAATTGCCAACAAGAATTATGTATGGGTATACATACATACATACATACATACTATATATAGATCTCTCTGTATATGTGTGTTTGTGTGTAACTTCATCCATTTATGCAACCTTTAGAAAATGTATACAAATTAGGTACATGTGCATCTATATGCATACAGTCATATAGAAAATATTGAAAATGTAGGCAAGAAACATTGAGGCATGATTATTTTTGAGGAGATTGTAGAAGTCCAAGAAAAAATAAAGAATCTTATAACATTCACTTTATAGCCTTCTTTCTTGTTTGATTTTTTCTATTATTTTTTACAGTGAATATGTACTGTGCTTTTACATTTAAAATAAAATTAAAAGCCTATTAGATTCTTCTCTTCACTCCATTTATCTTTTTCTGTGTGTGGGGAGGGAGGGATTCTGACAGATGGTCAATAGGTTAGATAGCCTCTAATATACTTCATGTCATCTGAGAATTGGTTAAGCATGAAGTCTATAACATCATCAGTCAATGGTAAAAGTTTAGAATGCCTTTCCAAAACCTCCTTTCAGGGAGGTCTTATCAACTGGTAGGCCTGGAACAAAGAAAAAAGACCTAATCTTTCTTTCTTTCACTCTTTCTCTTTCCTTCTCTCTTTCTCTCTCTATTTTTCTCTTTCTTTCTTTCCTTTCTTTTTCTTTTTCCCTCCCTCCTTTCCTTCCTTCCTTCCTTCCTTCCTTCCTTCCTTCTTCCTTTCTTCCTTCTTCCATTTCTGTCTCTACCCTTCTCTCTCTCTATCTCTTTCATGTGTATATAACATGTCATGTACTCTGCCAAGCATATTTATTTTTTAAGACAACTTTGAAATATATAAATATTGGCATGTTCATTCCCTGTGTATTAGAAATGTTATCCTCAGCTTTCCTTGGGATTATTGAATTGTGAAAGGCATATTTCGATCATTTCTCAAATCTTTTAAGCATCTCCTTTTATTATGTCAAGCTACAAAAGCATTCTTGACCTACTTTTTCCTTCTTGACACTCATGAACTTCAAACTATAAGTCTAGAAGGGAAAAGACCATCCTAAATTAAGAAGAATTATTGCTATAAGCCACATAAAGTCTTCAATTTGAGTCTTTCTTTCCATGTCATCCTCCCTCAATATAACTTTAAGAGTTCAAATTAAAGACAAAATTGAAACTGACTTTTGTCAAATCTGAAGAAGGAAATAAAACTGCTTGCTGGGAAGTACAAGCTTTTTGTAGTGATTCAGTTTGACTTTCTCTTCAGTGATGCTTCTTTTGAATGTACTTCTGTGAGGTACCAACAAGTCAACGGGGTTAAAAGTGCTTTTTCAGTTGCTGTACATTTAAAGCCCTGTAGCATCTTTTCCCAAGCTCTCCAAGCATGTGGGATACTACTGAAAGTCCCTGGACCACTATCCAGAAGCCTCATGCCTCCTAAACTTTTCTACTAAATTCCTGGAGCAAAAGAGAATAATTGTTTTGCAGTCCTTATTTTCTTCCTATTCATTCCTAGGTACTATGTAAGATGACAGTTTCAAACTGCACATCTTTGTGTTGTTGTAAATTGCCACCTTTGAGATTACTTCTGTTTCTTCTCCACATTCTATGAAGATCAATCATTATTCTCATCTTGATTGGGTTAATATTGTAGAAAATCTGGAGTGTACTGTAATTTTGCATCCTCTGGTTGACTTTCAGAGAACAGTGAGCATACCATTTTAGGGCACTTGTTCTTTGGAAGTCCAGAGAGGTTGCTTCTTTTTAGAAGTGTGGTTTTATTTTGTGCATTTTAATATATATAAATTTCTTAAGCTATAGTAACTCATTATAAATAATTCATCCTGGGGAGTGGCTAACTTGTCTGAATACATAGAAATACAAGAGAGATCCAAATAAAATTATTGTTGTATTCTTTTTCTTATAGTTGCTCGGTCCTAGACTATGAATTAGGCTTCAGAAACAAAAGACAAAATTACATAAGTTTAGAATTGAGTCAATCTCAAGTAATGTTTACAGACAAAATTGGCCCAACTCTTTGGACTGATTTGAGTGCTGAAACTAAAATTACATGTATTCCACAAAATAAAACTAACCAATATCTGCTAGAAGGGATCACTTTTTTTCCCATCTAAATCTGTGAAGTTATTAATATAGCTTATCCTGGTTGTATATCTAACCCAATATATATAAATAACATTTGCTTCTTTTATTCTGAATTCGTAAGTCTATAAAACAAAGTAATACATCCCAAATCTGCTAAACACTGCTTGAAAACTTTATAGAATTTTGTATATTTTATCCTTGATTTAACCCTTAATTAGAGGAATTAATATTGCTAGTTCTGTTTTGCAAATGGGAAACTGAGGCTTGAAAAGGTTAACTAACAAGTCCAAGGTCACTCAGCTAATAAGCAAATAATTTGTGATTAAAATAGAGGCCTAGGTCAATGACACAGCCTAAGCTCACGACCATTGTTCTAAATAGCTTATCATTATTGCTGGATTTTGCCCATTAGATGAAGATAATATTCACTAGTGGTAACTCCATACTAAGGAAAAAGTCAAGTTTGCAATTTAATCCTAATGTATCTGATACAAGAAGTTGTGTGTGTGTGTGTGTGTGTATGTGTGTTTTCTTTTTAAGGCAAGTACCTGCATAATAGTGGTCCAATAGAAATCATGAATGTTACAGGTCAACAGTTAACTGAGGAGAATTTCAGAGATGCTTGTGCTGGGTCTGGTTCTAATTAGTAGTTCACTGTGAAGAATACCAAACACAGACAGGCGCTCAAGATTAAATTAAAAAAGAAAAGGCCATTTTATCCAATAGAAACCTTTAAAAAAATGTCCTGAATAAATTGTTGCATACCTAACAATTTTCTCCTGGTGTTTATTACAGGATGTTGCCAAAGTTGGCCTATTTGGTGCACGGCCAGAAGTTTTGCAATTTCCCTCTGATCTGAAAACATTTTTGTCAGACTTTCTTGTGAGTCATCAAATTTTCCAGACATCACACAGTTGAGTCAATTAAAATAAAGTTAATTGGTATTTTTGTCCTTTGCCAAATTAAATCATTCCTTATGGAGGAGTTTGTACCTTGCTGGAGATGCCTTTTGGGAAGGTGGGAGTTCAGAGGTAAAGGCCAAGATACTGTTATATTCCTTTGGGAAAAAAAAGGTGATTCTTTTTCTAAAAATAAGAAATATCATTTTAAAGTAATGTAGATGCCAACCCTTGGAAAAATAATCTCTTGTGTTTCCTAGGGTTTTACTTAAGTGTGCCTGCAGAGGAATGTAAGTAAAACTGATGGTCATAGAGAAATCACCCTGAGAGGCTGTTCTCTTTCATAAATGTTTAATTACATTATTTTATTCATTCTTTAACATTTTTTGCTTAACGCTTATGGCACACATTTGAAGTTGAGCTCTTTGGTGGTGTCTTATGTAAAGTTTAGTGGAAAATAATCACATGTTCTAATAACTTCTTCACCTTCCTTCCAAAACTCCTCTCATGTGGTTGTCTGTATTTTTTAGATGGATCAGGAACCAGAAATTGTTATAGACTCACTGTGTTCTTTCTTTTAATCAAAGGACTATGCTGCACTGCTGATGGTTATTTTAACAACTTTAATAATGAAAGTCATCATTTATTTTACCTGTCATGAACATGGTGCTGGAAATATCAAATAAATTAATATATTTTTTCTTTTCATCTACAGTTATAATACCTTTATGAGGTAGAAATTATTCCTATCAGAAAACTGAGGTCCAGATAGGTTAAGGTTGTTTGCATGGGATCACACAGCTTTAAGTGGGAGAGATTCAACCCTTTCTCTGCATAGAAAAGGTCATTTTCAAAAGCTCTTCTATTTATTCTGAATATAGTTCTGAGTATGGGTATGGAAATGATCAAATATTATATTTACTGGTAGTGAGAATTAACTAGAAGTTTTGACAATATAGAGACACAGTCAGGTGATTAATCCGAAGGCAAAGAAAAAGTACACAAAATGAAACTGTTTATTTTTTTTTCATATGTACATAATGTTTTTCGTTGACAAATAAAAAGTATATACATTTATGGTGTACAACATGATGTTTTGATATATGCATACATATGGAATGACGAAATGAAGTTAATTAACGTATGCATTATCTCATATATGTATCTTTTTTTGTAGTTGGAGCACTTTAAATTTACTCTCTGATATGGTTTGGCTGTGTCCTCGCCCAAATCTCACTTTGAATTGTAATAATCTCCACATGTCAAAAGTGGGGCCAGGTGGAGATAATTGAATCATGGAGGTGGTTTCCCCCATATTGTCCTTGTGGAATAATTCTCACAAGATCTGATGGTTTCACAAATGGGAGTTCCCCTGTAGAAGCTCTCTTGCCTGCTGCCATGTAAGACGTGACTTTGCTCCTCATTTGACTTCTGCCATGATTGTGAGGCTTCCCCAGCCATGTGGAACTGGGAGTCAATTAAACCTCTTTCCTTTATAAATTGCCCAGTCTCGGGTATGTCTTTATTAGCAGTGTGAGAACAAACTCATATACTCTCTTAGCAATTTTTAAGTATACAATATGTTGTTATTAACTACTATCACCTTGGTACAGAACAGATCTCTTTAACTTATTCCTCCTTGGGATTTTCAAACAAATAATTGTGCCTGTCCTGGTGGCCAGTAACAGATGTCCCTGGCTGCAACAGGGAATGTGCCCCTGTTGCCTGAAAAAAAGTGACAGTCAGTGTAAGAACACTGGGGAGCAGACACTGAATTGAGAAGCATCTGTCTGTTGCCTAATTCCGTTCCAAAGGTTTATTTTGATTCTGATCATCATTTAGGAATTTTTGGCACTGATTTTTTCAATAGAAGTCTACTCGTGTTACTACATCCTGCAACAACAGAAGGACTTGACTATCTTAGAGAACATTTCACATCCTGAAAGTTTTGCTTCATGGACTTCATTTTTTAAGATTGCCTTTATTCACTACTTTCCTTCCCATAGTTACCCTCTAAAGAATTTAAACTTCTGCCTGGTAGACGTTGCCAGAATAATATTAAGGCAAATATTTGGCATATGCCCTGGGTCATAGTGCTATTAGAAATAAGACAGGATGAAAGTATCACAGATCCAAGTGTAGCTCTCATCATAAAGCAGAAACATTTGGATAACTCTTACATAATTAATCGGATCACACTGTTCTCTGCTCAAAACTCTCCACTGCTTCCTACAGTACCTGCAATAAAAACTAAATATTTAAGTACCCTATAACAGTCTACAGGACATGGGTACTGCCACCCACTCAAAGTGCCAAAGGCCACTTTGACCACTCCCAGCATTTGATTCCCTCCACACTGACTTCTCTATCCTTAGCACACCAAGCTTGTGCCTGCCTCCAGGGCTTTTTACTTGCTACTTCCTCAGGAAATATTTCTGTCCCCAAAGCTTTTGCCTGCTTCATTTCTTCATGTAATTCCAGCCCCACTAACACCTTCTCACAATGATCTGACCAAGTTCTCTGAAATAGCCTTCTTATCCCCTGCTCCTTTGTTCTCAAGTCCTGCTCTGTTTTGTTTTCTTAATGGCATATTTCGCTATCTGAAGCTATATAATTTATTTATGTATGACTAAGTCTCCCCCACAAAGATGCAAACTCAGTGATGTAGAGAATATGTTAATCGTATTCCCAGTTTATGACAGTACCTGGTTCCTAGCATTTACTTATTATATTTTTAAATAAACAAACAAATAAATGTTGCAGTAGGTGGCCTCTAATCCCCTTCCCACCCTCACCCACACTCCCACAAGTCTCTGGTGTCTCTGTGTTTAAGCCCTAAAAAAAAAAAAGGGAAATTTGCTTCTTACTAGCCTAAAATTGACCTTCTGAAGGTAATACTTTCTCTGCAGGGAATGTTCTCTACGTTCAGGGGAAAAAACACCTAAACTATACGTTATAAATTATCGAGGACAACTTTTTTTTTTTTTTTTTTTGTGAGACAGAGTCTCTCCCTCTGTCCCCCAGGCTGGAGTGCAGTGGTGCAATCTCGGCTCACTACAAGCTCCGCCTCCCGGGTTCACGCCATTCTCCTGCCTCAGCCTCCGGAGTAGCTGAGACTACAGGCGCCCGCCACCGCGCCTGGCTAATTTTTTGTATTTTTAGTAGAGACGGGGTTTCACCGTGCTAGCCAGGATGGTCTCGATCTCCTGATGTCGTGATCTGCCCGCCTCGGCCTCCCAAAGTGCTGAGATTACAGGCGTGAGCCACCGCGCCCGGCCCAGGACAGCTTCTGAAAACGATTGTTTTACCTTACTACTGCCTTACCTCTTCCACCCTCACCTCCCACCTTATCCTAAACTGGAGGTTGCTGTTGATTTTGTCTTGTTTCTGATCAAATTTCCTAAACAATTTTGGATGCTCTATTTGCTCCAAATTCAACAAAATATTAATATGATAACTTCCTACTCCAGGCCACAGGACAAAGTTCCCCCAAGCAAGCTTCCACACACATACCCAGATATGCACCAGATCCAAGGCCTTCTTGTAACACTAGTGAAATTCTTGATTTCTTTTTTGGATGTATGCTTAATTAATGTTGGTTCCCTGGCAATCCCATCTTTCTAGTTGGTTCCTCCATTATTCCTGGCACACTTATTAGTAATATTTACTGATCAGAGATGCATATTGACTCCTAGGTGGGGATGATCTTTTTACCTGTCATTGGGTACACCTTTTATTTTGGAGGCACCCTCAGTTTTTTCTTCCCCTTTCTTATTTGAGAGTTTCAGTCTTCTCTTTGGGAATCAGGCCCTAATTCTCTTTCATTATTTACAGGAAGAGATTAAAAGGCTTCATTCAAAAAGAACCTAAGAAACTTGCCTCAGTGTCTCAATAACAGGTGGAATTGATCGGCAAGCTGTATCTGGTTGCTCAAAACAGTGCAGCATCCACAGTGTGACAGATCATGGATGAAATGTTAGTGTTGTAGAAACAAAAAACACTTTAGTGAATTCACTTATTAACATGCCATTCAATTTTATGTCTGAGTCAACAGCATGGTATTAAGGGTTTGACACAGTGGTGTCTCAACTGTATTGTTTATTCCTTGTAATAAAATTATTATTTTGTTTTTATGCATGGTGCCACTACAGCATTTTCCACCCAGTGGGTGCTCTATAAATATTGACTGATTGGAATTTGGAACTGTAAGTGTTATAATTTAGAGGTTATTGGCTCCTTATAATTGCATTTGGGAACTACAAATTCAGCTAAAATTGGAGCTCTACTCTGAAACATTTCCATTGAGCTTCTGGTCTAAGTTACCCAGAAAACCCTTAAGGTAAAAATTCTCCTCTTTTTACAGCCTCAAGTCTATTATTTAAAGCCAATAAACAGTGGTTAATAATGGAGAAGTTTTAAATTTCAGGCATGTTTTTAGAGACTAAGCCTAATAAAATTATTAAGTGGAAGCAAAGCAATATTATTTGTTTTGGTCGTAGACTTTGAATATCCAAGAGAATCATGGATATCATGTCTCAGTAATGGTTTTGAGGTTTGACTCCTGCTTCCTTAAATGTAGGAAATGGCACTGAGAGTGGTACATGGCTTTATTTTTAGGTTAAGAGCCTACCTTTTAAAGGAAGCAGTTACCTGTATATGTAACATCCTAAAGCAGATTTCAGATACTTGAGGAGAGTCTGTTTTTAAGAATCATGATGAATTATTGCTTGCCTTAATGAAATGGCTGCTATTGTAAAACACTGATATCTGTAAACAGTGTCATTAAAAGGTGAGTGAAATAAACCTTAGATAATAAGTACAATAAACCAGACAAAATATCTATCTCTGACAGAATAAGAATATATATAAGAAAATATATAACTTCATTGAGATCTAATCTTTCAGTTCTTTTTTAGCTCCGTTAACAATTATTTAGCATATGCCAAGCCTTGAGCTTTCACACAGGTTTACAAATATGAATAAAACCTCATCCCTACATAGAAGAATCTTAGGAGAGATATGGTTTCAAAATGGGGTTCCTACACCATGGATTTACAAGAAAAGCCTCTGATTACAGGATGAAAATACCAAAATGCTTATTTCTGTTTATTTTTATAAAATAAAGAAATAGGTGAAATGTAAAATGCAAAGATGTCCAATGCAAAGAAATTAAGACAAACTAATCACCCATAGGGATCGTGGCATCTTGACTCTCTCACATTTACTATGATGAGTTTGGAGTGGTGGAAAACATAAAACCAAATACCTATACCTCTGCGTAATGTTTAAAATCATAAGAAATACAATTAAATTCTTACAAAATTTTATTAAACATAATAATCAATGTTTAAAAGGTTTATTTGAGGTATGTTACTTAATGATGAAAAAAATACTTTTAGAAACATGCTTATTCTTCCTACCACAATAACAATGGCCAAAGTAATACATAGAAAATGATATAACATACAATTATATACTTAAATGCATTCCTTTGTCATAAAATCGTTGGAAGATGCACAATATTGATACAGTTGTAAATATTAGACAGAAGCTACAACTTGGGAATTTTGCAATACCTTGGAAGAAGGAAGAAATGTTTCTAACATGTCCCAGCTGCTGGTATTTTCTCTATTCTGTTTCAACAATAACATACACAAAGAACTACTTGTTTTTTCTAACCACCAAAGGAGATAATATATTCTCAGCAGAACATTTTTTTAATAAAAATAATGTTTGTGGAAATAACTGTGAAGTGTAGTTACTGATGAAGCGGTTGCTCTTTACTGGAATTTTTCAGATGGATTTCAGGGAAATGTTGAGGAGAGAATATAATTTCCTGAATCCTTCATAGGCAAGCAATTTAGGCCAAAAAAAAAAAAAAAGTGCATACACTCAGAAACGCATAGAGTGCATAAATTCTTAAGAAATATCCTCTTTATAATAACAAGGCATCTCAGATACAGTAGAATCTTTGAAATATTTTTTAAAGACTTTTTTGAAAAATGTTGTTGGACTTAAAGCTAATCTATATGCTTACTCTTTTACATAAAAAGGTATTCCAAATGTTTTGAAAAATGAACTTTACTGGTATGATGCCTAATGAATCTATTTTTAGGAATCACACACTCTAAAAACTGATTTTTAAAGAAACACTGGTTATAGAAAAATCATTTTAAAGAAGGATATAAAAACTGTTTCCAGGTTAAATTATTTCCTTTTTGAAAGTGTTATGAGTACATTTATCTGTGGCATTACTCATTATTTCTACTTATTGAAAAAATATTGGAGGTATGGTATTATCTTACCTGTTAAAATTTTACAAATAAAGAGTTCCTATGGATTTTGAAACCTTTTATTAAATATTCAAATTAATAGTTTACAAAACTGGTGACATCAAGGAAAATGAAGTTATCAATCAAATTTCAACAAAACTTTGCCTAATTTATAAATCGAGTTTAAAAATGAGTTTCTTCATCTAATAAACTCAATCTCTGATGCCCTTCATTTGAACTTGCATATCTTCATAAGATTTCTATCTCAAAACACCTGATTATCTTACAAATATACATAATAGCTTGTTTGTTTAAATAGGGATCCTATAAGCTGGTCATTAGACCTAGCTAGCAGTGGTTGCACCATATTGTATTCAATTTTGTTTTCACCAAGAATGCTTCATAGACAATGTTGTATGCTTCAGTTAGGAGTCATTTGATATTTAATTCTTTATTTGTATTACACTAACAACCATCAGGTAGACCCACTGGTTCATTATGGGCTGCAAATAGTAATATTGTGATTTTATCATTCTGTAAAGAGAAACATCTACGTCAACTATTTTTTTTTACCCTAAGGTACAGTTTGTCTAGGACAAGAAGGATAAACACCTGATTCTTTCATTTGTTAGTTTTCAACAGAATGATTTTGTTTCTTAGCATTATCCAAAGATGTCCAATGTATTTAAAAAATAAATTGACTATACTTGTTGTTTTCAATAAATTCAAGCATACTTGCTCTCTTTTAATCCATTGCATCTTTTATTGTTCTTGAGTGGGGGCCTCTTTAAGCTTATTTCAGAGTTTTTTGACATGCCCCCTCTAGCCTTGATAGCATCATGCTTTTTTGGTGCCTTTTTCCCCTTCAGATCTGAGTTTGGCCATTTCTCCAAAATGTCCTATTTCCTTTTAGTGAGAAATAATAGAAATTATAATCTGGATGTTAGATGCTTCTTTTTTGCTTATTGGTTGGTCATTGATCACAGGTCTTTTCAGGAGAAACTGCGAAAAAGCATGAATTTTTTAAGATAGTAAAATGCATCTTGAATCCATACTGATAATACTAATTCAGAGTCAGGACTTGGCTTTTATTTAACCTAATTGATCTTTCATTGGCAGCACGTTTTATCCAGACGGAAACTCCTGGTCTCCAAAACATTAACATAATTTTTCATGTAATTTTTCCTACAAAATACACATAGCAGTCTCTGGATGACAAAAATTCACAATACCAACAACAATATGACTAATTTTGTAAGTACGTTTGGCATATATTCCACCAGAGCATATTGTCAAATCACTGTGCTCTAAAATTAATTCAAATAGTTTCTCTGTTTTTTGGTTGAGCCAGCAATGCAATGCACAGTTAACACATATAATTCATTTGCCATTCAATGTATCAGTTTCGTTTTTCAATAAAGTTTGCATTATAATTCTGTAAAACAATCACATGGTTCCAAAATGAAATCAAAAGAACAAGGTATATCCATGGAAGTCCTATATTCTGGTACTCTCTATATCTGTTCCCGGGTTCGCGCCATTCTCCTGCCTCAGCCTCCGGAGTAGCTGGGACTACAGGCGCCCGCCACCATGCCTGGCTAATGTTTTTGTATTATTAGTAGAGACAGGGTTTCACTGTATTAGCCAGGATGGTCTCGATCTCCTGACCTCATGATCCGCCCGCCTCAGCCTCCCAAAGTGCTGGGATTATAGGCGTGAGCCACCACGCCCGGCCCCTTATAGGTAACTTTTTAAAAAATAAAAGTATTTGTTTTGGTTTTGGTCCCTCCAAACACTGCTTTATACAGAGTTTATCTCTACAGTGAGATGAGATATGTTTTGCCAAATGCACATTCTCACACAATTCACATTCTTATCAACATAGAGACCATTTATTTATCCTAGAAGATTCTCTCAGATGCTTTCTCAGTCAATCCCACTCCTCAGAGAGAGTCACTGCTTTTATTTCTTGTCCCATAGTTTTGCCTTATCTAGAGGTTTACATAAAGAAAATTCATACAGAATGTATTCACATGTGACTGACTTCTTCCACTTAGAATAACGTTTTTGAGGCCCTTTTATTTTAGTGCACTTGTCAGTAGTTTAGTCCTTTTTTGTTGCGGAGTAGTATTCCATTGTTCGGTGGTACTACATTTTAAAAAGTACATATATTCACATTTGCTAGACACTTAGGTTGCTTACCATTTTACCTATTTTATATATAAAACACATATTTTTGTACAAGTCGTATTTTCTGTAAGTATGTTGTTCTTCCTTGTGTGTGCTACAGTTGGTACATGTTTAACTTCATGAGAATGTGCTAAGCAATGCACAAGATCTCCATCTGTTTCACAAACTCTATAGCTTTTGGTGTTGTTCATCTTTTAGTTTCTCTTTTCCATGCAGGTGTAGTGGTATTTCACTGTGGTTTGAATTCCCATTTCCATGACGGCAATGCTATTGAGCACTTTTACCTGTGCTTTTTGGCTTTTTCTGTATCCTACTTTGTGAATTGTCTAAGTCTTTTCTCTATTTTTCAAAAGGTGTTTGATGTTGTTTTTAAATCTTTTCATTTTAAGAGTTATCTATTTGAAATACAAATCCCTTTTTCCAGTTTGTTTCTTTTTGTGTGTGTATGTGTTTTTGCTGAGCAGAAGTTTTTAATTTTGATTAAGTCCAACTTATCAATTTTTTCTGGTATGGGCTTTCTGAATCTTTTAAATAGGTATAACCTAATTAACAAACCAATCAAGGTACATGACTTTCTGTAAAGAGCATTACTGACTGTATAGAAAAGTGTGTTTTTCAATGCATTAAGACATTTCAAATTGCCTTAAATGTTGTCATTTTACCTTTATCTGGTGCTTACAATGTCTATTTTACATATACCTTAAAATACACAATACATAATTAATAGAGGAGTATATATCTAAATTTATGCACACATAAATATATACCTGCATACATAAACAAATAAATATATATTGAGGTGCATATTCAGTAATGTTATTGATTAAGAACATGATAAAAATTTTGAGACCACTGGACAGTCATCTCAAAGTAGAGACAAAGGTATATACAGGATATTATTGTCATCCAGAGGAAAGATATTAAGCCAAACATGGAATTTAGACAAAACTTTCTGAATAAGATGACTGTCCATGTGAGTCTTAAGGAGTTAGTAATAATTATACAAGAGGCTATAAGAGAAGGCATGTAAGAAAGATACAGCAAGATGAACAAAAGCATAGATGCGTGAAATCTCATGGATTATGGGGGAAATTATATTTCACATTTATTAGAATTTTAAATCTAAGAAGAGATTATATGGGTTGGTAGGGACCAGATGGTGGAGGTCCTTGTTTTGCCATGCTGAGAGAATGGATTTAATGCTCAAGGTGACAAGGAACCACCCACTGAAATGATTTAAGAAGAGGAGTGCCATATTCCAATTCTAAATGCTCACCTTTGTAGCAATGGGAAGATGAGGTTGAGAAGAACAAAGCTAGAGCCTTGAGAACAGTTAGGGGATATTGCAATTGTGCAGGTAGCAGATTATGAGGACCTGGATAGGAGAGGAAGAGGTGTGTTTGAGAATCGTTCAAGGGGTAAAATCAGGAGGACCTGGTGATTTGCTGTGAAGGTGGATCAGGAGGTAGAGAAAGGAGAATTGTACCTAACTCTCAGGTTCTGGTTTGGGTAGCTGAGTATGATGGTGATACCACTAATCAATATCAAGGGAAACACAAGACGAGAAGCTACACCAGCATGGTCGCTGTTTCCGAGCTTTACTCTGCCTGTGCATCCATACAGGCTTCTCCACATTGACAGCTACCGGCTCCTGTCACTGTAAAATAAACTCCCTAGGAAAACATTTCTAATTATGTTATATTTGGAACCTAAAGTTCCCTTATACTATATTATCTTTCCAAGTATTTCTAAATGGTATACCGAACACAGATGGAAGTGCAAAATGGGGTGTAAAAATGACAAGCCTGTGTTTGAATAAAATTTATTCAACTATATATTCAAGAAATATTTATTGAACAACCACTTCATGTCACACAGTGTCCCAGGTACAGGGGATACAGTGGTAAACAAACCTGACCTGGCCTCTGCCTTCAGGTTTCTTGTTTCCAGAAGGGTGCACAGAGTATGATGTTGGGGATAGTGCAAGGAGTAGTGAGGACATAGAGAAGGAACATCTATTTCCCTCAAAAGTCAGGAAAACCTTTCAGAAGAAGAATAAAGAATGAGGAGTTGGCTGGCTGAAAGAAGGAGCGGGTACATGGAGGGAGTACTGCAGGCAGTACTGCCTGTAATATCACATGATAATATAAATATCATATACACATACATAATACACAAGGCATAGGGACGAGAAAGAATCAAATCAATAGGATGAAATGAAAGTTCAACAGGACTGGAATACAGAGTGCAAGGGAGAGAGAGGAAATGACGAGATTCAATAAATATTTGCTGTACAATGTTCGACAAGGTTGGGTTTTACACTAAATTTAAAGAATATGACAATAAATTCAAAAGAAAGTTCCTGCTCTCAGGAGCTCATGTTCTACTGAGAAAGAAAGACAGTCACAAATCATAAACAGATCCTGTACTGGGTACTCCAATAAGGATTTTAAAGTATCATAGACTCATGGGCATCCTGTTGAGGTTACTGGGAACTGAGGAAAGGATAATAGAAGAAGGGATGTTTCAGCAAAGTCTTAAATGATTTTATAAAGATTCTCAACAGCCTTGGACACAGGGTATAAAATGTAAAGCATTCCAGACAGTGGGACCCAAATGTGCAAGTATATAGGACTTGAGTTGGAGGGGAGACATTTATGTTTGAGGATCATATTTAGAATAATTGTTGCTGAAATACATTTCTGGCCAGTTCTCAGCCCTCCAGCATCCCAGAGCCATCCTTCTAATGGACACACTCCTACAGGCAAAGAACAGATAGAAATGGAGCATCATTTGCAGTCATTTCAAATGGTGAAAGATGTAAGGTAAAAGTATGGCCTTGCAGAATAGTAGAACTTCCTAAAATTATAAAATGCAGTCATTTTATGTTATATGTAATAAAGGCTTATGTAGTCAAAAATTATTATTCTTTTTCCCAATTTCTGTTATATAAGGTAATATGAAATTGCTTTCCATCTTTAGTGAATATTCAGTACAGAAAGATTATAGGCTGATGTTCATATTTAATAACATTTACACATAAAATTAATATAAGAAAGGTATTTTAATTTGTTTTTCAAGAATTGCTAAAGGAAGGTATGTGTTTTAGGGATTGAACCAGAAGTTTCTTCACAGAAAGAAGAAAGGAGTAAGGGGATTATAATCCAGTGTGATTTGATATGTTAAGTTGATAAGAATATTTTAAAACTGTTCTTGTAAAGCTATTCCTCTGGAAGACTTAACAGCGTTATTAAGGTTAGCTTGGAATGCTAGAAAGCATAAAATATTAAAAGAATTACAGAATCCCTATAGCCTGGTTATAGATTATAAGAATTTTACATGACTTCAGAGTGAAGCACACTGGATCAGGGATCATGAGACCAAAGTTTATTCACTGTGTGGTCATTGATAAGTGCCTTAATGGACTGCATCTGGATTGCTTCATTGGTAAAACGGAAGTGCTAATACCTTCTTTTTAGGGTTATTTAGAGTCTAAATGAACTACAGTTGATGTTGAACAATGCAGGGACAATGACCCCTTGTGTGGCAAAAATCCACATAGAACTTTGACTCCCCTAAAAGCTAATTACTAAAAGCCTACTGACCAGAAGCCTTATAGATAACACAGTCGATTAACACATGTTCTGTGTGCTATATGTATAATATACTCCAGTTTTACAGTAAAGAAATCTAGAGAAAAGAAAATGTTATTAGGAAAGTCATAAGAAAGAGAAATACATTTACTATTCATTATGTGGAAGCATATCTTCATGAAAGGCTTTATCTTTGTCGTCTTTATGTTACATAGGCTGAGGAGTAGGACAAGGAGGAGAAGGGTTTGGTCTTGTTGTCTTAGGGGTGGCAGAGGCAGAAGAAAGTCAGCCTGTGGGTGGACCTGCACAGTTCAAATCCATGTTGTTTAAGGGTCAATTGTAGGATGCCTAGCGCATTTAGTATGATCACTGATGCTGTTAGGATATGTATCTGTAAGTGTGCTCTCTGGACAGCTATTTCTGCACAATAGAGGTAGATTGCATGCCATATGTGTAATTTAAAGTACTCTAGTCTCTACATCAAAAAGTGTGAGAAGAAATGGGTAAAATTGATTTTAGTAACATATTTTATTTAGCCCAATACATTCCAGAAATGGATATTTCAATATGTAATCAATATAAAATTATTAATGGGATATTTGACATCATTTTCAAAATATGGTCAGACTTCTTAATCTGGTGTGCATTTTCCATTACAATACATCTCAATCTGGATGAACTGCATCTCAAGTGCTCAATAGCCATATGTGGCTAGTGGCTATAAAAATGGGCAGTGCAACTTTGGGTTACACTGCTGAGTTTAACTCCTAGCACCACTTTGTGGCTGCATCTCCTTGGGCAGTTCTTTACCTTCTCTGTCCTTCAGTTTTCTCCTATATATAAAGGGTATACTAACAATGCACACATGATGGTGTCATAGGATGAAATGGCTTATAGTAATACTAAATGTATGCTAGCTACCGTTAGTAGTAGTCTTGCTAATAATAGTATCAGGGTTCAAGGTCAATGCTGACTACTACAATTGTTATGATTGTTTTATTTTCACAATCATCATCATCATCAGCATCATCATCATCATGCAAAGGATCCAGTCTGATGGTGGAGCTCTGTATATAAGTCTCAGGTTGGAAGCTGGTCATGACATTTCTAAGAGGTTGTAAGTGTCCATTCTGTAAGAAGCAGCATCTTAGCCAGTGTGTATGGGTGCATGAAGGCATGATCCAAGCTTTTGGAAGAAGTAGCTGGCATGACCTAGATGTGCTACCAAGGCCCTAGACAAATAATCTGTGATTCAGTCCAGGGTCTCAGCTTCAGGGAAAAAAATAGTGGAAATCAGACAATCTTGTCTGAAACCCATGTTTTTCAACTGGCATAAACGATAGAAATTAGAGACCTTTAGGGTTGGTGGGCATATGAATATCAAGGTCCTCAACCCAGACTGATAAGCCACCACACCGAGATCTGTAAGGTTAACTTCAGATCCCCTGGTTTCAAGTATGGTCTTGGATTATCAAGAATTGGCTCAGGAACTGAGTGATGCCTAGCTGTTCAAATGGGCCTAATACAGGCATAACACCCACCCCAAAATTAATTATTTAGTTCTAAACATTTTGTGTGGCAGAATAATTTTTAACGTATTAATGTATATTTTTCCACCTGTATTTTCCTCATTCAAGAAAAAGTCAAGCTCTTTACTTAGGGATATTTTTGTGAAAAGAAAAGTAGAAATTGATTTCAAGAATTTTTCATTATTAGATATTGTGTTCAAGAACCTAAGGCCATTGGGATTATGCTAGGTTTCCTGGAGAGTGATCCAACAGGGTGTGCCTCTGAACAGACCTGCTCTTAAGTAGGGCACCGGGGAGCTGCCATGAACCCAGGGCTTAAGGTGGGTGGGGCCTTTGAGACACTGCTCCTTACTCTTTTTTTCTTATATTTCAAGGGCCTATGAAATAAGCTTCCTTTCAAGAGCGATTATCTTGGGCAACCCTGCACTTGTGGCGTTGTTCTAGGCATTGCACCCTTCCAGGGAGCAGCCAGGCCCAGGGGAAACGCAAGGAGAGAGAGAGAGGGACCTCCCCAGACTTAAATGTAGGGATGCCTGGAGACTGAGAGAGGAAAAGAAGTCCTGGAGTTTTTCAAATAGCAGAAACCCATACCTTATTTGTAGATCATTCCTAAAAGTGCAGGCAAAATGGGTGTTGGGGAAAAAGACTCTGTGGTTTCCTGCCCAAAGTGTGGCTTGGCCTCTTCAGGGTTGGATGGACTGAAGGAAGCAATGGGAGAAGAACAATGTGTGTCTCAGGGATCAAGGATGTGGAATGATGACTGGAGATGTGTCTCCAAGACCTAGGCTGTCCATTTGCCTCTGGGTCCTTTACACTGTGCTAGAGTGGGGAGGTTGCAAAATGACTGAAGTGATTTCCTTGCTGGCTTGATAGGGAGTTTGTAGGCAAAATGAAGTTGATTCAAAACACATAGACCAAGCGGAGTGGCTCACGCCTGTAATCCCAGCACTTTGGGAGGCTGAACGGGGTAGATAACGAGGTCAGGAGATCGAGACCATCCTGGCCAATATGGTGAAACCTGTCTCTACTAAAAATACAAAAATGAGCCAGGTGTGGTGGCGTGCGCCTGTAGTCCCAGTAACTCAGGAGGCTGAGGCAGAAGACTCGCTTGAACTTTGGAGGCAGAGGTTGCGGTGAGCTGAGATCGCACCACTACACTCCAGCCTGGGGTGACAGAGCAAGACTCCAGGAAAAAACAAACAAACAAACAAAAACAAACAAACAAACAAACAAACACAAACCTCCACAAAGTATTGTGATATTCTTTGCTTGTCTGCACTGGTGAAATGAGATTTACATCCAAAATAGATACTTAAATGATCTCATTTTCATTCTGAAAATGGTACAGAAAAGGAGGAGAAAGCAACTAGGTTACCAATGTTTAGTAACTGAGGAAACAATTTCAGAAAGGTTAAAATAATTTTTCAGGATAAATACCAGTGTTCGGTCACTGGGCTAGATCTTCTGATAAATAGGTAGTTAGATAGGTAGATAAATAGGGAGATAGATAGATAGATAGATAAACAATGTGTTTCTTCATATGTATCATTTTCAAAACCTTAGATTCTTTTCCTGATAAGCAGAGTATTATTATGCCTTTGGTTTGCCATCTATGGTAGGCAGAATTCTACGATGGCCCCCAAGACTTCCCACTCCGTATTGTACTTCCTCTGTATAATCCCCAAGACAATGAATGTGTTGGATTTAACTCCTGTCTCAGACCTCTAGATCCATATTTAAAGGGCCCACTCATATGTTCAGGTCAATCCCATTCAGATCACCAGCTCTGAGAGTAGCCAGGTGCTGAATATGACCTCCCATCTGATATCCAGCAGACCATGGGACATCAGTTCTACAACCCCAATAACTTAACTCTGCCAACAATAAACTTGGAAGAGGACCCTGAGCTCCAGATGAGAATGCAGCTGCTCACCATGATTTTTGCCTTATGAGACACTAAGCAGAAAGCTCAGTGCAACAATGCAAAAGGATTACGACAGTTTGAAATGAATATTTTAATAAAATGTTTCTTGGAACAAATAAAGTTATGTTGGAAAGCAATAAAACACCTTAAAATATTTTAAGCCAAATAAATATTTTCTACTGAAAGAGTAATGCTGAAAATCATCATGAGTTTGCACTTTTGACAGCATGGAAGTCTGGTACAGGACTAAATACATTGTAGGTCTGTATAATCAGAAAGGAATGAGGTTGGAGCAATAGAAAGATTTCAGGGAAATTAGCATGGGGCAGTGGAAAGCATACCAAAAATGGCAGAGTAAGGAACTGTGTGGAAGTAGGCCACTAGCTTGGAGCTGGCACAATGCAACCACTACATATGGGGTGCATTTGAATTGAGGGGCACTCTAAAAATTTGGATGACTCCCTTAATACTTAAAAATTTCAAGGTTACGATTGTGGAAGCATCCTCCCATGAGGAAGGGAAGTATGACTGCCTACTCTCATTCATATCGCTCTAGGTTCATCTTCCACTCGGAGAATTCCCCAGTCTCATGGCCATGCTCACAATTACCTCACTTATTCTTGATGTAATTTACTTACCCAACTCCTATGGCTCCATTCCTCTTTGGATTTCCTCTTGTGTATCTAACCACAGTCTTATACTTTAACACTGCTTGAGTTCAGACTCATATATCCAACTACCAAACTTGAATCACTACTTCTAAAATTCAACATGTAAAACCTAGCTCATTAGCTACTCCCCAGAACCTGTGTTTCCTATTTAGGTGATTTATACTGCCCCCCAATTTAATTAACCAAGCCAAAATCTGGAATGATTTTGATTTCCCCCTACCTCCCATTCAATTGTTAAGTTCCTTAGATTATTTTTCCTTAATATCATTCAAAATCCAACTTCCTCAGTTCATTTTTACTGTCATTGCTGTATGGATCAGGTCCCCATCCTAGCTGGCTTCTATAATAAATAGGCTTCCCACAGGTCCAAACTTCTCCATTCTTATCCCCTTCCAACTTATCTTCTAATTCCAAAAAGTGAAAAATTCTTAACTGTCTCTCTCTAATGAGAAGAGAAAGTCTAAACTTAGGAACATGGCTTAAAGTCCTTCATTATGTGGCCCCAGATCCAGCCTCTTCTCCTAGTGCTCTTCCCCCAAATAAACATTACAGTCAATTTATACTGAAAAACGTTCAGCTCCCCACAACTCCATGCTTTCTGACACCTGTATGCCTCTTCAGTTCCTCTTCTCAGCCTCACCTCCTGGGATCCAGTGACCCTTCCCCCTCAGACTCCAAAGCAGCTAGGACTATAGGTGCACACCACCATGCTAGGCTAATTTTTGCATTTTTTGTAGAGATGGGGTTTCACCATGTTACCCAGTCTGGTCTCAAACTCCTGGACTCAAGAGACACAACAGCCTTAGCTTCTGAAAGTGCCATAGATCCCATCTTCTATGAAAATTTGTGCAAATTGAGGGAGACCTATATGTTCCTTTTAATTTTAAAAACATCTCTATATAAAACTTACTATTGCATGGAAGTTCTCATCTTTTACACACTTGTTATTTACAACTATACACAACATAAAATTCAGCAGATTTAATCACTCCCATCTCCGTGTTCTTGTAGATTTAACATAGATTAATTTATTAACATAAACACTTTTGTATTGCTTATTTATTTATTCTTGTTTTTCTGACTATTGTGAATGTCCATATGCCATAATTAGCTCTGTATATTTAAGTACCTTCCTAATGCTTTACCTGGACACTAGTTCAATATGTCTGTTAAATATAATGCACATTCTACCATTAAACCTGTACAATGATTTCTCTAGGGTAGGACTTATGTAAGTATAATCCAGCATTTCAGTATGAATATTATGATGGTTTGTGCCTGTCTCCTAATGGAAATATTTAAGTTAATTTAGAGCCTTAATGATGTTCTCACTTTAACCTTTCACACCATTATTTGATGTTTACGCATTATATTAAAGTCCACACGATTGAATATTATCTGCTTATAATATTTTCTTTTAAATTCATTTTTAACTTACAAAGTTTAATACTTTTTTAGTTGATTCCAGTTCCTTACAGCATATCTAGAAAGCAGATCTATATTTTTAAAATTTAGTTAATGTAAGAGAAACTCAGGTAAGGGAGTCACAGTAATTCTGTGGCACAACTGCGTGATAGTGGTGCCCTCCCAGCTTTCACCTTCACAACCAGCACATGGGCTCTCCAGGGGCCAAGACAGAGTGCACGGATGGGCAGGAGGCAGACTGCTTTCATAAGGAGATAGAATAGGATCTTGTTTGTAAAAGATACCAGGATGCAGCCTCCTCTTCACCAAAACAAAATAAAATAAAATATCCTTTTACATTTGATGACAGTTCACATGTCAGAGACTGTCCTGTGTTAAAAGGGAGTTATTAAATTTTAACCACGATCTATCATTTACTCCTCCTTGAAGATGACTCTAACTTGCTTTCTTGAAAGAATACAGGCGATATAATGACTTCTTTGAGTTTTTCCCAGGAATCCTTTAATTATGTTCACTATCTTAACTTCAACGACGATATGTTAGAGAAATACGTGAGGAAAATCATAAGCTGCCCAAATTTGTGTGTGTGTATGCGTGTGTGTGTGTGTGTGTGTGTCTGTTTGAGACAGAGTCTCGCCCTGTCACCCAGGTTGGAGGGCAGTGGCGCAATCTCGGCTCACTGCAACCTACGCCTCCTGGGTTCAAGCGATTCTCCTGCTTCAGCCTCCTGAGTAGCTGGGATTTCAGGTACCCGCCACCAAGCCCAATTAAATTTTTGTGTCTTTAGTAGAACCAAGGTTTCACCATGTTGGCCAGGCTGGTCTCGAACTCCTAACCTCATGATCCGCCCGCCTCGGCCTCCCAAAGTGCTGGGATTACAGGCGTGAGCCACTGCGCCTGCCCCCAACAATAATAAATGTGTAAAGAATAAATGAGTAATTACCATTCAATAGAACATTTTATATATTTACATAAGTTTACATTTAGAAGCAGCATACAGGTTTCCCTCAATTTATATAATACGTATGTTTCAGCGAAGCTGATAATAAAGTAGACATCTGAGCTAACTAAAATGATAAATTCAGACATCTTTTTCTGGAGGAGAATGACCTAAGTTTAAAGTCTGAAAATAAATATCTCAACACAGCGGTCAAATCTGAGAGTTGAATTTTGTATAGATAGAAGGGATTTCTTAGTCTTTCAAAGCAATTCAATTCCATTCAACGAATAACAAGTTTCTGGTAGGTACTGTGGGGAATTAAAAAAAAAAAAGTAAGAGGCAGCCTTTTATAAAACTCAAGCAAAATATGTTGAGTTGTAAAAGTATGTGAGTATAGAGAGGGTGACAATTAATAGACGGCATCAGAAAAGAGGTCATGAAACAACTAATGTTTTTATGCATCCCAGAGGGTTGTTAGAGGTTGTTAGAGAAGGGACAATCGAGACAGTGGTTCTGAAAGTTCAGGATGCATAAAACTCACATGGCTGGCAGAAGGGAAGGTGGCAGCTGCAGCACTGTATTCTGTATCAGTTAGCTATTGCTACAATAATGATATTTAACAAAACTCTGAAAAAAAATGCAGTGGTTTAAAACAACAACCCATTATTGTTATGATTATGCATGTTAGCTGAGCAGTTCTGCTGATGTGAGCCAGGTTCAGTTTATCTCAGTTGAGATCACTTATTTATCTTGAATCATCCATGGGTCTGCTATGGGCTGGCTGGTCTAGGCTGGTCTCAGCTGGTAGACTAGGCTTTGCTCCACGTGGTCTCTAATCCTCCATTAGGCTACGCTGGGCTTTTTTTCATGCCAAAGGTAGAATGTTTCCGACCGGACTCAGAACTGGCACAGAGTCATCACTTCTGTTATGTTCTATTGGCTACAGCAAGCCCGAGCTAGCCATTCGGGGAGTAAGGAAATAGAGTTTATCTCTTTATGAAACAAGCTGCAAATTCGCATTGCAAAAGGTATGAATACAGAAAGGAGAAGAATAGACATCATTTTTGCAAGTAGTCGACCATGGGGCTTCCTTGTTTTGATTGGAATACTGAGTAGGTGGAATGAAGTTGTCTGGCAATGAAGGCTGAGATTAACCTGACCCGTTTATTTTAAATTCATGGAGTAGTGAGGAAACATTGAAGTGTTTTGAGCTGGGAAAAACCATGTTCAGAAGTCTGGCTTTAGAAGGAATAAGCTTTTATGGTTATGAGGTGAATAATAGCACAGAGAGGCAGGATGAAAGAGTGTCTTTTCCAATCATCTAGGTGAAAGAAAATTAAGGAAGGTTTGAATCAATGTGATGGAAATAGGAGAAGAATCAAGCCCACAGGGAAGAAATTTCTTGCAAGGACTGATAAGACTGCTGGCGGCATGTTAGGTGAGAGGGACAAGTAGCATCTCCTTTATGCTCCTTCCTTTTCCTCCTGTATACCAAACTCAAATTTTTAACACACATCCTCTTATTCTACATTCAGAGTTCCCAGAATATATTGTCCATTGTCACATGATAATGTGGCATTTAATAATTGGCAGGACACGACAATCATATTGTAGGGACATGGGCCTGAGACCCACTGCTTTGCTCTACCATTCTAATGAGTCTAAGCTTTCTTAATTCATCCAAGACTGAAAGTTTTTCTAAGATTGAGGCTTTAGTTCATTTGGTAGATTTTTGTCAATGATTCTATAACTTCATAAATCTCTAATTTAAATTTCACAAAATATGTATTAAAAATAAAATGAAGTTGCACAAATATTACTTTAAATTTTATTTAAATCAAATAATGTTGTGTTGATATGAAAAACTTTGCAAGAAACCACATGAATTTTAAAGACAAAATTCGAATACCTAATTACCCTATTCTGAAATAATTAAATGCAAAGAATACATATGTTAACTTGCCATAAACATGTAGGTATTACATAATACACATAATGGAGTCATAAAACATTTTACACTGCTTTATTATAAATAATTGGAAACAATATTTCATTTTTCAAACCCAGACAACAAAATAGTAAATATCATGCTTTCTTTTTTTTTATTACTTTATTTTATTTTTGTAATATGAGTTTGGAAATAGTATTCTTTATCCAAAAACTGGTTTAAAAAAGTGTCTGTAGGAACACAAAAGGACAAAATACTCATTTTCTTTCCCTTAATTGAAAACAGTCGAGAAGATTTTTAGAGGAAGAGGCTTGCCTGCTATGGGGGAGCCACCAAGAATAGAAAAATGGTATAATACCTACAAACATCACTTGTAAGGCAAAAAGGGGTAGAATACAGACACATAAATATAAAAAAGACTTGATTGTAGACTTTAAAACATATTTTTCTTGACAATGTGAATAGCTTTATTTTTGCAAATGGAGGAAACCATTGAGGCATAGTGGATCCAGTCACCAAGTTTGAAGCTGGCATTGCTACCTTGCCAACAACTGTCTCTTTTGTAAGAGAGGAGACCCAATAGCTTTATTTCAATTTGCTCATCCCATAGTGACTCATGTTTTAATAAAAACTGTTTACTGTTATAACCTCGGACACTTAGAGGCAGAGAAGACTTCTCGAAAAAATACTGTAGTAACTTCAAGCACCCCAAAAATTCACTTGAAATAGATTATCCCATAGGAATATTCCCATTAAGTTATTTATAGCAACTAGCAGTCAGAATTTCTCTTAGGTGACTATGATTAATTTTCTTTTTGTATATATTTCCTTTACATATAATAGTTTTGCCAATTTTTCCCCCCGATAATAATTTTTAAAAATTTAAAATTGCCTAAGGGAATGGACTGAAGGAGACAAATACGAAGAGTGATGTATTTCATTAAGGGATATAGTAGATTTCTTTGAGCACTTGTGTTTATTGCATCAATTAAGGACAATGTTGCATATTCCAGATTAATTAGCTATTAGGTTTATTGCAGATATAAACATGCTATGTACAATGATATTTATAATTATTTTATTTTTCATAGACTGCAAAGTGTTTCTTTTATAGACACTGGAACAGTGTGAATCTGGTAAGTATGTTTCCGTTAATTAGCAAAATTTAAATTAACAAGACATAACAGGGTGAGTATTGAAGTTCTAAAAATATTTTTAAAATAATGAAGTTACATGTATGTATACACATGCTAGTAGATACTGTAAAATGAACCGCTCCAGAGTACTTGGTTTTACTTCAACTTAATATACTCCAAAATATTGCTTTCCTGTATAATATCAAAGGAAATATTAAATGCATGTATTTTATTTTAAGAACTTGATGATATATTTTACATTCTTTTAGCTTTACTCAGGCTATAAATATATTTATATATCATTCAATCAGTTTTTAGAGTAAATGGAAACCATAGTATGAGCTGGTAAGTTTTCACCACATACATCCCTACTTGATTATGTCCATTTTTTTTTCTGAAAACTGTATCAAAAATCAGAGTATGTTTGTTTCTACTACACAGTTATTGTCCATGTACTACAATTCATTATGGCTTACAAAAATGGAATTTTCATTTGAAGATGGGTAAGAAGAAATCAGCCAGTAAGTATGACACTGGAATTAGGTTTCTGAAATCCATTAACATTTAACCAACTCAGAGGACAATGCTGTTCTAAATTTTTATCAAAATTGTGCAACAGTATAATTTGTTAGTAGGTTTACATAGATATAACACCTTTTCACTGGTGTAATACATCTTTTCCAAAGGATTATGGCAGGCTTGTTTCTATTCTTCCTGTATATTCTCTTTTTCACTCTTTTTTTTCCTGTTTTACATGAAATTAACCATATTTATCATCTGGCTACCATAGTTCCAAAATAAGGTCCAGTAGTAGTTTGAAGCACAGCAAAGCTGAGCAGGTTCTTCCCTTTTTAAAGCTCAACAGTCAATGGAGTTTTCTATAGTGGAGCCACGTGAGCACTGTTTCCCCAAGTAGAGACTCCTGTGAACTCAAAAGGCTCCAGATTCACAGTCAAGGACCTTGGTGACTTCACATAACTACCACTTATTGCTGGAAGGGAGACAATTTTGTTTGCTTCTGAAGTTTTCAAGCACTTTCTCACCTGGCAGCTTCTCCAGATTTCTTTGTTGTTTTTATAATCACTTCTGACATTGTGCTTTCAAAAATCTAAAGGTCGAATCATCATAGTTGTGGAACGTAAGGAGTAACTGGGCCCTTTGAAGTAGTGCCACTTTATCCCATTCAGTTTTCCATGGTTTTGTCCCGCAGTATAGAACATTCCGTTTAAATTGGAGGGGCCACAAGCATCAAACCACCAGCCTGAAAAAATAGTCCATGATAGAAGAGAGAAGGAGAGGCAGCAATTATAAGTAAATGGAATATTTGGAAATTAATGGCATTAAATGATGGGAAGCTTGCTTGTTTTTGTTATGCTTATTTGCAATTAGGAGGCATCAGTAAATACATTCCCAGTAGTGAAACTGTTTTAAATGACTTCTGATTTAAGATTTGTGTGACCCATCAGAGACAGCAATGCTGTCATGGAAAGCAGCTTTCAGTGTGACTCCACTGGGACTCACTTCCTCTTGTAATGATGGGAAGCCTCTGGGCTTCAAGATACAATCTATATAAGAGATGGATTTACATGTAAGACAAGTGCAATAAGGAAAATGTATATACCCATAAGAGGCATTCCATCTTAAGACTGTTATTAGGAATAGAACAATTAATTATTAGTAAAGAAATTCAGAAACTTAGACAAGCAACTGAGATCTAAATAGAAAGATATTATCCATCTACTGCATATGTTTGTCAATAATTGGCCCTAAGCTGCTTCTAAAATTAATTGGATACTGTGCGATGACTATGATGCTCAAAAGGACTTTTAATTACTGTGCCCTCTCTGTAGTTTATAACAATAGAAAAAGTGTTCTGCAATAATAGCCATTCAGTTCCTGTACAGCTATATTTTGTCTATGGTTATTTAAGTGCTTTCCAAACTTAGTAAAAAGGAAAACAATTTGATGAGTAACATGGAAATTCTGTGCTTATATAGCTCTCTATAAGGATAACTGGATAACTCAGTTTTATTTTTTAAATAAATTAAGTTCTTAGATTTTTAGATAAAGCATAGTGTTTTTTCCTGTCTCCTGAAGTAACACTACTGAATCTTTAGGGAGAGATTTATGCCAGAGACATTCTGGCATACTTTTTATTTGGATACAGTTGACCTCTCTTAGATTACAGACTTATACCTAAGGGACTAATAGCTAAAGAAAGAGAAAGCTGTACAGCTGATGTTTAACTGTAACATGAGCACCATCTTGCAGAAACTTTAGAAAAGTTAAGTGGAGAAAAGCTAGTTCTCATTTTTCAACTTTAGAAGATGAATATAGCTGGCTTGTGTTTATAAAGTCACACTAGAGGCGTAACAAGCTGCATTAATCACCAGTTCATACTGCGGAACCACAAGCTATGTCTTGATGAATTTGGAAAGACACTATATTCCGTGCAGTTTTATCAACTGTATGCAAACAACATAAATGTTAATGTAGTCAAAACACGAGGGACAAAAAGGTTCTTGTTTGGCAAAGAAGGAGGAACTGCAAGTAAAATTCTACCTTTGTTTTTCTTAAGATTAATTCCCCTAATTTTTGATAAGTACAGCTGGTAAAAATGTGCTGTTTATATTATAAAAAGCATTCTAATATTAGTGAATTTATTTGCCCAAAAGACTTTTTCTAAAGGACTAAAATGAAACTCTAAGATGAAATTCAACTTGATTGCTTCTGTGTTTTAACTTTTCTCCTCCTTTTCTGTGACCTTCTTGAGGCACTTTTCCATTGCATTAATGAACTTTTTATAGTCTTTCAAATATGCACCACGGTCTCTCAAGCAAACACACTAACTCTATTGTTGAGACTGACGACGATTCATAGAATTCTCTTCCAAGTTGCATTAGGGTAAAATGTGTGTTTTTGTTTATTTGGTTTATAGAAAGTCACAAGAGTCCCAGAGGAGTACAGAAAGACAGACGTCTGTTGCAACAACAGCCTGGCAATAAAGAGCATAGGCTGAAAGATGCGTTCATCAGGAAACTTTGGGAAAACTTAGGAAAGAGACAAGAAACAGTAAGAGCCTGTGAGAGAGGTAAATTCATCTTGTGTATCTTCTTGAATGAATAAAGTGGGGTAATGTTTGCAATGAGTAAAATGGCATTTCGGAGACATTGAAAGAAGGCCAGTATGGCTGTGTCACAATCAACGAGGGGGATAGTCACCTGAAGCTGAGAGGGTCTGAAGCACATCACCCAGTGTTTTGTTCATCATCCTAAAAACAATGGAAAGCCATGGTTTGTATATTGGCCTATCTCCTGTACTTAGTAGGACACCTAACAAAGTTTGCTTCCCAAATGACCGGTGGGTCACTGCTGGCTTGTTAACTGATTGACTCTCTGATTGGTTCTCCTTGTGAAGTCTTTGTTGTCTGAAGTTGTTTAGCTTACTAAAATGCTATATTTGATAGATACCCCAATATGTAACATCTGTTCTTATTGTATTCATTTTTTTCTTTATGTATCCATTCAATATATAATTATCGTGAAACATTGTTACACAGTACTCAAGACAGAAGTAGTCCTTGCCTTCATGAAACTCATTTCTAATGAGAGAAACAGATGAATATATGTAAGCAAGCACAAAAATTACTATTAGGTTGGTGCAAAACTAATTATGGTTTTTGTCATGACTGTTCTTGACAAAAAATGCAATTACTTTTGCACCAACCAAATATAAATTATGACTTAAAATGTCATGAAGAAAATAAGTAGGAGCTCTGAAGGGAATAACTCGAGTTTTCACACTCGTGAAAGAAGCTGATATTTAACGAGACCTGAAGGAGGAGAGGGGCAGCCCCAGGAAGATGAGAAAAGACCCTGATAAGCAGAGTACAGCACCTGCAAAGGCGATGAGGAAGAAAGCCAGCTTGGGACGTGTAGGGACATCAGTGCAGCTCGTGCACAGCGAACAAGAAATGACTTGCAGGAAATGAAGGTGGAGGAATAGGCAGTCCTGGAGGGAAGTTCAATGTTTATGGAACAATTTGTAGTTTAGCCAGCCTGCTTGTCCATGATGAGGCAAACAAGTAAAACATTCTCTACAGATGGGAACCACAATCGAACCAGAAGAACCAGATCTGCTAGGTTAAATGTTTCCTCAAACACTGTTTAGAGCCCTCATTCTCTAAGATCTTCCAAAGCTATCCTGAGCATATGTGACAGCATAAAAAAAAGAAGAAAATTGAGTCTAGAATCAATTCTGCAAATATTAACCAATGGATAGAGATAGGGGACAGGAATTTTTGGAAACAAAATTTCTGACTTTAAAGCATGCACAGTTTTGTGTAGGAGACAAACAAAATGCTACACATTGAGATGATAGCTGCTAAACAAAGAGAAGAAGAGAATGTTATGGAAATACAGAGGCAGTAGGTGCTAACTGTCTGAGGGACCACAAAGCTCACTCATCCAACAGCTGCTCTGGGTCCTGAAGGATGGGTAGAGTTCACTGAACAGAAAGAGATTCTACACAGTCTGTACTCTGGAAGAGCAGGAGAGAGTGTCTGCCAGCAGGTTAGCTTGGCTGGAGTGCCAGTGGGTTAAAGGGTTGGAGAATATAGGGCTAAAAAATAAACAGGAGGGAGAACATAAAGGTTTTTATTACACCTTTAGACATTTTCTTTCGGGCAATGGGAAGCCTGCAGAACGCCGGGGCAGAAGTTAGAAGACCCAGACTTTTCATGCTTACTTCATCAATTAATAACCAAGAGATCCTCCACAATAGTACCAATGGTATTTGATATTTACTGAATCGTTCACATGAAGGTATTTGTATGCATTTTCTCATTTTATCCCCCAAACAGCCTTAAGTGATGTGGCAAATACCATAATAAAGATACTAATGCTCACAGAATTTAAGGAACTGTTTAATGTCACATTCATAATACATAGATTCTAAGAACTGACCAACCATTTTCACAGCACAGTTATAAGGATCAAATAAGATAATGCACTATTATAGCCTATAAAAAAAAATCCTACTTAAGTGCCAGCTGTAAGTTATCTAGAAAATGGGGCAGAATGTTTAGGGCAGGAAAAAAAGAGACAAGACCTTGTGGAGCATCATAATAATTTAATAATAAAGACAAGGTCATCAGTGCCAACATATTTTCTTATTTGCTTAGTGGGGTTTATTAGAGAAATACGAAAATAATTAGACCCAAATAAGTACAGTTGTACCATGTTCATGTTATAAAATCTTGGCATTTAAGCTCCTAATTTTTTTAAATGTTTCATTTTGATTTCATTACAAATCAAGGAGTTTGAAATGTTCAATTAACTCTTTATCTTAAGACCAGTGGGTCATGAATTCTGTGATCTATCTCAGAACAATTGATAATAAAGATGATGAATCAAGATGGAAGAAAATGAAATAAAAGAGCAATTATTTCTCATGACCATTTCAGTTTTATTATAAGATATCCTAACTTCAAGGTAGCAGAAGTAATTATTTCTGTGTAGGCAAGGATTCTCTGTTTTCTCTGATACATACATTAAAACAAATTAAATAATTTTTTCATATCAAATATTTAAAATAGTTTGTCTACTTTCTACCTTTATTTTTAAAAATTAAGCATGGCCAAGTATTTTATACACAAATCCTGAAAATACGTGGTTTAAAGCATTTTTTCAAAGCAGGCAAAAGTATAGCAGAGTCCTCATTACTCATACACATTTCTTGTATTTATAAGTGATCATAGATACTCAGTACATATGATACATTTGCATGGGATGAAGATGTTCTATGAATATACAGAAGAGTATGCCTGAGTTTGCAGTTCCTCTCTGATAAGATACTGAATAGCTGAATTACATATTCTGTGCAATCCTGGGAAAATATTAACTTTGTATTTTGTTTATGCTTGGGAATAACAAATAAGAAATATCCTAAAGCAATTCATCTAGGGAAGGCACTTCAAGCCTAAAAGAACTCAATGATGCAAGCAAAGGATCGAAAAAGCAGTTACCATCTGCTATTGGGACAACTGATAAAATGTCTCAAATGTTTTTTTGTTTTGTTTTGTTTTGGTTTGGTTTGGTTTTTTTTGAGATGGAGGCTCACTCTGTCGCCCAGGCTGGAGTGCAATGGCGGATCTTGGCTCACCGCAACCTCCGCCTCCCGGGTTCAAGTGATTCTCCTGGCTCAGCCTCCTGAGTAGCTAGGACTACAGGTGTCTGCCACCACGTCTGGCTAATTTTTGTATTTTTTTTTTTAGTAAAGGTGGTGTTTTGCCATGTTGGCCAGGCTGGTCTCAAATTCCTGACCTCAGGTGATGCAATCACCTTGGCCTCCCAAAGTGCTGGGATTGCAGGCGTGAGCCACCACACTCAGTCTCAAATGTTTTAAGGTTGGCAACTGCTGAGATGTACTTTGCCAAACATTTTTCCTCATAACTTGTAACCTCATGTATATTTTAATAAGAAATCTGAGATTCATGTTTCCAATTCATTTACACTTAACTCATTAAAATTTAGTTTTGTAATAACTATTCCAGGTCTTTTAAAATCATTTGTGTCTTTTATCTTTGAAGCAGAAAATTCACATTTTATCACTAATAAATGAAACTTTGCCCAGAAAATAGGAATTTGATTCTCAACTTTGTACTCAGGAAGTTCAACTTTATTTGAGTATCAGGAAACCTAACTCTTAAATTCTTCTGATTCTAAACAAAATGTCTCTCAACACTTCTTTTCTGTGATAAAATGTACAGCAAAATGAAAAGGTATATCTGTTTTTGTAGATTTCTTTTGTTCGTTTTCAATGCATGCATTCTAATCAGCAGTATGCAAAAGAACTTGCACAGAAATTAAGATTTTCGTCTTTCATCACTAACTAAGGATGAGTTTAAACTAAATTGACTGGTGCCATCAATGGGATCATAATGGAAAAAATCTCTTGGTGAATTTATGTGGACAAAGTTGGCCCTACCCAAAGCCAGCCTCAAGAAGCAGCTGCATGGGTCTTGCATGCAGGAGGCAAAGGACCTTGCTAGAAGTCTGCATTCCTTCTGTCATCTCGTACTATATCCTCTTTAGGCCAAGGACTTGTTTTTGTTTTTTGGGGGGCTGTTTTTTTTTTTCTTTCCTTTCTCTTCTTTTTGTTCTAAATATGAAAAGCTGTTTATCCTGGCTAGGAATATTGAATTCATTTAAAACTTCTAGGTATTCTTTTACTGCCTCTCTTCTCCCTCATACTTCATTTTGCTTTTAACCATGTTTAAGTGAGGAAATGCTTGTGAAAAGATGCTGCAAACAGTACAATAGAGCTCTATCATTCTCTTTGAATGTCATTCCTTTTAATGGAAGCAGTAGAAAGAGTAGATAGAACAAAGGTCTCTGGAGGTTGAGTACCTGCATTTAAATTCTACTTCCGACAAAATTCTGTGGCCTATGGCAAATTATCTAACTTTTCTGTATCTCAGTTCTTGCCAAAAGTATTATTGTGGTCTCTATTTCCAAGAGTTTTTGGAAGCTTCATATAAGTTATTAAATACAAATCATTTAGGATAATACAAACATATCTGTTAGAAAGAGTTCAATAAGTTTTTAAATATTATTACTGAGTACAATACAAAGTTAATTGGTTATTTTTCATCCACTGCCAATCATGAGTTTGAAATGTTCAATTAACTCTTTATCTTAAGACCAGTGGGTCATGAATTCTGTGATCTATCTCAGAACAATTGATAATAAAGATGATGAATCAAGATGGAAGAAAATGAAATAAAAGAGCAATTATTTCTCATGACCATTTCAGTTTTATTATAAGATATCCTAACTTCAAGGTAGCAGAAGTAATTATTTCTGTGTAGGCAAGGATTCTCTGTTTTCTCTGATACATACATTAAAACAAATTAAATAATTTTTTCATATCAAATATTTAAAATAGTTTGTCTACTTTCTACCTTTATTTTTAAAAATTAAGCATGGCCAAGTATTTTATACACAAATCCTGAAAATACGTGGTTTAAAGCATTTTTTCAAAGCAGGCAAAAGTATAGCAGAGTCCTCATTACTCATACGCATTTCTTGTATTTATAAGTGATCATAGATACTCAGTACATATGATACATTTGCATGGGATGAAGATGTTCTATGAATATACAGAAGAGTATGCCTGAGTTTGCAGTTCCTCTCTGATAAGATACTGAATAGCTGAATTACATATTCTGTGCAATCCTGGGAAAATATTAACTTTGTATTTTGTTTATGCTTGGGAATAACAAATAAGAAATATCCTAAAGCAATTCATCTAGGGAAGGCACTTCAAGCCTAAAAGAACTCAATGATGCAAGCAAAGGATCGAAAAAGCAGTTACCATCTGCTATTGGGACAACTGATAAAATGTCTCAAATGTTTTTTTGTTTTGTTTTGTTTTGGTTTGGTTTGGTTTTTTTTGAGATGGAGGCTCACTCTGTCGCCCAGGCTGGAGTGCAATGGCGGATCTTGGCTCACCGCAACCTCCGCCTCCCGGGTTCAAGTGATTCTCCTGGCTCAGCCTCCTGAGTAGCTAGGACTACAGGTGTCTGCCACCACGTCTGGCTAATTTTTGTATTTTTTTTTTTAGTAAAGGTGGTGTTTTGCCATGTTGGCCAGGCTGGTCTCAAATTCCTGACCTCAGGTGATGCAATCACCTTGGCCTCCCAAAGTGCTGGGATTGCAGGCGTGAGCCACCACACTCAGTCTCAAATGTTTTAAGGTTGGCAACTGCTGAGATGTACTTTGCCAAACATTTTTCCTCATAACTTGTAACCTCATGTATATTTTAATAAGAAATCTGAGATTCATGTTTCCAATTCATTTACACTTAACTCATTAAAATTTAGTTTTGTAATAACTATTCCAGGTCTTTTAAAATCATTTGTGTCTTTTATCTTTGAAGCAGAAAATTCACATTTTATCACTAATAAATGAAACTTTGCCCAGAAAATAGGAATTTGATTCTCAACTTTGTACTCAGGAAGTTCAACTTTATTTGAGTATCAGGAAACCTAACTCTTAAATTCTTCTGATTCTAAACAAAATGTCTCTCAACACTTCTTTTCTGTGATAAAATGTACAGCAAAATGAAAAGGTATATCTGTTTTTGTAGATTTCTTTTGTTCGTTTTCAATGCATGCATTCTAATCAGCAGTATGCAAAAGAACTTGCACAGAAATTAAGATTTTCGTCTTTCATCACTAACTAAGGATGAGTTTAAACTAAATTGACTGGTGCCATCAATGGGATCATAATGGAAAAAATCTCTTGGTGAATTTATGTGGACAAAGTTGGCCCTACCCAAAGCCAGCCTCAAGAAGCAGCTGCATGGGTCTTGCATGCAGGAGGCAAAGGACCTTGCTAGAAGTCTGCATTCCTTCTGTCATCTCGTACTATATCCTCTTTAGGCCAAGGACTTGTTTTTGTTTTTTGGGGGGCTGTTTTTTTTTTTCTTTCCTTTCTCTTCTTTTTGTTCTAAATATGAAAAGCTGTTTACCCTGGCTAGGAATATTGAATTCATTTAAAACTTCTAGGTATTCTTTTACTGCCTCTCTTCTCCCTCATACTTCATTTTGCTTTTAACCATGTTTAAGTGAGGAAATGCTTGTGAAAAGATGCTGCAAACAGTACAATAGAGCTCTATCATTCTCTTTGAATGTCATTCCTTTTAATGGAAGCAGTAGAAAGAGTAGATAGAACAAAGGTCTCTGGAGGTTGAGTACCTGCATTTAAATTCTACTTCCGACAAAATTCTGTGGCCTATGGCAAATTATCTAACTTTTCTGTATCTCAGTTCTTGCCAAAAGTATTATTGTGGTCTCTATTTCTAAGAGTTTTTGGAAGCTTCATATAAGTTATTAAATACAAATCATTTAGGATAATACAAACATATCTGTTAGAAAGAGTTCAATAAGTTTTTAAATATTATTACTGAGTACAATGCAAAGTTAATTGGTTATTTTTCATCCACTGCCAATCATTAAGCTTTGGTTGTAGCCTTGCGCGAGAGGACTATCAGTTCTGATTCACCTTTTTCCAAACGTATAAAAGACATTTTCTGATACTCTTTGCTCTTTTCCTAATAAATGAAACTTTGCCCCAGAAAATAGGAATATAATCTTAAACTTTGCATTTTAGGAAGCCCAAATTTATTTGAAAGTTGGGAACCTAACACTCAAATTTTTACAATTCTGCAGTTTAGTCTTTGGGGTTATTCTTAAGTTAGTTTCAGTTCTTGATAGTCACCTCTTTGTTTCTTGTTTGAGCATAGAAATACATGTATGTATTAGGCATTTTAAAAATAATTTCATGCAAGAGTCACATTTATACTAACATTCATTTACTTTATGTCTTTTCACCAGAATAATTTGTAATTTTGCAATGTCCTTTCAGAGTCTCTGCTAACATATTTACTCATCAAACCAATATTTATTGAACATATGCTATATGCCACACACTTTGGCAGTCACTTGGAATACAGTAGTGGACAGCACAAAATCCGTGCATTCACAGAACTTACATTTGTGTAGAATAGGCTTACGTTTTATGTACTAAATATAGAAATTGGGTTGAAATAAAAGTAATGCATTGTATATTTATATAGTCAATCTTACATTAGTCATATGGATCTTCTTTTCTCTCAATATTTTTACCTTGAAACTTAGAGAATTTTAGTTATCTGATCATGCTTAGCAGGTCCTTACTGGATTCTCAAAAATGCTAAGACGATTATATTTTCCCAAAGATCTTGTCACTTCAAGGTCATACACCAGTTGAAAAAACTGCTGGCTTCTATCATTTTCTTTGTCTTCTTTAAGATTATATAGTAGGCAAAGTGAGCATTTATCAACTCTCTGCTGTAAGCATCTGGAAAGTTCTAGATGTACTAAGAAATTTATGTGTATGGCTTTTTCCCCTCTTTAAGGACTGAACTGAAAAATATCCTTTGTTAGCTTTAGAAAGTCTTGCCTATCAGTTAACATGGTTTATGCGTTGGGAAAATAAATCAGAGTTTCTACTTCAATAGATTATTTCTATAGAAAGTTAGGTCACATTTTTACATACCTTTATATTATGCACTAAATATGGAAATTATATTGAAACTAAAGTAAGGAATGTAAAACAATAATGTATTTGTTTTTGTGGTTAACAATTTTTAATTATTACAGTTTATGACAGATTTTTAGAAATAATTCTTTAAATATAATTTTAATAATTTTAGTTAACTGTAGCTTAAGCAAACTTTCAGAAATGCTGATTTTGAAAGCTCCTAATTTAGTACCAAAGATCGTTTGTTTTCTGCTGAAGGTAAGTTTGTTTTGAATGTGACAATCTAGTAACAAGTATTTGTTGTTGTCTTAATTCTGGAGTCAGAATTTTTCACATATTTATCTCCACATACAATAAATCTATACAAAAAGTATGCATTGAACGAGATTACATTTTCATTTTCTTAATGTTAAATAGTAGATAAAACTATTTCTTTTACATTTTTAATGAAACTTATGCTCTAGCCTGTCTTGCTCATTTCTTTAATAGTAATTAACCCCTTTAATAGGCGCTCATTAAAAATATCTTAAATTGACAGAAGAAAGCAAAGAAATAAGGAAGTTAGGAAATGAAGAACAAAGATCAAGTCCTACCTTCGGTCTAGCTGAAATACCTTCTGCTTTCAATTAAGCCTATTTCCTGCCATTCAGTCTTTTACCGATAAGGGTAATGATACCAGATTTTCCAACTAGAATTCCTCTTTGTACTTGAAGAAAACTAGGATAGTTAGTAGGAAATAAATCTTATTTTACTCTTAATTCCTTTTAGAAGAAACAAAGGAAAAATATATAAATAAAGAAGATAAAACAAAACTTTAATTGATAATGACAAAGAGCTATGAGTTACTAGCTTCAAAGAGTACGAAGTCTCACTGCTTAAGAGAGGCTATTTTAAATAGGCAACAGGCTCAAATACTAAGTTTAAAAAAAAAGAAAGGAAAAATCATTAGATGAGGAAAATGGCTCTAAGGGAAACTTTGACAGAATAAGTAGTAGTGGTGGGGAGCATGTAAGTAGGACCTAAGTTCCAGGCAATACTCCAGTTACCTGGACTGTCAATGACATTCATCCTTACGTTCTCCAGTTCTTAGCTATCTAAATTCCACATTTTAGCTTTCCATAATAAATAACTTTGCAAGACCTGGATTCTTTCAAAGGGACATTTGATAAGGTAATGGCATTTATTACAAAAACACATTTACTTAGACTATTCCAGCCCAAGCAATAAGTGGAAATATTCTCTCCCAAACATGTGTTTATTGGTGAGTAAGAACTGGGTCCAAGAATAATTATGGATGAAAGAACATGACAAAGTTCAATCATTTAAAGTAGAAATAAAATCATAAATCTGAGCAGTGAAATTTTCTCAATGACAACCAAGATGTACATTCTCCTCTTTGCTTTACTCCATATTTTCATTATTATGACAGAAATATGAACATATTGGAATACTCTTCTAAGGACACATTTGAAAGATTTTACTGTTGGTTTTTCATGTATTGTATTTATTTGGTAAGAAAAAATACCTGTAAAAATAGACATGGAGAAAATAATATTTCAATATTAAAATGTGCAGGAAATTGAAAAATCAAAGTCCCTTTGTCCTTGTATACAGTTGCTGACAATTTCATTTATGAGATCAGGGATGTAATAAAAAGAAGAATTTTATTTCAGGAAAAAGCTCAAGACTTACCTTGTGTGTACCATTTTTTTAAAAAAAAAAAATCTTAGATTTGTAGTAACTATTTCTGGGGGTGAGGGCTGAGGGAGGAGTCATAAAATTACATATAGGAGACTTTTTAATATTTGATGATGTTAAATATGATGCCAAAAGGATATGTTCAAAGCTTAAGGAAAAGAATATGAGGCCGGGCGCGGTGGCTCACGCCTGTAATCCCAGCACTTTGGGAGGCCGAGGCGGATGGATCACGAGGTCAGGAGATCCAGACCATCCTGGCTAACATAGTGAAGCCCCGTCTCTACTAAAATTACAAAAAATTAGCCGGGCGTGGTGGCGGACGCCTGTAGTCCCAGCTACTCTGGAGGCTGAGGCGGGAGAATGGCGAGGACCCGGGAGGCGGAGCTTGCAGTGAGCCAAGATCACGCCACTGCGCTCCAGCCTGGGCGACAGAGCGAGACTCCATCTCAAAACACAAAAAAACAAAAGCAGAAAAGAATATGATAGATGCAGAATCATAATAGGTTAGTTTTGATAATATTGGGGCGGGTATCATATTGAAAAGATGTCAACATAGGTGGCATGGCTGGGGTCAACGGGTTGTGATTTGATGATAGCAGTAATGGAAGGGTTGGCAATAGGGAGGAAGACAAAAGATTTATCCCAAACTAGCTGGGCGTGGTGGCTCATGTCTCATGCCTGTAATCCCAGCACTTTGGGAGGCTGAGGTGGGTGGATTACCTGAGGTCAGGGGTTCCAGACCAGCCTGGTCAACATGATGAAACCCTGTCTCTACTAAAAATACAAAAATTAGCTGGGCATGGTGGTGCGCACCTGTAGTCCCAGCTACTCCTGAGGCTGAGGCAAGAGAATCGCTTGAACCCAGGAGGCAGAGGTTGCAGTGAACTGAGATCACGCCATTGCACTCCAGCCTGGGCAACAGAGTGAGACTTGGTCTCAAAATAATAATTATCCAAAACCTTCACCCATACTTTTCCAAGCTCTATTCATTGATGAAGATAACATCAACCTAATGATTTATTTCATTGGTTTTAAAATTTGAAAGTTATTTCAAGAGTTACAAGATGGTCATTCATGTACTACACTCATTTATGTACACTACTACTTCACTAATTCATGTACTACATTTTCTAATAGGTTTCTATGTGTCACAATCAGCTGTGCTAGATGTTTGGGATGAAATGGCAAACAGTAACTGTCATTCATTTTCCTGAGGTACAATATAGAGATGAGTTTCTCTCCCTGCTGTCTCACAGAGTGGATCTGGAGTTCAAGTAAGATAGTACAACATGTGCAGCAATATGTAATATGTTATAATAATGGTAGTAATGTAGTGTTGGGAAAAGAAAATATTAGATTTGAACAATTTTTTCCTTACTAATATGAAAACATGTTTTGTAATAGAATTAAGACAGAAAGTATATTAGAACAATTGAAGGTGGTAGTGATTGTTACTATAGTAAGAGAGAGAAGCAGCAGTAAAACTGTGAGAGGAGAAACACTGAAATAGGAATTTCTCTTACAATTTTGTTTGATGCCAACTCCTTTCCTGCCAGACCCTATAACATTCTTGAGCAATAGCATTTGCCATTGGGTTTTATCTTAGTGTTTCCCAAACTTCAGTCAGTCATGTATCAACTTCACAGTTTTGCCATATCCACTTATAACTTTTATTAATATGGATCAATTTTTTCTTTAAATCAATTATTTGTTAAATACAGAATATTGTGAATGCATTCTAAAATGCAAGTTTATATCATTCATTTAAAGAGGAAACCAGCACCACTTGCTGTAATAGAAGTTAGACATAGCCAGATGCCAGGGTGGCTCATTCCTGTAATCCCAGCATTTTGGGAAAGCAAGGTGGGCAGATCACTTGAGGTCAGGAGTTCAAGACCAGCCTGGCCAACATGGTGAAACCCCGTCTTTACTAAAAATAGAAAAATTAGCCAGGTTTGGTGGTGGGCGCCTGTAATCCCAGCTACTCAGAAGGCTGAGGCAGGAGAATCACTTGAACCCGGGAGGTGGAGGCTGCAGTGAACTGAGACAGCACCATTGCACTCCAGCCTAGGCAAAAAGAACAAAACTCTGTCTCAAAAAAAAAAAAAAAAAAAAAAGAAAGGTAGATATGAAACTCATAAAATTAAAACAAAATAACATTATTTAATTTTAGGTATGTGCCATTGCTTAACCAAGGCTCTGAGACTACGGGTTTTTTTGTTTTTTGTTTTCTTTTTGCCAAGAAGCATCATTGGTAAGTGCTGAGGAAGTATTACAGATGTGACAGCACCAAACTGAGAATTTCTCTGTGGGGCAATCATAAGGCTGGAAAAATATTTAAAATGTACAAAAGGATTAACTTTCTTACTCTATGATATGATATTATTTAATGATGTCTCCTATACTAGCTAAAATATCTTGCAATGATTAATATTACATAGTGTAAAACTCTGGTATAGCTGGTCTGAACTGTGTTACTTTTGGTTTAACTACACCTCTTTATTTTTCTTATCTCATTTCAACAAAATGATCAATTAACTTACTATATAATTGCAAAGTAGTTTGTAAGAAGTAATTACTGTATATGGTGAGTTCCCAAACTATTGTTCATCTTACTAAGGGTATCAAGATGCTTATTTAGAAAGTAGAATATCTGGGACTTAAGAGACTAAAAAATGTATTCAGAACCAAGCTTAGCACACTTTCACTATTGATGTTGGGGGAGGATGCAAACCTCTAAATATGCTAGCAATGTCTTACACAAGAACGCAGGGTAAATTCGTGGACAGAACAAAATGATCTCTAGGGACTTGCTCTTAACTTTCCTGACCATAAGATCATACCCCGTTCTCATAGATAAGAAACCTTAAGCCCCAAACCAATGAAACATAGCTTAGAGAGTGGCCCCATAGGACTTACCTCCTGTTAACATGAGGGCACATTTGCACATACAGTTGTCATTATCAGCATCTTTAGTGCTGAAATCAGCACCATGTAAGATCAGGCTGCTCTGTTTTCCTGCTGTCCCAGTGTGACCTTTTAAATACAACCTGAAGTCAAAAAGAAAAAAAAGAAAGATAAGCCATTCGACAGAATAACAGAACCCAGAAGTCCAACTTGTTGAATGTTTGCCTTTTCATCATTTTCTTCTTTCTTTGAACTCAGCCCTTCCAGCAAACCTCTAGAAGATGCAAGCTATCTGAACCAAAAGAACAAAGGAAGGAAAAGTTTATGTCATTATGCATGCTCAAACTCATATGGTTCTCTGATAATGCAGGATCCAGAAAACATAAAAACCTTGGTTTATTTTTTAATACAGGTATTAACCTCTAAACCTAAATGCTTTTTACAATGTCGATTCAGCATCTCACTCCCTTAATCCATTAATATATAATATTGCAGATGTGCTAAACATTATTCATAGCAATACAAGGAGTAAGTGTCATTGTTTGAGGACTTGCTCTGTGCCAGGCACTATGCTAAATAATTTCCAGTGGTTATTTGATTAAATTTTTATATTAAATCTGTGATCCCTATATTAATATCCCCAAATTGTATACCAAGGTTTAGCGAAGCTATGTAAGCTGGAATTTAGCTTGTATGAGTCTAAAACTCAACCTTTGAATCATTTTGCATTCCCTGGACAAATGTTTGCTGAGCACAAGCTGTATACCCGTTATTGATCTAGGCACTTAAGACATATAAGAAAACAAAACAAAAATGCATGCTTTTGAGGGACTTGTATTCTAGAGGTATCCCTAACATTAAATTCAAAATCCCATCTGTTTAATATGGCATTCTTTGGAGAACCTATCTTACTATTTAGAAACATTTCTTACATAAAACTTGCATTAACCTAGATCAGTGGCCCTCTAATGGTTGTGCATATAACAAATCATCTGACCTTTGGTTTAAAAGGCCTGTTTACTAATCCCAGGAATATTTGTTTTCAGCTAGCATCTCAGATTTCTCTGCAGACTGTCCAAAGAGAGCATTTTGTCAAGTATTGTCCTAGAATCCAAGAACTAGTGGACGAATCACAATAGTTGCCAAATGTAGCGCCCTGTCTGATGTTTGCTCATTTCCTACTGATCGTACACACTGCTTTCACATCCTTCTGGGCAATGTAGTGCTTAGAACTAATGTAAACTTGCTCAAGTCCTTCAGTGGCTTCACAGGGCTTACCGTACTAAACTGAAGTTGTTGTATTGACAGCTTGATGCCCAAGGTGTTCTCTGGCTTAGACTCTAGCCCCTCTCTCTCTAACTCTACCTAACACTGCTCCTGCATACCAGTACAATGTTTTCATCAGAATCATGTAGTAATATCCCCTTCAAATTCATATAGGTCATCACCTGCATGCCTGGATCTTATTTATGAATACTATCCACCCACAGTATAGTTAATGGGTGATTCATGTCTCTGTATGAATGAGGCACTCCTAAAACCTAGGCTGGCTCTGAGCAAAACATTACACTACTATGAAATAGAATAATAAAGATCAATTAATATTTGGAGATATATTTCAACTTGTGTTTGCATCTAGGTATATGTATATATCCTATTGTTTGTGGTATTTGATATTATTTTTAGCAAAAAAACAATATTATTGGATGTTTGTGCAATATTTTACAAATATTCTGCAGAGATTTTGAGCCAGAGCAAAGTATACAAGTAAACCGCAGTCAGCTTTTGTTGGTTCCAATAATTAATGGAACTTCTGTTTCACAGTAGTACAGATAATTTTCTAATGTTGAATTACCACACAAAAGCTTGTATTTTAAAACTCTGAGAGGCAGGCTACAAGTCATTGGTGATACAAAATTGCAGAATTTTTTAAAGTGCCAATTCACATTTCAGTCTGCAGCCAGCCCAAGTGGAGGTGGGTTTCACCAGGGAAAGTAAGGTGACAGATCACCAAAGGGAGTTTTGGGACATGTTACCTGGATGAATTCACGACCTTCCAGAGCTGGTGAGAACTTTCAATTTGATCACTCTGTTGGAGGTCCTTGACCTCCCAAAGACAGACACACATTGGCAAAACTAACACAGACTTTTGTCAGGCCTCCATTTGCAGTCAAAGTAGGAATATGGTGGGGACCCAGTCTCATGGTCTTCTTAGAGAGAATTTCACACAGAAAGCCAAATTATAATCAGAAAGTTCCTTGTTTGGTGAAGACAGAATCAGAATTGAGAGAATAAGTGAATGATTCCAAAATTAAGTAGCTACGTCTCTCCTAGCCTGAAATCTGCTCTACTGGAACTGGGAGAGTTTAGCTCATAAGCACTCTTGAATGAGCAATGGCAATTTTAACTTTGATTTTTTGTTTCTCTGTGATTTGTAATGGCCTTCCTTCTTATGGTAAGTCAATGCCATTTTCTCTGCAGTAGCTTTAAGTTCACTAATAAAGACAGACTTTCTGGGATGCAATGATTTTCTACAGTGTCTTTTGCAGGGAATTCAGCACAAATGTTCGATTCTAAATAACAGACTGCTTGCTATGTGCTTGAATACATTATTTATACTTTTATCCTTTCACATAAGAGTTAGAATCTAAGTCTCATAATTTATAATTATTTATTTGTGTAATCAAGGCAATACAAATGCACAATTATAAATTTGAGAAGAAAAGCAAAAAGAAGAAATAAAAATCAACCCAAATCTCATCACTGAGTTTAACTACTCTTGTCATATTACAGATTTTTAGTATTTTCCTTGTTTCTCCCCACTAAATATAAAATATTATTTATTTTTAAATATACATGTATCTGAACACATTCTTATAACATTTTGAACACTATAAGTAAAACTTCTGCTCACAGCCCCATTTCATCTCTCTCTTTAGAGGTATCCTTCAAGAACAATCTCTCCCCATGTGAAAATACAAATAGAAATAGAATTATACTTTACATGCTTCTGTATGAGATGATTTTCAAATACAATTTTATGACCACTTTTACATGCCATTACATTTTTTTCTCTAACAGCATTGGGAAGCTATTGTATGAATATATCATCAGTTGTCACAAGATTAAGGCTGCCTTCAGGTATCTCTCTATATGTGTGCTGGTATAGGTATTAGGATTACAATAAAATCCACATTTCTTTCTTGACCTTTCCCCGTATGAATGTCATCAATGCTATGTTAGGCTCCATGAGTAAAGAGACGTCTTTCCAGATCTATTTAAGACTTGGAGGTCAGTTTCTAGTCTTGGCAGCTCTTCTCTAGATTATCAAAAATGATTTACAGCTAGTCTCACTGCCTTGAGTTTCACTCCTTCTTCCCCTTCTCCATGAAGTCCATGCAGCTCATTCAAAAACATGTGTCTCATCATTCCTCCATCCTGGTTAAAGTCGCTCAGTTGTTCCTCCAAAATTCAAAGATAAAGTTCAAATTCTTTACTGTGGTTTGCAAGGCCTGTGAAGTCTAGTCCTTGTCTACTGTCTACTTTTCCCATGTCTCACCCACTCCAACCCTCCCATGTCTTGTTATTTTCTGCACATACACATAGTGCTCTAGCCTTACCCACTCACTTATTCTCTCTAAGCAACACTCTTATTTCTCCATACATTTGCAAGTAGCATCCCCTCTTCCTAGAAGGTACTCTCCAGGTTTGAACAGCTGCTGAACTCCTATCCATCCTTTAAGATTTGTTCCAAGTATAACCTCAAAAAGCATCAAATCAGCATCTTCATGATGACACTTACTTGCTGTATTTTAATTGTCTTTTCACTTATCTGTTTCCCATAATAAACTGTGAGCTCCTTGAGGCATAAACTATGTTTTACTCATCTTTGAATCGCCAGAATCTTGAAATCTTGAACACTCTCTGAGATAGAGAAAGGCCTCAATGTTCATTGAATAGATGGATGATGGGTGCACTAAGCAATTAACTTTTGGTAAGCTCAAGGTAGCAAGCAAAAGCAAACTCAAATATAAAGAGCTCTACTATCAAAATATACTTGGTCCATGTTTCAGAAGGACAGTTTTTACATCTCATTTAGTTAGGTGCTCAACATATCTACCTAGGTACCCACTTCATTGCCTATCCAACTCAAATGATTAAAAAAATATATGTAGGTGTGTGTATGTGTGTGTATATGTATATGTATACACACACACACATATACATTATATATATACACACACACACATATACACTATCTCATATCCTTCTTATTTTTCCAGTTTTTTGTTCTTATTTTCTCAGAGACTCTAGAATATAAAAACATGAGCGAGGCACTATGCAGATAGAGTAAAGGAAAAAAGACTATGTCTTAATTCTTATTACTCCTTACATTTTATTGAATGATTTATTTGTATCGTATGAATAGCCAACTGAGAACAATTTGAAAGCAAACTCAAAATAAAAATATGCTTAAGGTTAATGTTTCAGCTAAAATTATTTTTTTAAAAGGAAATATTCTAATAAGGTGTGAACCTAATTCCTTAAGGTCCTGCCTTGAATAAACATTAAAACTTAAACATAAAGCAGAAGTGGAGAGGAGTTGCAAGATGTGCAATGTAAACAGTGGCATATATTGGTTGGAATGATGTACGAGTAGAAGAGACTGATATTTTGAGGAATAATGAATGTTTCGCGGTTCAAGACTCAGTAGCACTTGTAATTTACATGAAGTAGCATTCATCCCCCATGTTTATATCCTTAGCATGTCACAGAGGAGTGGCTTATGCTCTTCTATGGAAGAGACACACAGTCTCTTGCACTGGGAGATAAAGATGAAATTTCATAAAAATCATTTCTTCTAAACACTATTTAAAAAACTTTGCAAATGAGGACAACTGTGCTTCTGTGGAATCCCAGAAGGACTCTGGGAGAAACTATACAGTCCAGAATAGGTCCCCTGCACAGTTCAGGGGCTCATTCTTTCTTAGCAGCTCTTTAGCTAGCTCAGAGTCCCAATTTTTGGCCCAAAGACAACAACCACAGCTAGTTATTTGATACAGGTAAATTAAGGACCAGTCACTCATTAATGCCAAGTATTTCTGTAATTAGATTAGAAAAACAAAACAACAGAAAAAACTTGTTTGAGTTGAGGCTCAAACAGAACATTTGGATGATTCTTTTTAACACTGTTTCTGGCTAATATCTAAAGTCCTTATGTGTAATTGACTATCTGTGGCTTTCTCTATGAAGCTAATAGTTGTTCCAAATAGACTTTCAGTTTATGAAAGAAAAATCAATATACAGGACGGCTTTGCACCTGACTACGGTGACAGTGAAGTGGAAGTGTGAAACATTAGTGAGAATACATCTCCCAAAATAACAGCCTGGGAATCCTGGTTATTTATTTCTTGAGTTTAGCCAGTGTAGACATGGCTTGTATGAAAGACGATATGTTAGAAGATAAAAACAAAATGTTCCTCCAGTAAAAAGCATTAGGGACAGACATAAGGAAGCTGTGAAAAACAAAACAAAACAAAAAACTCCAAAGAATCTCATTTGATGTGACCAAAAAGGCAGCCACAAAATAGAATTATGGCATTTAGTCTCGTCCATGTATTTTCTCTTAATAAAGAAAAAAAATATGAGTCCTTCAGAAGAATGACTATAAAGAATGTCAACACTTTTATTTTTTCAATTAGTATATTGTAGGAAAACTGATGTCTATTGAAATTAGTCATGATTCTCTAGTCATCTTTGATAAACATAGTTACTCCTTTACAATCACTTTTAGAAATTTCAGTAATGATAAAGACTAAATCATCACATTTCTTAATGAATATAGGACAACAGTGAGTTCTATTATGGAAGAACAGGCTTCAAAATATCCCTACCTATCATCCAAGAGATTCTAGAACTTTCTTTTCTTTAAAATGGGCAGCAGAATCTCATGAATCCAGTTTCTTATTAATTTTGTCTACTTAAGAGACTCACTCTCTTCACATTTTTGTATGTTCACCATACTCAGGGGGCCAAGCATCTCTTTCATGATCCAAGGCAGTGGGAGTTGTTTGTATGACAAATTGAAGTTTGGCCTCAATCCTTTAAAACAGTAGACAGACTCTCAGATATCTGAACTTTAAGGTCGTAGGTACTGACAAGCTGAGCAGATTTTTATTTTGGCTCTGAGCTCTCTCCCTGCCACCACATGGAACTAGTTTATCTTTCTCACAATTACTAAGAAATTCAGAATGACCTTCATGGTTCTCTTTCAGAGGCTGGTAGCAATGACTCAATCTGACAGAGTTTCCTGACATGGCTATGACTTCTAGTTGCTGCTTTTGGGCTGTCTCTGCCATATTCAACCTCTCCAATCCTACCTCCTTTCCACTGAAAGAACTGGGAACCGTTAGCCAAGAGGGATGTCAGAGCATGTATGTTAGCACTGACTTTTTCACATCCTGGAGATATATTCTGTAACTCTATTGTCTACACATGAACAAAATTCTGTACTTATTTGCAATAGCCTATCAATGAATATGTGAGAAAATTCTAGAAAAATATATGAAGCAAAATTAACACACCTATGAAAAAGTGAGTGAATATATTAAAGACATTCAGTTGTATAATCTGTATTCCAGAAAAGAAATGTTTGAAAGAAGTTTCCAAAGAAAAGAGGATGTGAGTAGGAAGATTAAAAGAATTGATAATGTGAAGTGTGACTAATCAAGAATTAAGGCTGTGATAAAGATTTATAGATATCTAAAAACATTAAAAAAATATACAGATCAAGCAGATACAGGTAATTTGGTACAAAATAAGTTGTAATGAAAGAAATAACCATCTATAAGGCCATTAACTAAAACTTTTCCTTTTTTCTCCTTCTCTTCCACACACACAAAATGGAGAAATAAATAAGCCATTGGCTTCTGCAAATTAAGGCTGTGTCATGAACACTTGTGTCTGGAGAGACAGCATGTCATCACAGAGTTTGTGGTGTACCTGTCTGGGTTTGCGATCTAGCTCTTATTCTTTCTGATCCTCAGTTGCCTCATCTGTAAAATACTTCTACTAATAGTAATGTCCTGCCAATATTTTGTGAAGATTAAACGAGGTGATACCTGGAAAGCCCTTAAAAAGATTGCTGCATGCAAAGTAAAGTAAGTACTTGACTATTTGCAAAAAAAATCAAAGTAATCAAACTTGCGTAAGCAATAACCATAAAATACACAGTAGTTCGATAAGCGTCAGTTATGGGAATGACTAAGTCTAAATTACACAAGTATAAACATATATGACCTTGATAGACATATGTAAGTGTTCTGAGAGTGATAAAAACAATGGGATAGACATATAGTTCATGAAGACAGGCATGGAGACAACAAGCCAGAGAAATTAAAGATGAAAAGGATCAATTTTCTCAAACCCGTGAGGCCCCATATCCTTTGGAAGTTTTTCTTATTTTATATAGATGAAGAAGAGTACTAAATATGAAGGACAAGAAACCAAAAAGTTGCTTTGCTGATTGACTACGTGGTTAAGGTCTATGTTAATTTGACTCTAGATTGTCTGAATAAATATCCTTCAATTCAAATGTTTATCTTTTAATAAATTAAAATTTCAGACTTTTGAGAACCCTTCAATTTTCTTGCCATCATATAATATTTTATTGACTGAATCCAGTATATATTTATTTGGTTTTCCTTTCTTTACTCATAATTGATACTGGCAAAAAAAAAAAAAAAAAATCCTGGAAAAATCATTCATCCCAACCTAATCTTTAATTCTCACGTCAACTTGCTGAAAGCTTTCTTTTTCTCATTAAATCTTCCATAATTGGTGTCATTTGTTTTGACAGGGAATTGGATCATTGGGAATCACCAGAATTTGTGCATAATAATTTAACCATTATGTTAAGAAGGAAGACATTATCTTATTTGTTTCAGAAGCTACAGATGACCTGCGGCAGGCATGCTATTTATGTTTGAATATGTGTAATGGAAGATGTACACAAAAGTGTGAAAAAATATGAAAAATGTTTAAGATAGTAATGGTCCTGGGAATCTGTGCTGTGATTAAGGAAAATAAATTTCCAAAGCTACAGAAAAACCTCACCCTAAATGATGAAAAATCTTTAGAAAATAGAGTTTCACTTAATCTCTGATTCTAATATGATTGTTTTAGGTATTAGCTTGTATAACACCTGTATAAATTGTACTCTGGATTTCCATCTAAGTTTTTGATAATATACATTTTTAACATCTCCTCTTTACTTACAAACATTAATATCTTGTAGAATTTAGATAAAATGAGCTTATCAACCTCCCAAGTCTTCTCAAGCTCTTGACATTAGAAACAGTGTTGTCAGTAACTTTTGTTTCAAAACTCTGGTAAAATACAGTTCTTAGTGTTTTGCAGTCATAGATATGAAGCTTGCATATGCTCAAAACTCATGATAAAATTTTCCTCCAAAGAAAATAGCAAACCCACGTACTGCTATTGTTGTATGCCTTTGGATAGTGCTGACAGAGTGCTCTCTATACATCATATAGTCATATAATATATATAATTATATATAATATATAAAATTATATATAATGTATAATATATAAAAGATCTATTATATATCTATATGATGTATAATATATATGTATGTGTATATATGAGATCTGTGACAATGAAACATTTCCCAAAGTTCAGAAATATATGCTCAGTGATTATCTGTTTTTAGTTCAAAATAAAATAGTTATTCTAGTATTCCTTCCTTTAAGAATACATTAAAAAAAAAACACAAAAAACTGAGTGCCAAAATGAATTACGTGACAGCAAGACCCCTGTTAAAAACACAAACAGTCCCTTAAATATATTTGGATTCCCTTGGCGTCATGTGTGACTGATAGAGTTAGCTTCAAGTGAGTGACTCTCTGGTCTGACCCTCTTGTGGTGCCTAAAAGACCAGGCCAATGGCCATCTCAGAGAGTTTATGGGTTTTGCTTTGTTACCAAAAATTAAGTCAGGACCTTGTAAAACTTGTGATTGAAATTGGTGATTTTTCAGTCTAAACAAATTCTCAGGAGGTAGATTTGTTCTCATTTTTTATTTGTGTTTAAAGAGCAATAAGAAACTTTCTTTCCAGCATCCCCTTGAGGCAGATAGAGAGAGGAGAGGGTAAGCAAAATGTTGAAAACCATTGAGATGCATTGTCTGAGGTTTCTTGCAAAGAGGAAATACTTTCCCTTGTTGTACTTGGACATTGTATTGTTATAAGGTCTGCAAATAAGCCTCCAGCATGCATTAGCAGATTCTTCTGTTGACCAAAGTCATCAGTGTGCTTATTTGTCTCCACAATCAGTATAAGCTAGAGTTGAAACTCTTCCTCATGGATTCTAGCCCTCTGTTATCTGTAGCACAGTAAAGCCCTGCATACAAGATGTCCTCTAAATGATTGCTGTCCTCTAAATAATGCAGGCTGTCTCTCACCTCAGAGTATGTGTCCACATTGCTCCTCTGGCTGGGATCTCAAGTCCTTGCCCCTGCCATTAACCACCACACTTGCCTCATGAGCGCTTACTCATTTCACAAATCTCTAAGGATTTCCTCTATGAAGCTTTCCCAGTCCCATTTAATCTCCTTCAATGAACCTTATCCATTCCCAACTCCAGTAGAATTGACCACTAGTTTTTTTTTAAGTAACCAATGATAGCCTAATTCCAAGGGTTCTTTCCCAGGGACTGTGAGTGTAAAGTTGAGTTGCACATAAATTTATACAAAATTTTGTGTTTCTTCATTATTCTAGGGAAAAAGTCCTTGGCTCCATCATTTTGTTTTTTTAAATCCATGGTTCCTTGATCAGAAAACAAAACAAAACAAACAGCCATGCTAAATCACTTCAGCTAAAACTTTTGAGTCTAGTATTCCATGTTTGTTTCCCTCTCCTAAACTATTAGCCCCACAAGAGAAGGCATGGTGTGTCTGTTTGGTGTAATCAAAGTGTTATTTCTGCATCAGCATCACCTTAGTGTACTTGATAGGACTGAGAGCTCTAGGTCCTAACACAGGATAAGAATCTCTTTAGGTGCGACTCAGAAATCTGTACTTTAAACGGGCACCCTGGTTGCCCATATGCACACTCAAGAAATAAAACAACTGGCATAGTGCCATGAAAATAATAGTAACATGATAAGTGTATGGTGGTTGGCTGGCTAGATAAAGCAATGAAGACAGACTCTGATTCCAAAAGAACTATAATAACTTTTAAGAGGGTAATTTTAGTAAAGTTATGTAGGTAAAATCAAAACTGTAGCCAGTTAAAAGAGAAATGAACAATGTGTGCTGTGGGACAATTTTATTAATTTTTAAAATTTACTTATCATCAGCAATATAGAAAGTCTTGCATATCATTTGCAGGTAAAGATAAAAGAGATAAAGATAAAAGAGTCTAGAGTTTAATAATTCTAGAAAACAAGTCTTATTTAAGCAAAAATCCAGGGAACTTAAGGACATGACACTTTATTAGAAATCTTAGTGGAAACTGTCATTTCATACCATAAACCTTTGGAGGCAGGATTTTTTACTTGTTGCTCTTTGAATTTCTGGTATCTAGATCAAGAATTGCCATATATTAGTCAGCTATGTGCATTCACACAAAAAAGTCACCTGCGTTGAATGCACAAAAAACCTTGTCAATAGGTCTTTTATATATCTATTAAGAAATGCTTTTTTTGGAGATATGTGCCAAGCATTGTGAAGAGGTTCCAGTCCTCCTAGAGATTACTCTCTAATAAGAGGGAACAGCAGTTACAATCCAGTGTGATATGGACTCTAACAAAGACATGCCACGAGCACAGTGGGAAGACATGGAAGGGGCTCCTTACCCAGTCAAGGAAGAAGAGCTCTACAGACTGAGCTAAGACTTAAAGGATCAAGAAAATCCAATTAGGCAAAGTGAATAAACTCTTGAAAAACAGGGGTTGAGTTCTGTGGGGTTTTGTTTCATCCACAGTAGCTTGCATATTGTTGTTGCTCATATTTACCAAACAGAGTAATCAAAATATTGAGTGAGAAAAATATTGATGTGAGAAAAGGCCATATCAGAGGAATTGCCCCCAGAGGCCATGGCTGCTTACCTGTCCCAAGTCTGCCACATGCAGCTCAGCTCTCCTTTCTCTTAGCATCATGATTGGTAATTATTACCCCCTTACACTCTAAGCTTAAGCAACACTTAACCACTTGTGGTTTCCTAGCAAGACATGCTGAGTCTCACTTCTGAGCTAATCCCTCTTCTACCCCCATCTCTGAGCTATTCCCCAACTCATACCAATTTGCCATGTTTATGTCACTCTAGGCCACCATTTGGAAGCTTTCTCAACCTTCCAAAACTGGTTAGCCCTCTTTAGTAACACCATATTTGTGATTGTAAGTGAACTGACTGTGCTCATGGCATTGTAATTGCGTGTTTGGCTATCTGCAACTGTCCAACCCACTCCATCTCCATTACATATGGGTGTGCACCTGCACGAACACACGTATACATGTCTGTACTGAAATCTCGGTGGACATTTTATCCTAGGATAGCACATGATGGATGCATAACAAATATTTCATGGAGCCTTCATCTTTTTGATAGTGAACAGCAGTAAGGGAATCTAGAGCAGTGGATCACAGGAGACATCACCTTAGATAATTTCTTGGAGGCAGTGCTTGCTAGCTGGTTCTAGCAACTTTTGCCAACCTGTAAGTTTCTAGGGCAGCAGTGATCTGAGTCTTAACATTACCCATTCCGTGACAGGAATCCTCTGGGAATTCTTAGACCTAACAGCTTGGAGGCATTTGTTTTCATCAGTTTGAAAAATATCCAAGACTCTAGAGACTGACATTCATCTGCATTTTTAAGTGAAGAGATTTTCCCAGCACTTAAAAGATTTAAAGAAGGAACAAAGTGACTGTAAGACTGTGCCCATTCCATGCATCTGAAGACCTAGGAAGCCTTTTTCCTTTTCAATGTTTCATCTCAGTCAAGGGGATTAAAATATATATTTTGATGATTAAAATAATTCCTTCTCTGTTTTATGAAGTAACCACAACAAAAATCACAGTCTAAATAAAAATATTGCACCTTCCAAGTTGGAGTAACTATTTGAAAATACAAATAAGACTGTTTATAAACCTTGAGTTTGAAAACCTATGTTAGGAATTCAGGGAGTAGAAACTGTCAGGAGACTTCTTATATATTTTTTTCGTACCTTGATCAGTCCAGAACTGCTGTAAAAAAATAACTTTCTTCTTAGTATTTCAACATATTTGCTACTGGTTCCATCCAGGACTATGTAGCCCAGAGGATCAGAGAAATAAGAAACATTTTACTGAAAGAAAAAAGTGAAACAAGTTTTGCAATATCTACAAAAATGCAGGGCTTAAATTTACATGGGAGGCTCCAGAGAATTCTTTTCAATCCACATGAATTTGTTTTGTCCTTGAAATACATACACGGCATGGGAGTACTTTAATGATCAAAAAAAAAAAAAAAAATGCATTGGGGAACTGGAAAGAACTTCGGCCTTACCTCCTCATTTTACTTCTGAGGATCTGAGACTTGGAAAAGTGAAGCAAATTGTCCAAGGTCGTTCAGAAAAGTAACTGCAAATCCAAGTCTAGAGTTCATGTCTCTGGATTCCCGATACAGTGTTTTACAAATTACATCAAACTACTTCCCAATGAAGGTCTTGGCCAAAAACAAACCTTGTGCCAAAAGATATTTAATGATCAAATTATTTTCAAGTTGTTTTCTTCACAATTTTGGTTTAAAATTCAGTTCGTCTCTTCATGTGGAATCTTTTCCAGAACAAGGCTTATGATAGACATTAATTAGTCAGTTCTAACCTAATGATGTCATTTATCCTCAATAAATAATATAAAGTCAATAAAACATAAATATCCACAAAATGTGCATTATAAATTATGTAGTAAGATTATAATGATAAGATGTGCATGAATAATTGTTAAACATTATCATTCGGACTTAACTAATACAAATTTTCTATTGCTTAAAAGAGAGGCTTATGATACCATCTGTGATAGAGGATTTACTAATTAAGTTAATAGCATAAAAGACAACAAAATAATGAACTGTCAGGAACAAACTGTTCCCAAGATCTGAAAAAAATTATATGCAAAATGACTTTCTAATGGAATATGCTCACTAAAATTGTGTCCTTTTAACATTAAGTCAGAAAAATTTTTATATAGTTTTCTTTCTACATTTAAAAATAGTACAGCGAAATTTATTTCCAATTGGTAAATCCTACTTTTTTATTTATAATAATATAACACAATGGTTTTTAAACTGTGCTGTACTAATGTTTGAGATAACAGCAAGAGGAAACATTATACTACCTTCCCACAACCATTTCAAATAGATCAGCTTTACGTGTTTTATACATTGTGATCCTTTGTAAGAATTTTCTTTGAGAGAGTAGGTATTGCATTAAAAAAAAACTTTAACAAGTGATTAAGCTTAGCCCAATCAATAATGGAACAATTAATCTTTTGTGCCTTTGGATGCGATAGAATGGGAAATAGACAATATCATTTATTTAGTATTCTTCTCAAGAAAGCTTTAATCTGAGCCTAATCAGGCAGAAATAGTCAGATAAACCCAGAAGGAGATATTCTGGGAAAAGCTGACCAAAAGTCTTGAAAAATGTAATTGATAGATGAGTGGTAGATTGTTCCAGGTAAAAGGCGACTCATGAGACATAACTGCAAATGCAAAGAGTGAAGTTGGATGGGATCCTGAATTCAAGTAAATAAGCAACTACCAACCAGCCAAGGACATTTTTGGAGATAATAGTGGTGATTTCAATATGGAATATATAATTTAAAATTGTTTATTGACTCAATAATATATTTCTTGGGCATGATAAAAATTGAATTTAAAAAGTCTGTTTGCTCTTTTCTTTTCTTCTCTTTTTAAAAGACAGGATCATGCTCTGTCACCAAGGCTTGATTGCAGCAGTGCAATCACAGCTCACTGCAACCTCAACCTGTTGGGCTCAAGCAAACCTTCTGCCTCAGCCTCCCAAATAGCTGGGACAATGGGTGTGCACCACCATGCCCAGTCAATTTTTGTTTTTTAAATTTTTAGTAGCGTCAAAGGTCTCGCTATGTTGCCCAGGCCGATGTCAAACTCCTGACCTCAACCAATCTTCCCACTTCAGCCTCCCTAAGTGGTGGAATTACAGGTGTGAACCACTGCACCCAGCCTATGGCTTTCATATTTGTATGATATTTAAGTTTTCCAAATACAAGGTATATTTGTATACTCTTTTTGTTTCGAGAATATTATTCCCACTGAAAGATAAGAAAACTGAGGCATAAAAGTAATATCAACTTGGTTAAACTGGGTACTCCATTTCCCTGGTGAGATTCTAAGCTGAGGTTGGCTAAAAGGGAATTTTGTGTGAGATTTGGAAGGCAAAAGTGAAGCAGTGGTCTGACTCTCAGGACGTCATCAGATATGGTGAAGTCCAGGGGCAGAGATGCCTGGCAGTTTCTGTATTGTCTATTTCTTCACTTAGCATCCAGCTTGGCTTCTTGATGCTGGCAACAGCTCCAGACCCACCACAAGATGCTTGACTGCACAACCACGTGCCACGGACTACAGCAAGGCAACAGATTTCTGTAGATCTTCCTTCTTGTGGTTCCATTTTGGTGGCTACACGAGTTTGGTTTCTTAGATTTTCACAAGCTGTGGCTTGTCTGCCATGCCAGGTTTCAAGCATATGTTTTAACCTTATTTCTGTAAAACTCCTCATGGCTCTGCTCCCCTGACTGAACACTGACAAATACAACCATGCCATTTTCCCAGGTGGAGGAGCCAGATTACTTCTCAGCCTCCACATCCTGATTCCTATTCCAGAGCTCCTTCCAGTGGACATAGCATCTCCTCAACCATATGATAAATCTGTTATTATTAAAATATTTTTAAAGTAGTTATTGTTGCAGTGGGTTTTTTTTTAACTTTATGTATTGGAACAAGCAAAGCTTTCATGAGAAGTAAAACATCACTCTATCTCTAAACTGATAATAAATTCTCAAGTGTTTATTAGAGAGATCAAATTTAATTTTTTATCAAAGAATTGAAAGGTAATAAAAGTAGTGATGCACACATAAAGGTAGTTCTATTGTAGAAAATGTTTGAGCTGCAAGATGCTTTACAAATACTTTAACTTATAAGAATAGAAAATTGAGAACTAGAAAGATAGGTAATGTGTCCAAAGGCATTCAAATTATTAAAGAGAGTAGAAGAGTTAGAATAAACATATACTATATCATAGAATATGTGTTTTGAGTTTATTCAATTCTAGAAATTAACTGATGAACTTCTCTTTATTTGAGTATGGCCATATGGTGGGTAGTTACAAGACCAAATTTCAAATTGGACTCATACTCATCGTATCAGTGTCTGTGACCTTGTGCAAAGTACTATGCCTCAGTTTTCTCTTGTGAAAACAAGACATCTGGTGCATAGTATGTATGCCTCAAATATAGGTTAGCTTAGTTAGTAATTTGGCTAAATTAGTTACATATCTTGAATTTTTCCAAAAATGGTTTCTACACTTTAAAATCGTAGAACACACACACACGTGTACACACACACACACTCAAAGGGAGGGAGAGAGGGGTTGCGGGGAGAGAGAGAGAGCACAAGTTAGAGAGTTAATAGCCACTCGTTAATGACTTATAACAGGATTTGAATCCTGGATAGTTATCCAAAGTGCTATGGGTCAATGGGAACACAGAATATCCAAATTGGCCTAAGAATGAGGGTGGTGCATTTCTCTGGGAAATCAGTGTAGGGAGGTGGAGAAGGGAGAGGTCCCAGGATCTGTGGCAGAGTGAAGCATGCAGAACTCAGCAGAGGGAAATGCAGGGCTCACATGCTGTCATGGTGAAGATCTCAGTTAATCTCAAGTGGAATTTTGGATCGTGAAGGGCTCTTCAGAATTGCCCCAAATTGGGACAAGAGGGTCTTTATACTCTTATATTGACCAGTCACTAGATACAATTTATCTTGCAAGAAGTAATCTTGGGTGATGTCACTTTATTATTTTTTCCTTTTTTTGAGATGGCGTTTCACTCTTGTCGCCCTGACTGGAGTGCAATGGCACAATCTCGGCTCACTGCAACCTCCGCTTCCCGGGTTCAAGTGATTCTCTTGCCTCAGCCTCCCAAGTAACTGGGATTATAGGTGTGTGCTACTATGCCCGCCTAATTTTTCTTTAACTACAAACAGTGCCTGGAAAGCCGACTTCAGCTGCAACCTGTCAGTCAACATTTCCTGGAGGTGGAAGGAAAAAGTGCTTTAGTATTGAAGGGGGCAATGAGTTGACACATTACATCTACCACAGCAGATATCAGGGAAGACCTCCTGGAATAAGAGAGAATCTTAAAGATTTAAGATGTATGCATGTGACAAACTTAAGTTTATGTGTTGAGTAACAATATAGCATAAAAAAAGGCGTGGAGGATTTAGGGAAATTGCAAATAGTTACCAGAACATAACCGTTAATGAGAAGGGTATCCAGGTGGGTAAAGTTAGGGAGAGTGTATGGCAGAAAATGGTGCATAATTAGGTCGTGGTCAGGTCATGAAGAGTCTTAGTGGTAGACTTTCACATGCAGATATTTGAACACTGTTGAAATATATGAAGGAGGGAAAGACCAAGTTGTCTGTTAGAAAAATCACCTCAACAATAGCATGGAAGATATATTTGAGAGTATGAAGACTAGAGAGGCAGGAAGGTTGTGTAATTGTCTGGGTGTCAGATGATGAAGATCTGGATAATACTACCTCTCTAGAGGAAGTATTAAATAATTTCACACTGGTACATGTTAGTTCATATACTATGTTTATAATGACAGTCTTACATTATTATTTTTTCTTATTTATATTCTCTTGGGTTCTATAGATTTTATTTTCTATCTGGGAAAATTATTTGGAGTTTCCTTAGAGGATAAAAGAAAAATATGTGTAATATGTGCACATTTATAAGCTCATCTATCCATTCACAACACTTTCTTTAATTAATATGTGTCAAGAGCATGATAAAGGTTTTTCTTAAAAACAACAACACAGTTAGCTTTATACATTAGGACCACACCTGTTACAAGAATTTTCAAACAAAATTTCCAAGATAGAATATGTTTTAGAAAATAAAACCTCAAAAAATTCTGAATTTAATTAAAAAAGAAAAAACATAGAAAACAAAAACATAGAAAACAAAAACCTAGTATGAATTTCATAGTTTTATATTTCAGTCAGAATTTAGTTGAATTTGACCAAGTCAATTGACCAAAACCTTAGTTTTCTTATTTTTAAAATGTGTCTAGGCCGAGAGCAGTGGCTCACCCCTGTAATCCCAGCACTTTGGGAGGCTGAGGCGGGCACATCATGAGGTTAGGAGATCGAGACCATCCTGTCTAACACAGTGAAACCCCATCTCTACTAAAAATACAAAAAATTAGCCAGGCGTGGTGGAATGCACCTGTAGTCCCAGCTACTAGGGAGGCTGAGGCAGGAGAATTTCTTGAACCGGTGAGGCGGAGGTTGCAGTGAGCCGAGATTGAGCCACAGAACTCCAGCCTGGGCGATAGAGTGAGACTCCATCTCAAAAAAAAAATGTGTCTAATAATACCTACCTCCAAAATAAGTTTATATGCTTGTACTGTTAAAAATCATTTCATAGATTATGGAATACTATGCAAATCTTAGTATTAATACTTGAAACAATTGATCACAAAGAGATATGCCAATTCAGAGGGAAGAGACATGAATGGAGAAAAAGCACATGAGGCAGTGATGGGCAATGGGAGTTCTAACTGGGAAGCCATGGGAGGCATTACTGGACCTCGAGAAGCAGTACTGGGCATACTTGATGATACAGGCAGGAAGAAAAGTTGCAAGGGCTTAGCTTCTGTTTTCAGGCTTCTGTTCCATTTTTCTTTGAAAAAGTGAATAACATCATCTTACAGTGTGTTTATTTTGATGAATATTTCACCAGAGTAAGCATTATGTTTAAATGAGTTATCATTTCCCATTTCATGCCAACGCGAATCGTATACTGAATTGCATGAGAAGACGATGACTGCAGATCTACTTTCTGTTAGGTCCCTGCAGGAAAGAGGCCAGAACCACTAACTTCAAGTCAGCAGCATGACAGAGCAGAAACTACACTGAATGAAGTAGGAGTCAGACTTCCCTTCTTTAAGTCTTTTTCCCTTTTTGGGCAAAATTATATATATGAGGTTCATATGTATGTGTGTGTGTGTGTGTGTACACATGCATATGCCTGTGTGTGAGGCTTGAAGTGTTCACATATATTATATATTATATTATATATCATATATTATATATTATATGTAATACAATATTATATATAACACAATATTTTATATACATACACACACACACACACACACACATATATATATATGTGAACCTCAGCTTTCCTTCCCACAAAACCAGAGGTTTGAAATTAAATTGTTACATTTCTTCTGGCTTTATAATTTTGATTCTCAAGAAAGAAAAATGGGGATATCAGAGTGTATGCATTACCCTAGCAGGGAAGACTTATTTTTTTTTTATCATAAATCCTTATTGTGTGGTGAGAATATAAAATCACACAGATGTCAAAGAAATGAGAAATGCTCAAAAGGGCAGTAGGGCACTCTAAGAGGAAGTGAGTGCTCCTTCCTCATGCAGACGGCAGAATGGCATCCACAGGATACACTCTGAAGTGCACTGCAGATGCCAACAATCCTCCTAAACCTTCCCCAACACTCTGTGCCCAAACACCCTCTAAGCCTGACACACATGCATATGCATGTGTACGCACACACACACACATACACAGCCACCTATGAAGAACTGAGAGACATTTTGGAAAGGAACCAAAGCAAATTCTTCAGGAGCCTAGAAAAAGACTAGACTAATTATTTGCTAGTCCTATTGTCAGGCTATCTGACATTAGCCAAGTTTCATATAGTTTCAAGTTTCAGGTCAAAACATTTACATAAGAGTATCCCTGATGTTTAACAGTGGTTTTTCTTGTTATAAAACTCTCAAAATATTGACCTCCTTGGAAACATTTCTTCTTACACTCCATTGCATTTTATAAATGTCTCTTCTTTGGTTTCTGGAGCTGCCATTAAGTACACCCTCGCTTCCCCACCAACCCCACCATGAGACTATAAACTCTTTTAGATCTATTTCTCATTCTCTGTTGTGGTGACATCATTACTATTTGTAGAGAAAATGATTATTATGTCTCCAAGGATCCAATCCCATACGTAATCCATTAAAATGAAATGAGTTGTGCCCATGAAAAGATGCAGAATTCAAACTTCTAAAAAATAAAAAAAAAGTTTGTCTTGAAAAGACAAATAAGCAGCAGAAAGAGTTGAACTATGAGATAACCACACAGGTTGAAACAACACACACACACTAGGGTTGGGTTGCTGTTGTTGCAATTATTTGAAGCAATGTGCCCACCCTTTAATTCATACAATCAAATTGTCAAGACAGAGGTAGAGCAGTCCCAATATTGAGAGTTAAAAATCATTGCAACTCTAATTTACTAAGAACGAAACTGAGGCACACATAATTAAAGACAATTTATATAGGCATCAAGAATTGCACTAATGAGTAGCGGTATAAAAGTAACTAAAATATCTTCACCGTTCCCAAGGAATGCCAGCCAGTTTTTAGTGACCTAGTTAGTAACAAAGCTTGACTTTGACATCTGTAAGACCAGTGCCCAGTAGAATTCCAGGAACATAGAAGTAACACAATAAGTGTTCGTGCAATGAATCTACCACATCACATTATTTCCTTAGCCATATTTTTGTGTGTTTGTTTTTCCCTAGCAGACAAGCTCCTCATTGAAAAAGGATAATTGGAAACATGTATCATTAAGTGTATAGTTTATCTATTTTTACATCTGCAGTGACATATTATGTATATTGATACTATTATTCCATTTTTTTTGCTTTTTAGATTATTTACCAAGTAAAACCTCTAACTCACGCCTCATCTTCTCTTTTACGTAAATCATTCAAATATATAAAATTTTACTTTTGTCATCTTCAAGATCATTTGAAAAATACTAATTCAAGAAAAGTCATCAAAAAAAGTAGAACTAGAAAATCTTTTTTAGAATGAAGAGATTATTTAAGCCAATGAGTTTGAGTATAAAACTCATCATTTTTATAAATATGAATTCACTGCAACTTCATAATAATAACCACATAACAACAGTATGCTTGACTTCATTCACCATTCTCTAAAATTTAAGCCAATGTCAAAGATAGTCAACCTATGAAAACTGAAATGTAAATCTTTGAAAAAGTCTTTACAGGCTTTTTTTGTATCTCTTTGTAACAGGTCTAGACAAAAAACCCAATTTTCATTTTGAAGGATGATTTTCATTTCTTTTTTTCACATTTTCCCACTACAATTATTAAGTGGCTAGGTCAAAGGTAGTTGAGCACTACACTGTAACATGACTTACCTATAGTTTTGCTTTTCATTTCCTATGTGGAATCTGTCATACTGTGAGTAGGCTCGGTTCCCTTCCCAGTCCATTAACTCAATTCTTAGCATGTACTGCCTCTGACTGGTAATGGCAAAAATAAACTCATTCCCCAGCCAATATTCACCGGAGGGATTTCCAAAACCCTGGGAAACAATATAGAGATGCAGTTGTTACTTTAGAGAGGAATTCTTTTAATGTTCAGCATTTAACTATTTTCTAAATAATAATTAAAAATTATTAAAAAGTAAAGGTTTTTTGTGTTTTACATTTTACACTTTTTTCTCCAATGATTGACATTTCAAGAATTCTCTTGTTTCTTTTCATCAAAGCTTCTGTCCAATTCTTACTTAATACAATAAAACCTCTGTTATTCAAATCTATGTGGATGAGATATTTTGTATAAAATAAATCTAGTTAATAGGTTTAACGGGAAAACAATTCTCAATTCAAGTTTTGCTTTTGAAAATGTTTCTAAACTACTAGTTAACAAAATATTTTGAATAGAGTTTAAAGATTTTTCAATGAACACTATAAGGGTGATATTAGACAAGTTATTTAACAATATTATTTTTACTATTATTATTCACAAATGCAATTACGTTTCAACAATAACTTCATATTTAGGTTGGTGCAAAAGTAATTGCAGTTTTTGCCATTACCTTCAATGGTTAAAACCACAGTTACTTTTGCACCAAACTAATAGATTACTAGAATCATGACTTTTGGAGCTTTAACTTTCTTATTATTAAATATTAATAAGCAACCCTGTAAACCCATGACTGTAATCATTTACAAAGCTGCACTGGCATTGGAATTTTGAGGCAGAATGCTGATTTGTAAGCACTCCTGAGTGAACCTAGCTGACTACTTGGCTTCTAAATGTCAACATGAGTCTATTGTTCTCTTTGGGTGAAGTCAAGGTTGTTAAGTATTCAAAATAGTTCTTTGCAGGGAGAAAAAAGTGGTCTCAAAAGAAAGCCAACGCTTAATGTTGGAGCTGTTAGTCATAGGAAAAGAAAGAACTAGAAACTTGCTGGCATTCTAGATTTGGGGTATTCACAATTGCCCCAGAAAATACTCATTGGCAATGCTTGAAGTTCCATGTAATTCTTGATCTACATATTTGTTTCACTGGCTGTGTTGTGAGCTCCCTGATGATAGAAGCTGTGTTGTATTTGTGAATTTTCAAAAGCCAGTGAAGAGCTGACATGCACTGAGCATTCCAGTAGGGTTCTTTTGAAATTCAAAGAAAAAGGTAGAAAGAAAAGAATAGATGAAAGAAGCAAGAAAGGGAGGGGGAAACGGAGGTAAGGAGGAAGGAAAACAAAATATTATAGCATTTTGCAATAACACATGGAAAAGTAATCGTAAAGCACGATTCTTGTTGTAGACAATACAGTTGAGTCTTGAGGAAATGTTTCTTAAACTGTCCAAACTTGTGCACTACCTCTTCCGCCAACCGAGTTACTTACCAAAGTTCACAGGTGTTTGGTACCAAACCCATTTATGCCAGTTCATTTATTGCAATATTTATAAAATGTTATGCAAATAAGTTAAATATTAGTGAGAAATGAGAGTTTTAATTTTTTATAAATATCCAGATTTGCTCAATAAAAGCAAATTACTGAAACTTTTTTTTTGAATTAGGAATTGTTGAAACTCTAAAAGACTGGGAAAAATATAAAAAATTTAAAGAATTTTTAACATATTGCCTTGCATGTGTCTTTATGTACTGTTCTATTTTTAAAAAAACTGAAACTAGAGATTGGATGCATTCTACTACTGGAAAGTTTTAGGAAAGAACTGATGACACAGAATTCCAGACTTTGGCCCTCATTTTACTTTTTTTATTAATGGGTAAGTGATGTATATTGTTATATTTAAAGTTAAAATTAACATATGTGTACACTTTTATTACTCCCGAATTTACCTAAGTTTTTTGATAGGCTGAATATGCTTGGTACAGATTGCATTGAGTATATACTCTTCTGAAGACCATCTACCCATAGCTCACAGAAAAGATATAAGACCCACTGAAGTTAGTACTCCGTTGGCTCTTTGCTTCTCTGTTCCTAAGATGCCCAAGTCACACTTTGTAAAAGTTTCACAGTGGCAAGAAATATTAGAGCAATTTCTGGTGTGCTAAGAATTTTACACATTTTTATGGCAGCCAATGCTACCTACTAAGGAGAAGAGCAAAGCTTACCTTCTCCAAAGCATAAACAAAACAGAAAGTTACAGGAGGCTGAAAGTCAAAGAATGACCACTTTCTCAATTGCAACAGCCCCTGGGAAGAAAAAGAAGGCCACTGGGATTTTCCTTGCATTTTTTTGCAGCTCAGACATGTCAAAACTCTCCCTCTAGCCACTTGATGATTCCCTTTTCTGTGCAGTCATTGAAAAGGGATTCAACAATTATACTCAATGTGAATAAAGAGGCTGGGAATGATGAAGTGTTAAGTTTTGGGTCACATATTTCCATGCTGTTGAAAGCGTTGTGTGGATAAAACTCTCCAGCTTCCCCAGGGAAACATGCAGTGATTCTGGGTGAGCCTTAGAAATGAACAAGGATTAGCATCATTCGTAGGAGAGCCTCCATCCCTGTCTCCACATGCAGGCCTGTACTTCCCTCTAAATGGAAATAAATATGCCTTCCTAAACAGTTGTTTGCATTTTTGTCTTTCAGGAAGAAGCGACTAAAAAGAAAGCAGTATAATTTGCATTTAGAAACTAACATTTACTTCGAGCCTCTTCCCAAAAAACTGTCCAAGCATGCTCTATTATGAGAGCAAAATGTTTGAGTACAATGAATCAAAATGGCTGCAGTATAGGGAGGAAACCTTCTAATAGCCAAGTGCAGTGATCCAGATACAGCTGTTTCATCATCAAGATGAAAAATACGTGAAAGAAGGGAAATTGTGTTCCCACATTAATAAACTGTCTTTTGGAGAGTTTATCAGGCACGGCCACAGATCTGATATGTAGGACAAAGGCTTGGTTTGGATGAAATAACTTCTACCCCTTATCTCTCGCTCCAGATTAAAGCCTTGATCTGCCACATATTTGCTGTAGAACTATCGACTTTGTTTCTGAGCCTCAGTTTTTCTGTCTGCAAAACAGGGATTACAGACATCATTTTCATATACAAGGTTTTGAGAATAAAATTGAAAATACACCTGAAGCACTTAACCAAGTACATCTGATACACAGAAAACACTTAAAAATCTAGCTGTCGTTGTAGTTAAAATATATCTCACAATATATAGTAATTTTCTTGTTAGTTTCTTCTCTTCCATGAGACTGTAGTCATATGCAGGGAAGCAAGTTCCTTTCTACTTTGTATAAGAATAGGAAAAAGAATAATCTAGGGTCTTGTCTTAGCCTAAAAATTAATAAAGGGATACTGAAATAATTATTTAAAAGCCTCTCAGAGGACTAATGTTTTATTATACTAAATTGAGAGTTGGTTTATACAAGTCAGTATTGTCATTTTAATCTAAAAAGTAAATTATTAAATAAGAAATTACAACCAACTGATTGTAATTGGGACTAAACTATAGTACTAATGAAAGCACAGATTACTTTCTTATTCTTACCTTTGCTTCCAGGTACTAAAGTATCTGTTTCCTTCAACTCTCCCTTAGTGCTATCTCTTTCAATCCCTCTCTTTCCATATCTCATGAGTTTTAGGAGCTACAAAACAGGTAATTTTTCAGGTCTTATACCATGCTAATAAGTTAATAGTTGTGATAATTGCTTTCAACCAGGAATGCATATCAGAAACAGCTGTGGGGCTTTTAAAAAAATATAGATGGTTAGGCCCCCCATGAAGATTCTGATTCAGTATGTCTGGGACGGACTCAAAGAGCTATACATGTAAAAGGTTGCACATGTTAGTCTGCTATGAACTGAAGGTAGAGATCCATATAAATGTGATTGGAATAGATATTCCAAGTACAAACTAAAAAGAATATATTAATGAAATCAAAATATTTGTGAGGTACACAGGAAAAACGCAGGAGTAAAACCCCATCTTTATACTGAGGTCCCTATGGGGAGGAAAGTTTTGATTATGTGTCTGGGATTGTCCTTCAAAAATTCATGTTCTTGCCTAAAAGACAGAGTCAGCCAATGCATATGCTCCAAAATAGGCTTACATATTATGGCACATAACAGTTTACCGCAGGTCTTTATTTTACCCCAAATAGCCTGTAGCTTTCATAAAAATAAAAATGAGGAGATCGAGACCATCCTGGCTAACACAGTGAAACCCCGTCTCTATTTAAAAAACTACAATAAATTAGCTGGGCGCAGTGGCGGGCGCCTGTAGTCCCAGCTACTTAGGAGGCTGAGGCAGGAGAATGGTGTGAACCCGGGAGGCGCAGGTTGCAGTGAGCGGAGATCGTGCCACTGCACTCCAGCACTCCAGCTTGGGCGACAGAGCAAGACTCCGTCTCAAATAAATAAATAAATAAAATAAAATAAAATAAAAATAAAAATGAAAGTATATACGAAATTCTGTGCTGATATTGAAAAAGCAGCAATGAATGAGTAAACATTACACTACAATTTCCTCTTTTTCATGAATAAAATCTAAGGATACTATGTCATGTACTTTTGTAAAAACGATGTTTAATGATGTCAATCACAATCAGCTGAAAGGTTTTGATTCAGTAACTCAGATACATTGTTAATTGATTTTATTTCTTCTCTAGCTCTCTAATAAAGGGATAAAAAGACACTGAAATTTAATCTGAACTAATGCTGACTTAAAATTTGCCTTAAAAAGCACATCTTACTCAAAAAACACATGCAAAGGAAAGATCAACATTTGTTAGTTTTTGCGAAAACCTGCAGAAATGTTCAATTTCGGTTTGTGCTTTTCCAAGTTAATAAAATAATTGTCTCTGATACGTTATTTGTTTTGTCTGATAATGCTCACAGGAAGCGTTGACTTTTTATAGATGAAGTAAAATTGAAACCAGACACAGTCCATGTATTCCATGGGATTCATCTTTTTTCATACAAATCATTTAAAAAAAAAAAACAACAGATAAGACAGAGCTGTGGCTTTCAGGGCACTTTCAAACACAGTTGAATGGTATATCTCCTCTAAATGCTGAGACACGCAACCCAAGAAAGACTGAAACAAATTTTGAATTTCAAAATTTTTAATTTCTTATGCATTTTTTCTCTTTTTAATGTGAAGATGTTAAAATATAGTTGAAAATGTGCTCTCAACTTCTTTCCAGAAACAAAGAACTCCCAGAAGGAATGGTGCTCACATTGAAATTTTTGAGTGGATAGGAAGTTCTGTTTATGGGGGTAATTGCTCTCAAAATAAAGCAAGTTTGTCTCCAGGGCATCAGTCACTGCCTACTACAGTATAAAATTAGGCCATTTAGGGTACTGTTTGGAACTCGTAGCTTCATTGCGCTTTATATGTGAAAGTACTGCTGATAAGTGTTATTGCTGGAGGCCGCTAAAGGGTATCCTTATGTCTTGAAAGAACTAATATCTTCTCTAAGTGCCTCATTAAAAAGCCCACTCCAGACTTTCCTTTCAGGCAAACATCTTTACAAATCCGTAAACCAGATTTTGCTGAATCTCCTCATGAAGAAGGTTAAGTGAAAGCTAAGCTTAGGTAAGAGACTTGTAGGCTTAAAGCCAATGTCAACAATCCAAAAATTGGTAAACTTTTCATATTGACAGAGGTTTAAAAATAATGATAATATATAATATATATTTGTAATTACATGTGATGGGAATCTTACGAAGCAAGAGGCAGCCCATAGATATCAATCAGTATGAAGGGAAGGAAGGAGAGAGGAAAGGCAGAAAAGAAAGAGAGAGAAAACTTGATTTCTGCACTCTTTGCCCAAGGAAGAAATATAGCATCCTACTATATATAATAGTAGATTGGTAAAGACTGGAGAAGAGTTGGGGTATGCCAAGTTCTTGTTATCCCGAAGGTTGTACACCCTTAGCTGAAGAAGTTAGCCGGCAGTTCTTTGGATGCAAGAAATAGAAGTAGGCGTGATTGATAAGAACTGGCATAAGGAGTCTATATCCATTCCTGGTGGAGTCATGTTATTTTGTCTTTAGGTGAAAGAAAAACTAGATAAAGAACCAAAACACTTTCTACCATGTGTTTTAACCATCTTGTAACATATGATGAATATTTTCAATAAAAAAAAAATTCTTCAGCCTAATTTTTAGCCAGAATGTTTCAAAATGTTGGAGCTTATCTCATTTTTTGATCATGCAAAGTTGACATTCATCTGATAAATGTTTCAAGTTTGAATAAAGCATGATAGTCTTTCTTGTTTTAAAAAAGGGAGGAGGGGTAAACTCCATAAAACATGATGAGTAAAGAATTTCAGTTTTGTTCCAATAATGAAAAAAGAATTGCTTAGAGATAGATATATTTGGTAAATACTTACAAGACATGAATTGATTCCATACTTAACAAGTCAGTATCTCTTACTTAACATGCCTAGCTTGCCAAGGCAGCAGATGTTTACAGTTAAGAATTCACCATTTTGGAAAGTCACCATGATGACAACTTTATATTTATTTTTCTGTTATCATTAATTTTAATAACAATGTATTTCAGATTAGCCTGAGTCTCTATCTATAGTCTGATTTTCAGATGACTTCTTCACATCACATTTTAGTGGTGAAAATAATCATGAATTAACATGGTTTGCAAAACAGTATTTTTGGCATAGCTAGGTGAAATTTTTGGTGTCTTTGATGTTTTCAACTTGGATCATAAAAATAACTACTGTTCACTGAAAATTCAGTGTGCCGAAGTGCTTTATTTACATTATTTCTAATCCTTGAAACATCCCTGTGAGGCAGGTGAGGTATTATCATTGTCCTATTTTAACAAGTTAGTTAGAAAGCTAAGGTGCGGGCTAGGTGATTTGTCAAAAATCACTCCTCTTGTAAATGGTAGACTGATTTTTTTTTGTTGTTTTGTTGTTGTTTTTTTTTCAGACAGAGTCTTGATCTGTCACTAGGCTAGAGTGCAGTGTCGTGATCTCAGCTCACTGCAATCTTCGCCTCCCAGGTTCAAGCGATTCCTCTGCCTCAGCCTCCCAAGTAGCTGGGAGGCATGCACCACCACACCTGGCTAATTTTTTGTTATTTTAGTAGACATAGGGTTTCACCATATTGGCCAAGATGGTCTCGATCTCGTGACCTACTGATCCACCCACCTCGGCCTCCCAGAGTGCTGGGATTACAGGTTTGAGCTACTGTGCCTGGCCTGTAACTGTTAATATAAACATAATTCAAAGTCTGTTTTTTCGAATATAGGTAATCTTTTATCCCTCATATATTTTTAGAATCACCTAGGCAGGAAGAGGCCTTCAAATATGACCTAACATTCCAATTCTCCATAGCAATTCCAAAAGATAATGATCTACCTTCTATTTCCACTGAAGATGGGGAGCGCTTGCCACTTAATAGGCAGTCCATTTGGTATTGGGATTAATCATTGGAGAGTTTTGTTCATACTTGGTCAAATTTTGCCTTCTTGGAATTTTACTTGATTCATTATTGCACTACCCTCTCAGGCATTGTTCGAATGCACATTATAATTCAGGAAATCTGGGCCAGAGCTTGAGATTCGTGTTTCCATTAAGTTTCCAGAGGATGCTAATACTGCTGGTCCCTGGACCACATCTTGAGAAGCAGGCTCTAGTACCACCTACCTCCATCCAGTTAACTAAAATAGCTATCAGGTTTATGCCTAATTCTTTTTTTCTCCAGGTGTTTACCTGTTACAGATGCAATTTCCAAATTCCTCCCATCCTGCTTATAATCCCTAGGATAAGTTAACGTGTTTGAAAACCTCCAGAATTTAAACTATATTTTTGATGTAACCAGATCATGGCAGACACCAAGTGAGTTCTGCATTTTATGTGATCCCCTAAACTACTAGTAATGTACACTGAGTACATTAATCTTTGTTAATTCAAAATGAGCTTAGAACCAAATAAACCTCTTTCAAATACGAAGTCCTTAACGCAGTTTGTCACTCTTACCCTGTTTTCTCACAGTTAATTTAGGTATTTTTTATCTAGGCGAAATAGTCTACAATCATCTCTGTGGAATTATATCTTGCTGGCTTCAGCCTACCTTTCCATCCTGAGTTTATGATATAACAAAGACATCAGGATTCCAACTTTGTGTAAGTCCAAACTTTTTAAACATGCTTTCAGACTGTTCAACTGAGTATCTGATAAAAATGTAAAAGCAGTGACACCACTAGAAACCTCCGTTCATTTATTCAAACCCCTTGTTTACTGTCATTTGACCAACTATGAGCCTATTAATGGGCAAACTCTGAGGCAAGTCAACCATAGTTTTTACAAACTGTCTACAAGAATATCAAGACAGAACCAAGGCTAGTATAGCATTTCTTTCTCTCTACCTGTTGAGAGAAAATTTGTCAAAAAATCAAGACACGAATTATCTAGAGGTTTCAGCTGCAAAAGAATGAGAATCCATAAATATAGATTCTCCTGCATTACTATGCCTTTACATTCTGTCAGCAGATTTTAATTTTTAATATTATAGGCACCGACTATGTGATTACTGGATTTTAGATTATTTCAACCCTTGCTCATCTCTGTTTCCTTTTAAAATGGGCATAGTGTTAGCTAATAGTGCTGATATTAAAAATTAGATAAGAAATTACATATAGGGCTGGCATATTGAGCATTAATAAGGAGATGAGCTGTGATGATGATGATAATGATGATGATGCCTACTGTTATTTTGCAGACCCCAGTGAACCATGGCTCACAGTTCATACCTTTGTGTACTCCTCGTGCCTTAAATCTGGACTTTCCCTGTGACCAACCACAACCAACACAATGCAATGGAAGTAATACTGTTTCATTCCTGGGTCTAATAAAACTAAAAAAGGCTGAAAGCTCCTGCTTTGTCTTTGGAGGATGACAAGTGCTACGTAAGAAGTCTGATAACCCTGGATCACTTTACTGAAAGAAGTTTAGCCTAGCCACATGGAAAGGTCACATGGAGAAGCTTCCAGTCAACAGCCAGCGACAATTAGCCAGTTATGTGTATGAGGCTATTGCTATTACCCATCCTGTTCCACAACCTGCAACCCTGCACAGCTCCCTTGGTCAGGCTCACGTATCCAGCGAAGGTCTGAGTTCTAGCTTCCCCCACCCTCATTCAACTAGGAACAAGCGCAAACAATACACAACAGTTCACCAAATAATTTCAGTAATACGTTTTTCTTTCTGATGCACATGTGGAAATCATTTACTGAAAATGATTTCTGAGTGTTTTGTGTCTAATGAAAATAATAACACTAATGTATCATTTTATTTCAAAAATAACTCAGAACCACCTAAAAATACAAAGATTCATCAAAGAGTATGGAGAAGATAACTTCAAGATAAAACAGCAAAAGGCACTATAAATTCTTCCATCTTACCATTTTATATTCTTTCCAGCCTCTTTGGAAATCTAGACTTCCATCTTCACGATGTTGTATTACAGTCCAACCTCCCCCATTGACATCCATATTGCAAAATACCTGACAAATGGAAAACAAAGTCAAGTAAAAAATACTTCTGCTTTGAAAACATATATCGTACATGTTTCAAATACAAACATCTTCACGATGTTGTATTACAGTCCAACCTCCCCCATTGACATCCATATTGCAAAATACCTGACAAATGGAAAACAAAGTCAAGTAAAAAATACTTCTGCTTTGAAAACATATATCGTACATGTTTCAAATAGGAATAAGGTGAACAGGTCTGTAGATTACAAAAACTAAAATTACTATATTGAACAATGTTAAGTTAGATATATTATTGGTTATTTCTTCCTATGATTCATATTTGATTTCTGATTAAATTCCATCAATGATGAATAAATTACTTGCACAAATTTTAGTCAGCTGAAAATTAAGTCTTTGTCTCAGACTATAAAACATTTAAAAAATATCTTTGTTTTAAATGAAAATAAGCATTTGAGTATGTTCAAAGTTTTGGAAATGCTACCAAATTTCCAAAGTTACAGACCATTTTATTGCCAAAACACACAACCCAGAATTTTAAAACTTTAAATTGATTGAAATGGGTGTACAATAAGAATTAAAAAAATTGTTAAAATATCATGTCTTTAACTATCACATATTTCATTGCCTATCAATTCTTATATATGTACATGTTACAATAGTTATCCTTGATGAGTCAATATTTCATTAGAGGCAACATTTGTGGCATAACATGTGGAGAATGTATTATTTGCTTGTATTTTAGTCATGAACAATAACAGGAGAACATGACATACTGTATCTCTTCTGACTGTGACAAGAATTTCTTGCCCATGTGGAAAATTTATACAAATCTTTTAAAGACATGCTTATTTTAATTATTCAAAATACAATGGTATTTATTTAGAAATTGACTCATTTCCCCCAGAGTCTACCCAAGAAGAGAAACATATCTGTAATGGGATTATCTTCGGAGAGCAATCACTGTAATTGATGTAGCGTGAATGTGGCAGCTTGATTATTCAACGGGGACTATTCCTCAACAACTGAATACTAAAGCATGTTGAAGGCTGGCTAAAGGTGGGATATGATGTAACAGCAGCAAGCAGGCTATGAAGACACAGAGCTAAGCTCTGATTAAAGGAAAAACCTCAAGTGTTTTCCCTGAAGCATTGCATTTGGAACACAAGTAGCAAAAAGGGTATAAAAGCAGTGGCAAGACACATCATTCAAAGAACAAATTGTCCATGTACTTCCTCAGAGTGAAAGGGTCTAAGATATACATGCCTACTTGTGGGCATATGAACTAGGACAACTCTCCTCCCAAGGCTCTCCCCCTACTTTGACAACAGTCACACATACAGTATGTCTTCATTAACCCCAGGAATTGACTCACTTCCAAGACTGTACATTTGAAATTTTGATTCCTGTCCCAGTCGTCCCCACCACCACTAATCCTTTAACTTCTGCGCCTGCTCTTAGTCCTCAACAGAATCTCTAGCTACACTTTTATCTTCCGTAATTCTAATTAACGTATTCATTTATGTTTTGTTTTACTCAACAACCATCCTTGGGCATCAGTTCTCACTTACAGCTGGGGGTATTATTATAAATACATTATGGGTCAATTATCAAACCTCTCAAAGTTTCAATAGTGACTGATCCCATAGGATTAAAGAGACAGAGTTCAGAGATTTCAGCTCTAATAGGCCGAAAAATCACGGAGACAATAATCTAAATGAGAAATTTAAGAAAGAAAACATGAGCAAAGAAAATGATCATAGTTTTGGACACCTCAAAGGCTAGCAAAGAAAGTGATCGTAGTTTTGGACACCTTAGCCTTTGAGGTAGCATAGATATCCAAAGAAAAAAGTTTATTGAGCTGTTCAAGATGATCTAGACCAAGGATAAACATATGGATAAGAGCATAAGGAAGTAAGAAAGGAAATGCTATTAACAATGACATGATTGTTAAGGACCATATAATATAAACACCTTACATGTATTTTCTAACTTATTCTCATGATAGTCCTATGTAGGAAGTAGGTATGATGATCATCTCCATTTTACAGATGAAAAAACACTGAGGTTTAGAGTAGTTCAGTAACTTACCAGTGATTATATTCAACAATAAGCTCTGGATCTGGGATTTAAAATTGATTTGAACTGGATTCAGAATTGAACCCTGTGTCTACCTAATTGAAATTTATTGGGAATAATCTGCTTAAAAGCATTTGTTAATAGCATGAAGACAAATGCAATTACTTAAATAAGTAAAGAAAAAGTTGGAAATAGTTGTGTGTGGCAGAGAGTGAGAAGGGTCAAAGAATGGGCTTTGGTGAACACCTGAGAAAGATAGAATACATCAGAAAACTTTAGATGGGCAGGGATTTCCTTCAATTTACTGCTGTCCCCAGTACCTAGAGATATGCCTATCCTGTAGTGGGTACTGAATGAATATTTGATAAACAAATAGAGATGGAACAGGAGAGATAAAATAGGAAAAATTGATTAATGGAATGCTAAGAAAGAGATGGATTTAGAGTTGGGGAAGTGACCATCAAAGGTTTCAGAAAAGTCAAGATAAAAAATGATTAATAAAATATAACTTCAATTTGAATGAAGGAGCCTTTAGTGACCTTGGTGAGAGAGAATGCGGATTCCTGTGGGAACAAAATCAGATGGCATAGTTTCAAGAGGGCATAGGTGGTAATTCAAGAGAAGCAGTCAAAGTGGAGCTTTACTGGTGAAATTTAAATGAGAAAAAAAGGGAAGTGAAAATATCAAGGAAATATTTTGCTAGAAGCAACTAATATCACCATTTTCTCAATTAAATTTGATCGTGCCCTGACTTGTTAATCCAGAATGAATCTTTTTATTCAAATTTTTATTTCCTAATGGACATTGATTGCCTGAAAGTTTGCCAAGTTGTATTTGCAAGTCTGTGAAGTCCACTTATATACTCAGGGAAAAGAATCACTACATTTATAAATGTAGAATACAGAAAGGACACTATACTGTACAGGTTTTAAATTACTGTTACCTAGATTATTAAAACTCTATGCACTTAGTTTTTAAATCACTCACAAATTTTTTAAAAAGACAACTTTCCTTCTAAACAGAGGAATCCAGTGACTTGTAAATGTTCAGATGTGCTGAGAATGCTTCTTAAATAAAGAGCTAGAGAAAAAAACCATTGGGAAATATAAATTACCCAGGCAGATTACTAAGTTGGAAGCTGAGGGGCAGAGAGGTTAAAGGGTTGAACATATGCTTCCCAGTTCTTATGAAGACTTAACAACATCAATGATAACAACTGCTCTTTGTGTTATATAGAAACAATGGAGCTGAATAACACCTTGGTTAACAGCGCCAACTTGAGTGCATGTTGCCTGGATTCAAAATCCACCTCTGCTCTCTCTACGTATCTCTTAGATATTTTCTGATAATTTGATGAGTTAATGTATATAGAATTTTTAGAATAGCGTTTGGCATTAATAGGCATTGACGCTACTCCCCTCTCTTACATATATTACTGATGACATAATATATACTTATGCTATGCATTATACACTGTATGTATATAATGTAATATTTACTATGTACATGATATTTAAATTTAATATACTATAGTTATATAACATTGCATAGAAATTTTATAATTTATTATAAATAATAGAAAATATACAAAACCAAAACATGTAGAAGTTCAATAAATTATTCTTATAATTGTGATTTCTAGGCTCTATTTATTATAATATTGGCATCACTAATCTTTGAGCATGTTGCCTTTCTATATGTATTATGTATACATATATATACACACACATACACACATATATGTATATTTAAGAGGTTGGACTCACTCTAGCAAAGATAAAACAAAAGCCTATTATTTTTAGTCAGAAAAAAAAATGCCCTATGCTTAACAGATGAAGGAAATTCAAAAAAATACATGGTAGATTTTAGGAAGATTTGAGACATGAAAGACTTGAAAAGTTCATTTGCCAGTATTGTGTGGTCTGTGCTATCTGGCAGTGTCCTTCCTGTGAACAAGGCCCTGCTACATAAACTATGGCTATTGCATTTATCGATCATATAACTTGGGCTTAACTCTATCCAAGAAATGATTGAACTGGCTTCTATCCCAGGCAAGGTCAAAGCTTTCAAGCATTAAACACTTTTTAACATAATACGGAGGCTTAAACCCAAACAAAACGGGGAAATTTGATTCACGCAGTTTTTACACTTTTATGTTACATAGAGGTTGGAATGATTAGACTTGTGAATGTTAATTATTTTTCCATACCATAAATGAAAAGGGCTTAACCCATTTGTTATAATACTTTTCCAAGAATTAGGGGAATTGTGAGTTCAGAATCAAATTTTTAATATTTTACAATAAGCAGAGTAATGATTAAATGGTTTGTTTTTTGGATAAAACTAGGCATTTGGTTTTGGAAACATAAAATGAAAGCAAAAGTCTTGTTTCCTACTACTATACATTGAAGGGAATTCAGAAAGAAAAATAAACACAAGACATTAATAATATAAAAGCAAAAGGTAAATATAGAAATGACCAAAATCTAATTTTCTTTCTGCTTGAAAAATCAAATAGTCCTACAAAACCGTCTTTGGCTTCCACATTTGAAAAGATAACATTTCTCTAACTTTCAAAGACTTTTTTTTTTTGGTATGGAACAATGTCAACTGAAAAAATTACTGTATTACAATCCTGTTATACTTGCAACTCTCACACTGACTACAAGATGAATAGTGTCTGTTCATTGTTTTGTCACTTTCCTTTAATAACCCTAGTTTATTTATTAGTCTATACCATGCATATTTGATGCTTCCGTTTTTGTGTGGGTTGCCTTGAGATTCTTACCCTTGCCAAAACTTCTGGAAACATCATAATGAGCAATGCTTTGGCTAAGCATATGCAGGGGTAGCACCAACCTTCCTATTTACAATGTACAGTCTACATGGAAGGGTGAAAGTCCTAAAGATGAATTTTGCTAGCACTTTTTATAGGATTGACAGAATGCTGACAATTTATTTCAAGATGGAAGAAACTGAGATTATAGGACGGTGAGAATGAGGTGGGTTATAGTGAGAACATGAGTCAACTTACCTAATTTTCTAAACATAAACCCTTGCCTGTGTAGCTCACATGTCACACATGTGTTTACCACCCCATGAGGCAACAGGTTCTTATTCAAAATTATAAATGATACAATTTCAATTTTCATTAACATAATGATCCTGCTTAATCCTCTGATTAAAAGGGTGTATTCTAGAATTAGATTCCTTTGTTTCGAAGTCAATGTTCAATATTTGCTAAGAATTTGTTTGGGGCAGGTTATCTTTGTAAAGTAGGGATAATGGGAGTCTCTATATCATAGGGTTGTTGAAAAGAGTAAATAAAGGAGTATACATATATACACACACACACATATACTAAGCATACATATACAGTAAGCATATATATAGATATTTAGATATCTATATAGCATATATAGATATATAGCTATATAGCAGATATATAGATATATACTATATAATATATCGTATATATTATATCTATCTATCTATCTATATATCTATATATGCTTAGAAGAAGACTGGCAAACTGTAAATGCACAATACATTTGAGCTATTTTGTTAATCAGCTTGTAAATTACTTTTGAGGAAATTCATACAATATTTGTTCTTACCAGTGCTATGCTATGCCATTATACTAAGGGACTAAACACTAAATTTTTTACCTGCAAAAATGTGTATGTATGTCAGTCTGAAATACCCATCTTCATTATAGAACAATGTTACTACTTGTAAGAGAATCCATGATTATAACAGGGAAATAATAAAACAAGAGAACGAGCATCTAAGTCCAGAAGAAGGCCAAAGTCTTTCTCTCTTCAGCTCAGTTATCTCCCCTTCTCACCACACTCTGTTAGTATTTCAACAAAACTAAATCTAAATCTAACAATAGTCCTGACCAGCTAATGTGGGAAGTTCTCTCTGAAAAGCCATGGGGGCCATTCAGTTGTGATAAAATTTGCTCCTTGTGGGTACGTATGGGTATGTTACTGCTAACCTGTTCAGGTTATTATTTTTTTAGACTAAATATCAGAAGTTAATTCACTAGATACTTGACATTTGTGAATTTAATATTCTAAGTTTTATTTATTTTAGAAAACCCAAAAGCTCCATCATATTTAAAATCCATCATTTTGTAGAAGCGTAAGCTTGAATCTTGCTTTCCTGATGAAACCAACCCAGGAGCCAGCCATGGAAGGAGTGAATTGGATTCACCAACTTTCTATTCTATGTAAGCATTGAAAGCAAACCTATTCAAGATTATGAATTGAGGTGGGATCTTTTTCTTCACATTACCAGTCCATAGAATGACTAAAGCTGTATTTGCACTGCACCCTTTTCCCCACGGGCCACATGGTAGTACTGGTGAGAAGTAAAAAAAAAATTCTAAAATTGTGAATATTCTTGATCTGAAAACTTTGGGAATTATTTTTAGATTAATGTATATCATAGAATCACCATGAGTCTAAATGGAAGTTCACTTAATATTTTTAGTTAATTTTATTTTTATAGTCAGATTATAAACTATAGTGGAACTGACAATAATTTAGAGGTTCCTTCAGGTCTTGAGTAGTACTGTAGGGAAATGATAAAGCAAATATTTTAGCTCCACCTCCTACTCCAGAACAAATTCTCACATACTTCATCTGCTATGTGTATGGTGTGTGTTTATGACATGTGTGTGTGTGTGTGTGTGTGAGAGAGAATTGAGTTTAAGCTAAAGTGTGATTTGAGGATAACTTCCTTAGAATAAGTTATCCTCATCTCCTCATTCCCAGGCTTGCCATTGTATTTCCAGTTTTCATTTGTTTGCTTGTATAAGCCATGGGATTCAATGAAATCTTGCACAGAAATAAAAAATGAAAATCAGGCAAAACCACACTTCTCTGGTAGATGGCTGAGGTAGCAAAGTACAGAACAGTGTCTCCTGCCTTTCCTCCCTCCTGTGCCCACTCGACTCCTACATTTTACCCCCTTATAGACAATATCGAAGGTATCTTTCAAGAAGAAAATTTTGTCACAGCAAAGGGGAAAAAGAAACCATTTCGAGCTAACATAAACAACGATTCATTATGGAAATCAAGAGAGAGAGAGGACAGTGGTAAAAGGGAAAATAGAACTGTATCAGTCCTGGACTATAGTCCAGACTTCCTGGGTTGCCGGTTAAATGGCATCTGGCAAACTGGGCTCCAAGATTCATTTCCTTTGCCTATCAAAGGAGACTAACAATCAGGAAGACTAAGCAAGTTAGACTGGCTTACTATGCACTACATGGAAGTGTTGATATTGCCATCAGCGGGTCACTTACTCATTCATTTATTCCAGCACATATTTATTGAGACCTACTATGTGCCAGAAACTATGCTAGGTTCCAGGAAATCAAAGATAAAAGGCACAATCTCTGCCTTTTAGAACTCTGGTAGTGAGAAAGTCATGTAAAGTTGCCTGAGGGAATCAGAGAAGATTCCAAGAGCATTGCACAGACCCCAGAGGAAATGGGGATAAGAGACAAGTAATTTAGGTGGGGACATGAGGGGAGGACAGTTGTTTTATCCTGCAAAGGCACATGATCCTCTTGGGACCCTGGGCTTCCAGCTAAAATTCATAGACACTAAAGAGCAAAGCTCTTGCCTAATCTCACTCTCTTTGGCTGTCTCACCTCAAAACTTCCCACATACCGTGCTTTAAATGGACCATTTATATTGCTATACTTATTGATAGTATTTTATAACTATCTGAATAATTGTCTGTCTTCATCATTACACTAGAAACTATTTGCTCTATGTCTATGTTCCTGACAAATACATGACATCCACGTAATGGTATTGAATGAAGGCATGGATGGATGATTTAATGAATAAATGGTGGAAGAGAGTATACAAAAGAGATGTCACAGCAGGAAGATAATGTTTGCTTACTCCAAAATTTACCTTGGGTCCTGTTCAACATACTGATGGATCCGATCTTCCAACCTACTCTTTTAAGTAAATATGGAAAGCAAATTCTTTCAAGATTATGAAGTAAGATAGGAAATGTTTATCCTATCCTAACAGGAGCAGTAATTTGCAAATAGCTATATCTACCCCTCCCTCTCCTTTCAGTATTTGACTTTGTATTATGTGTGTTCTCTGGATTGTTGGGTCTTTGGACATGAACTCAACATGTAATCTGTACAAGGCAAACATTTATGAGCAATGGGACATCCTATGAACACCAGGGAATAAATGCAAAATTTTGTGTGAAAGAAAAGTTATGGGGGTTGGAGATTTCTGTACAATAGGGTTTTCATCCTTTATGGACCTGGGAAACAGAGTATCTCTGGGAGAAAAAAGTTCAGGCATCTCTCTATATATTTCCAGTTTAACAAGCTCACAAATCAATCTGATTATCCAGCATTTCAACTGGGATCTGGCTTACATCTCGTAAACAAACACTTCTGGTTTTACCTTTTTGGGTTCTGGCATATTATTAATATAAATAGTGTAGATTCCACTTTTATTAAAACCAGCTTGATATACATCTGCACAGTCTCTAAATGGTTTCTCTTCCTCTCTTTTTCCTCCCTTTAGTAAAACTGCAAAAAAAAAAAAAAAAAAGATTGCAATATGTGAATATCAGTACCATTAGTAGCCAAATGGACTCCAGTAATAGCTAAGCATGTCTTCATTTCCTCCACACAAATGTCAGTATTGCACATAGTAAAAAATCAATCATAAAGACAATACTAGATTTTGAGGTAGCTTACAAAATTAAAAAAAAAAAACTGAAGGAAAAAACTGTAGAACCATTTCTAACTGAATGCTTATATTTTACTTAATTTCTTACTTCTTTTTTTTCTGTGTATCCTTTCCAAAACATCAGCTCAAGGAACAAATGACCTGGGCATGTAATATCTTCAATTGGTAGCAATTACATCAAGTTTCCTGCAAAATCTCTAAAACATTCTTACCTACATTTTACAGGAAAGTCTAAAAAATTGCTAACGCACTCTTTGGAACAGGAAGAGATAAAGATAAATTCAAATATAAAAATGCAATATGGAAGTTTAAAACACTAAAAAGCAAGTAGTACTGTTTCTGTGACTTTATATTGAAGAGTTTCTAGAAAATTTTACCAACAAAACAAAACAAAACAAAAAGAATCAACAACTGTTACAATAATTAGATTTGGGAAGTAGAAAAGACTTTATGACCCAACTTAACTACCTACAATGAAAATGTAACCAAACTTTACTTTGTTCTTTCTTTAATGCCCTGAAGTCAAATCATCAGGCAGATGATACACAAATAAAAGAACAATCACATAAATAAGACTTTGAAATTAAATTATACAGGGGGAAGAGTCACAGTAAAGGCTAGAAGTCAAGTGAAGACAGGAAATCTATTAATAGTTAGAGACTGTCTCTACTGAGGAAAACCTTATTTTATTTACTGAGCTTTACCCATTATTAACTTCTTACAACTGAAATAAAAGTACAAAATGACGCACATTTAACAGTTCTTAGCTAAAGATATATGTGTTATATTTATAAAATATTCATGATTTAGTATTTTCTATTGTGTATTATTTTAGTGGTCAGTTTTATTTAACCTTTTTCTAGAAATTAAGATTAAGACTATTTTGTAATCTTGCCCTTAAAGTTTCCTATCACTTAATAAATATCTGCTTTCAAACACACTGAGTTATAATAGTCTTTCATAATAAAAATACCAAAGGCAAACTATGAGTCAAAACTTTTACATTAATTTTAAATGATCTAAATATCTAAACTCCTGGCCTGACTTAACACTGGGCTTCATACTAAATACTGGCCTTTAGTTGCCTAATGTTTACTAACTTATAGGTATTGAGCAGTCTAATCTTTGTGGAAAGAATTACTATTTCAATATAAATTACTCAGATTCTTAAAAATACTAAATTATGTTTCAAGAAAATGAAATATTTATGTCAGATATGTTGCCATAACAAAAAAAATAGTACTGAAGCATTTAACAACATTATGATTTTCTATGTAGCTCAAGTCTGCACTAATGGTTTTAATGAATCATACTAATAATTACATCTAAATACCACCATCACAATTTCCATGTCAACACAAAATAAATCAACTAATTAAAGGGCTACAGATTCATATGATAGTGAAAAAGTACTGCACAGAATGTATGCAAATAGCAATTTAAAGATGCATATATACATGCTTACTCAAAAGTCATCTTTAATAACATTGAGGATATCAATGGATTATATAAAGGTATTCATTCCAAGAGCATTGATGTAGTTTACTGGTTTCATTTATTCTGACTTTATGGGCTGCTATTTTTCTAAAACCAAACAAAACTTTTAAATTCCACCTACTGGATCCTTTCTTCTGTTGAAATGTTGAAAACAACCAAATTAGATGCCCAAAAAAAGAGATGTGAAGAAATACCAACTAAAATTTATGATCCCTTGAGAGGACAAACAACACAGAAAGATGTGGTCAGCAGGAACCCAATGGTAAACCCATTTTTCTCTTTTGAGAGAGAGAAGGTCATTTATCTATGGAGAAAATGCTTCTCTTGTATATACCACATCCTGCCCTCCCCTTTTTAGTTATGTATGGAGAACACATTCCCTTCTCTTGTCTGCCATCTCTCCTCCCGTTTTTATTTTTTTTCCCCCCCACTTCAGGAAGATGTCGGAGAAGGGACTATGTGTGGGAAGAGGAAGCTATTTCACACACATTTTTAGTAACTGAGGAAAAAGGAAATAGTTGGGTAATTTTTGTGAAAACTAACTGTATAAAATTTGTTGTCAAAACCATCAATACAAATTCTATACTTGGGAAAACGGTTTGAGAATTCTACCATCAAAAGGTACACCTAGTATTGGTTATATTATGGATTTTTTGTTGTTATGGTAACATATATGAAATAGATATTGTATTTTCTTGAAATTTAACTTGGTATATTTGAAAAGTTGAAATACTCATATTCTTTCAAAAAAAGTCATTCTTTCCAGAAAGATCAGATTGCCTGTTTTTAATTACTTACCAGTTAGCAAGCATATGCCTTAATTCAGGCTACATTTTAGAGTAGCAAGGCATTGAAAATCAATGTAAAAGCTTCATCCACAGCTTACCTTTGGTATTTTTATTATATACTATGGTTTGAATAAGGTCCCTTCGATAAGGGTAGATTGACCTTTAGAGTTTTTTTCCTTATTCTATAAAGTGAAGTAGTTATAAATACCTCTGAGATGGGTGTATGAATTACATAACACAGTGCAAAGACACTGAAGCATAATAAGTACTCAAGAAATGGTATTTGTTGTGGTAATGACAACACTATTAATAGCAATATTATACTGTTACTCCTTCTTATGGAAGAGACACTAGCAGAATGTGGAAGGCTGGCCAGTCCAGTCTAGTGCGTGGTGGATGCTGCTGTCTTCCACCTTCCAATTAAAACATAGCAGTTATAGTTGACTGGTTATATTTAGGATCACATTGAATTAGCCTCTCCTGGTCAAATTTGGCTAATTGGCTGATTTCATTCATTGAATAAATCAGATTATACCATTGTTTACATTTAAAAATAAACCCAAAACAGGTAATCTCATCTTGCTGTATATTTTAAGCTTTACCTAAATAGTTAAGATTTTAAGATTATTTCAGAGGAAATTATAAATGATTTATATATCAAAGTGTTGGTTATAGAGGTTTCAATCCCATGACTTTTTGCATGACTCTTTTCTTTGTTAAGTACTGCAGAGTTCTGAAGTCCAATGTCATGCATAGATATTGTAAAACTGGACACCTAGGAAATATTTTAAAACCTAAAGAGACCATAACATTTGAATTTCCTGAACATTGCAAGTGTCAGCACCAGTGATAAGTTTTTTTAGGAAGTCTTGAGATTCAGTTAGATAGAAGATAGAAATTGGAGGAATATTTAGTAAATGACACAAGACAGATAGAAACAATACACTTGATGGGGCTGAGAGCAGTAGCTCACAACTGTAATAATAATGCTTTTGGAAGCAGAGGCAGGAGGATCCTTTGAGGCCAGGAGTTCAAGACCAACATGGGCAGTATAGTGAGACCATGTCTCTTCAAAAATTAAAAATTAAAAAAAAATGTCTGGACTAAGATTGGACGGAAGAGTAAAAGAAGCATCACTGGACAGACGTTGGTGGGAACCCTCCGGAGACCTGAAAGAGGACTGTATCTATCTCTCAAAGTGGTTTAAACTTTTTGTAATAACGAACTGATTTGAAAGCATGAGTTAAAAGGTTGATCTTTATGTCTAAAATTCTTTCTTTGACCACATATTCTTATTTTTCCTTTATTATTATTTAATTTCTAAAGAGTTCATTTTCCCTCTCATTGAGTTTAGATCCCTGCCATTCCTATCACTGCTTTCCTAGCCTCCCTTTTCTTTCTTCTTAGCCTCAATCCCAGAGTCAGGAATTTAATAATGGTCCATTTGGCATCCCTGGTCTCTCCATCTATTGTCCTTTCATCCACTCACCTTTGCATACGTAAATCCCAACCCCTAGATGGGCATTCATTCACTTTCTCAACCCCCTTGTAGACTGCAAACACTGAGTCATGTATAATAAACTTTCTATGACATTTCCTGTAGAGTATATTGCAAATCTTTCTACTTTTTAAAAAACTGAATCCTATTCTTATCTTCTTTCACTCTTTATAAATGACCTTTATGGTTTACTATGAAGATAAATGCCATTTGATATGTCTCCTCCACTCCCTTCTACCCTACAGAAGTTGTCTTTGCCTATCTTTCCCCTTGCCTTCTGTATTGACCTCTCCCAGTCCCTTTCAACTTCTCTAATTGTTTTTTCTCTTTCCTCTTTTATCGATTTATTTCCTCTCATCACCTACCATATAGAAATTCACTAAGATTTCATTCTTGGATGTCTATTTCTTATACATCTGTTCATTTTGCACACTATCATGGCTTCCAACTGCTGCAGAAAAGATTGATAATATACACAGGCACTTTTTAACACTGAGTATTTGCCTCTCTTTGCCTTCAGATTCATATATCTACTTGCCTGTTGGGCAGTCCTTCCTGCTATGCTAGCTTTCATTTGTTTAATGTTACATAATCTTTCCTTCCAAACCACGTGTTTGCTCTTTCCTTATTAGTCCTACTATGCTTCTTCAGTATTTATGAGTTAAAAATTAATGAAAGTGTAAATTTTTTTCTAATGAGACAATTATAGTATGGCTTTTCCATTTGTCCCTCTGCTTCTTATCCTCTCTTAGTTCAATCATCCTATATTATTAATTCAACAAATATTGATGGACATTTGCTATTTTTAAAACTTTTCGTAGGCCATGGAGATACAGACATAAAAAAGCCCAAGCCTGCCCTTCATGTGCTCACAGCCTGATGCGAAAAAGATCTTCCATGAAAGCTATACCCATGATTGGTAACTTTTATGATAGGACAAAACTCAATTCGAGGTGGCTTAAGCAAAAAGATAATTTATTGGATCACGTAACTAAAGAATCCAATGTAGACTTTAAGTAAGTCATGATAAGGTTTCAGACAATGTGACCAGAAATTGGTTTCTTAGTCTTTTTCTTAACCCACTTATTCTTGGCAATCAATCTGGTCACAAGATAGCTGGCAACAACTTGCAGGGCTATAATGTCACCAGTTTAAATACAACACCAAAGAGAGAGAATGCAGACAATTGTTATCTTAGAGGTACGTATCAAGCACATTGGGAACGTGCAAGAATATACTCCACCTGCCAGGTGGACTCCAGGAAGGCTACCTAGAAGAGATAAGAGTTGAAAGAATAAAACATATAGAAAAGCTTATCTGACCTAAATTTAAGAGCCTGGTATGCTAGTTCAAAGGCTTTGCCCACACCAATATCAGCAAATAAATCTAGAAAGTCCTAGGAATTAACCATTATTCATTCTTTTCATTTAGCCTTATCTGTACAACCAAATCTTTGTCATCTAAAGGGGTAGAATAGAAACACAAACAGGTGCATGTCTGTCTTTCACCAGCCAACATTCAGTCAATAAGCAACCTGAGACCTGATGCTAGCAGCTGTTGACTTTATCCTGATCTTCCCTTCCTTTACCCAACCAATTTCAATCCAGATGGTACATTCGCCACCAGACTGACTTCAGGGGAGGACCATGAAAGCTGAGGCAGAGGGTCACTTCAATTCAGATGAACCCTCAAGAGAAAACTTCCTGGAATGTGGAATTGGTAAATATGAGCCTCAGCCACACTAGCCGAGAACACAGAAGGCAATTAGCCTTGCTACTAGAGACAGTGTAAAAAGTCACAGCCCTTTCTCTTACCCATTTTCTGATGAGTTGCTATAAAGAAAACAGTTCTTCAATTGTTCTTTTTAAATCTTAAATGTGGCTAATTGTTCATATATTTCCAGTATTTACCAAACATCAGAATACATGTGGATCAGGTTATTTGTTCAAGGATAGTCCTTGAGACATCATCATTAGGGAGATCATAGCACTAGAAATTGACCCTGAACCTGTGATTTCAACATAACAGGTCACTGAAATTAACTGAGAATATAAAAGAAGGAAACAGCACATCTGACAAGTTGCAAACAAGCAAACAATTGATTGATTAGATTTTGTACTTTTCAGTCAGGTGTGTGAGCATTTCATAGAAAAAACATTTTGAAGACACTCTAGAATCCTAATTTATTTGAAAGCATCTTTTAAAGTGGAAGAAAGTAATGTCTTGCATTTCAAGGGTGTGGAAGAATCAAAAGATTTCCAGGCAGTCCAAGTTTCAGTATTTTATGGGTGGGTATAGGGGTGAGGGATATTTACCAATGACTTTATAAATACATATACAAATATATATAGCTACACAAATACATACAAGCTGTATGCTTATAAATGGAAAATGTTGAGGCTGATATTTTTTCTTATAGAAAACATATGCATACAAAACTAAATATCTGTGGGCTGATATCTCAGCATGACTGTTTTTAACCTATAAAAATGTCAATTGAATATGGTTATATGTGTGCATGTGTGTGAGACAGTATGACAAACACATATATTCTATTCTTAAATACTCTTAATTTGAAGTCTTTGATTAACTAGAAGTGTACTTTTTTACTTAAAACAACTACTTCTTTTTTCAAAGTCCCTCCAACCCTGGTATAAGGGAACACTTGAACATCATTTATCTAGTGAATTATTATTTTAATTAAACATATTTTAAAAAGAACTGCTTTGCTCTTATTTAAATTATTTATATGTAATTTTATGGATATCTATAAAATCTTAACTACTATTTTTTATGGAACTATAATAATCATGATCATAATAAAACCAACTAGCATTAATTGAACGCTTACTATGTGGTAAACTCTGAATTTTATGTGCCAAGTATGTTTTACATGCTTCATTTTGTTCAATCCTTATAAATATCTTATAAGGAATATTTATCAATATATTGTTTTATATGAGGAATTGAAGCTCAGAAATGCTACTAACTTCACCAAAAGTTGTAAGTAGTAGAACTCTCTGACTATAAAGCTGAAAATCTTAACTACTTCTTACTGGCCTTTTGAGTAAAGTGAAACCCAAATAGAACTTCAATGAGTCATCTGTCACAGAATCCCCAGCAATACTTATCTCTGCTGACAAGGGCACACCCAAGGTCCTGAGTGATTCAGGGTAAGCCTTAAGTCTGAAAGGGTGCAGCCTTGTCTCATGGTAGCAGGACATATGGGAAAAGAGAGAGGAGGCAGCAATGACAAAGACAAAGGATATGTTGACATGAGGATAGCAGAGGGCCATAGGCAATAGAACTGTCCGAGAAGGAAACCCTCAACAGAAAAGTGAAGCCATGACGGCCCACAATGTCAAGAGCTAACAGAGGATAAGGAAGTGAGAGGTCCCAAAGCAGCCATATTGGATTTCATCATGTCCATACCCTAAAAGTCACACTGACTCAGGATTTACCCCCACTAATTTTAGGTATTATTCTCATAAGCCTGGTAGCTGGTCTCCCAGCCTACGGACTATTTGCTAGAAGCTACAAAGACAGAGGATAGGCTGGTGGGAAAGTGAGAGTGGGAATGTGTATGTGTGTGTATGTGTGTGTGCATGTGTGTGTGTGTGCGTGCGCACACGTGTGTGTGTGTGTGTGTGCATGTGTGTATGTGTGTGTGTGTGAGAGAGCATGTGTGTGTATGTGTGTGTGCGCACGTGTGTGTGCACGTGCGCGTGTGTGTGAGAGAGCATGTGTGTGTATGTGTGTGTGCGCGTGTGTGTGTGTGTGCATGTGTGAGTGTGTATGTGTGTGTGAGTGTGTGTGTGTTTTTGTGTTCATCTTCTAGTATCAGGCATGGAGACAAGAAATTGGATCACTGAAAGTTTGTGTGTGTGTGAGGAAAAGACAGAAAATTTTAAAAAGTAGGCAAAACTAAGAAATGGTAAGAATTTGGGCATTGAACAATAAAAAGGGGGCAAACTATGTACTTTTCCAGAGGCATCATGGTATTACGATGACAATTAATTCATATGGATAATAACGGATTAAATTCTTAGAAAAAAAAAAAAGACTGATTTTTTTTCAGTTTTCTCTTCCAAGAAAGAGAGGAGAGAATAAAAAAAAGCAGATAATTTTTCATCACATTTAAAAATTTTCATAACATTTTACGACTTGAAGGGATACATTTTAATTATCTGGAGAATATATTGCCCAAGAGGTATAATTGCAGATATACAAATTTTCAATAACATTAAGATATACATAAGGTATATAAAATCTTACATTTATGCAGACATGCAAAGCCTCCTATGTCATAAGTGAATCTCTAATGTAAGGTACTTTTTTAAAGTGGAAGAATAATTAATCATCAATTAATTCTACCTATTTCTACTATAGTTTGATTACTATGCTCAAATAAATTTTGCAATTGTCTTCTAAAGTGAAATGATTCTCATTTGTATAACAATATATATTCAATGCCTATTACTACCTAAAGTAACCAAGAATGGGGAAAAAATACTTGACTAAAAGGTAAAAATGGAAATACACACGATCTTTGTTTAATCAAGTAATCTTTCATTTTACATAAAATTAATTTCTTTGTTTTTCCCTTGGGCACCCTGTTGGGCAGTTATGAATGCCACACGACCCTTGCCATTTGTTCAGGAGCTCATTTCATTCACAAAGACATTTCAGGTGTTTCATGTCTGTTAATTTTCCATATAATTTTTTTCAGCCTGGCTACAATATATTGATTTTGTACAAAAGATTCCCCATGCATGTGGGAAAGCTTAAGGGGCATCTTTTGTGCTCTGCTATGAGCAGACAAATATAATTTATTTCAGCAACAGCCATTAAAAATGGAATGAAAGTCCTTGGGCAATGCTGTAAACATAGAAAGCAGTTGCCAGATGCTTTTGAAAACTGACACACACACAAAAAACTCCACTTTTAAGTTTTGAGTAAATAAGTCCTGTCACCATAAGTAGGTCACCTTGATTCTTACTCTTGTGGTGTAATATACTTGAAGAACACTACTTGACTCGCAGCCCTGGCTCTACGTGGGCTTCTACTCTGAATCCAGGGCTTCACTGGTTGTTAGGAGTGACACAAAACCAAGAGACAAAGTTGTAATGTTTGATATGAGTCATAAAGTATGTGGGTTTGTGTAGGATACCAGGCAATCTCTAAGGTGTGCCATACTTCTATGTGAAGCAACCTGGCAGCAGAGCTGGGACTAGAACAGAGGTGTCATGATTCCTGCTCCTTCTAAACCACCATGTCTGCCCTTTTGATGGCATACATCTGCTCCGAGATACTGGAGAGAAACCATCTCAATCTATAATTCCTAGCTCTAGAGAGATAGGTTGGAGAATTAATTCTGATTCAGATTAGGTTTGTGTGTGGTCTGTGTGTTCATGAGGCCTAAACAACTGGCAAAATCTCCCTTTAGAACCAAATTGCCACTTAAAATTATACCCAAATTTCAAACTCACTATTCTAAAGGACATCATCCCGCTTGTGAAAATGGAATGTTCACACCTAAAAATAATTAAGATACATGCAAAGATATAACAAATACACAAGTTAAAAGAGGTCTGACATTTGATATTACATTTGATAATTTGACTTATTTATAAATCCATCAAAAAGATGAGTAATTATTTGTAGGTTACATATTAATAGGACTCCTTAGCAGACATAACCCCACTCTGAATGTGAACACCCAAACCAGTACAAGCATGATATTCCAGTGTACTTGAAATCAATTTTCATGTTGATATCCTTTGGTTGATAATAAATTATGAGTTCCTATAGGAAGCAAAAAATGTTACTAGTTTTAAAGGTTCTTTGCAATTGACTTTTAGAAAATCTTATGCTAAAAATAAATATTGGTTTATACACATTTAAAGCTAAATGTACAGTTGCAACATTCTTCAGGTTTTACCTTCTTTTTCTCACTTCTTATAGTACAAAAAATTTCATGAGGTTTTCACTCTATAGTTGATATAATGCATACATATTTAATGCTGTTAATAAAACATTTTTTTTTTTTACTGTCTCTCAGAGTAATTATAGGTGTCATTTGGCTCAGTGTAAAGTAGAATATCTTATCCGTGACTGATGTCTACTGTTCCGTTTTGTCCCTTGATTTCGAAAATATCTGTTGAATTTGACGTGAGTGTGGATGAGTCCAGGAAATGATTTAGTTGAAAGTCTATTCAAACTATTTGTGCTTCTTTGCTTTAGCCAACCAGGCTATGAAAGTATAAGGGAAGAAGGATGGAGTTTGCTCATGGTAATATTGGAACATCAAGGAAACACTCTTTTTTTGTGGCCTTTTACCCCTGTAACTTCCAAGCCCAGCTGGAATCAGGAGATATCCCTTTTCAGATAGTTCATCTTGTTTCTGAAGTTAAAAACTCCAATTTCAAATGAGAATTAACCACAAAATTTCAAATCTCCCCCCAAAGATGGGGTTTAGAAATAGTTCATGGGAGAGGTCAAGGACTATGTTATTTTTTATTTTGTTATCATTAGTTTGGCCATCCACTATTCACAAATTTTTTTTTTTTACAAAAATTATGACTTTTCTAAAAGGCAGATAACACGCTCCATCAAAAAGGAGAAATATACCATTTCCAAAAATAAACAGTCAATTTCGCCTTAAGCCATTGGGTTTTATGAAAGGAAGTGCTAGATAGTGTGGTTCATTTTAAGGAAATTGTAAATGTTTGACATATAATTTTCTGTCAAGATAAAGCATTTCCCTCATTAAATAGGAACAAGTACTCACTGTAGTGTTCAGCAGATGACTTCCTGTATTTTTCTTTCTCTTTCTACCTAATCTTAAATTGTGCATTACAAGTACTAAATGAAAAACTGAGTATTTTACCCAGTCAACGAAACTGATATTTTCCATTTTTATCAATGTTTATATGAGTGACATTCAAAAAGTTTTAATTTCCTCCCATCACTTGTGATGTTTTTAGAGTCATTCTTAACTCAAGGGACTTGCAGTTCAAACTATCTCATCCCTTACAGAATGATATAAACTTCATAAACTCAACAGACACTGCATGGGAGGTAAATTCCTTTCAGATGGTAGAATTATTCTGAGAATCAAGCCAAATGACTCCTCAGCACTGAGAAGAAAGCAAATGCCTCATTTCCCCCTTTAAAAAGGCTAGAGGCTCAAATCCCCCAAAATAATGATCAAGTGTTCCATACCATTGCAATCAGCTTCTGGGAAAGACACTTTAGCCCGAATAGTCGTCACTTAAATATTTGTAGTATCAGCCATTATGTCTTTGAGATAATGTGAAAGAATTTTTAAAAATGAACTACATGAGAAGCTCCTATGAATTGAAATTTGTACTTCTTATTAGAGAACTAAGTATATAAACATGTTCATGTCTCTCAGTACTTATTTTTAAGTTTCCTCTACTCTGTGTGCCTCCCTACTTAAAGTTATTATCTGTCCTTTCACATTCAAGTTTCTTGAATGCGAGTATATAATGATTTCTGTTCTTACTTCCTCTCACTCATTTTAGTCTTTGAGATATGCAACTGAGCCATGTAGCATACCAAACCTCTGCATATAGAAGGTTCACTTTTTAAAAATTTGACTGTCATGCTTACTTGCCACTGAAAAGAACATCTTTCATAACTGTCTTTTTTTTTTTTTTTTTTTTAACCTTCCCAAAACACTGTTCACTGCTGTTTTTCACACTAAGTCTATGTTTTTCTTTTGGTCTCTTTTTTTGAATCTGTCCCTTAAAAACTTCAAATTTTTCTGTCTTTGATTTTACACTGTCATTATCTCATACAATGCACTCATAACTCTATATGTAAATGCTCTCAAATTGTACACAAATGTGTGCCCGTATCCTTGCATTTTGGGGTTGGGGTAAGTGGAAAGGAAAAAATAGCATAGTTTGCATCAGGTTTCCTGATGGATCTGTGACGCCCACGTGAATAAGAGCCATTGCTTTATATGCACTCTCTATGATTTTACCTCTTATCTCCTCTGAGAACACATAATTGTTCTCCTTCTAGAATCCGATTTATCTGCCTGCCCGACTCTGTCCCACAGGCAACTCAGTCAAAATGTCCCAAACTAAAACTCACTATTTTTTCCCTGCCAACCTATTTCTTCTCCCATGTTGCTGGTTTTAAAGAATGTGATGAATGCACCCTCAGTTGTTTAACCTAGAAATGTGCAATTGGTATTAGATTCGACTTCTAGGAAGTCATTATTTCTTGCTGATTCTAATTTTTCTATTTTTAAAAATTTCTTCAACTTACTTTTCCATTTACCCCTGTTTAATATGGACCTTATTATTTCTTTCCTAGAAATGACTTTGAAATTCTGACAAAAATCATCAACGCTACCTTCCCTGTCCAACATGGTGCAGTGTGTAATGTACAGTATTCAGAACAAGACTCTGGGATCAAATCTCAGCTTGCTCACTTGCTAGCAGTACAATATTTAAGCATTATTCACCTCTCTGTACTTAGCTTATCTTTCATAGAGAGTTGGTAATAGCACCTATCGTACAGTGTTGTTACCGGAATTAAATAAACTAATATATGCAAAGGTCTCAGAAGACTGGCTTGTGTTAAGTATTTGCTGATATTATAATAATGGCAAAAGCATCCATCTGGTCCCCTGCTCCAGGCTTCTCCGCTTTCCAGTATGTTTTTCCTACATTGTCACTGGGGAAATTTTTTCTAAAATGCAAATATCACCATTATCCTTATATATTGACAATGACCACTCATTGATTTTAGAGAAAAAATGTGGCCTTTTTGGTCTCCGTCAGTTCCTCTCTCTAAACTCATTTTAAGACTTAGGCTACAGCCCGCTCCCATGACTTCTGGAAAATATACATGCTGCTTGTACTCTCTGGTGTGTCCTTCACTTTCTTCAGTTTTTAGACGTAACTATCATCTCCCCATTAGAACAAGCTTGCTTATGTTTTAATCCTAGATCAACGATTTCCAGCTTTGTAACTTTGGGCAAATTCTCAAATTCTCTGTGGAGGTTATAAAATGATGCTAGACATGGTAACTCCCTCATGTTGCTGTTGTAAGGGCTAACACATGTAAAGCCTAAGCAAACTAGAATCATAATAAGGATTCAGTAAAATCCCCAAGAAAACTCTAGTGATGCTGGATTCTGCACTTATCCTTCTGTTCCTGCCATGATTTTAATATTTCTCTGTGAGCTTTGCTGGGGTCCAGGTACCAAAGGCTCACTTCTAGCAAAGAATTCTGAAAAATAATTGTTTACTTGTTTCTCTCCTATCAAACCCTAGGTTCCTTAAAGCCACATGATGAAATACATCTTTTGTTTTTCCTAGTGGTCTGAGCAATATTTGGAACATTATAGAAAGTTACCAAATATTTGCTAAATAAAAATGAATAAATATCATTTCCCCAGAACAGAACAGTTGCTGCAGAACTGTTTTGAATGAATGGATAAATTTATGAACCACATCTTGCTACAGCAGAAATGAGCTTCAAGCTGATTTGGGCAGTGTGAGACAATCAGACTGTGTAAGTTTATAATACAGTCTAAATACTATTTAAAAAATTTTTATTTTCTTTTTTCCTTTATTTCTTTTTTAACAGACTTTGTCAGTAAATTCCCAATTATATAATATATTTGCCCCATGTATGTTCCACATGTGATATTTTAATCACCACTGTATATAGATAACCAGTGAATTTTTTTTTTTTTTTTTGAGATAGAGTCTCACTCTGTTGCCCAGGCTGGAGTGCAGTGGTGCGATCTCAGCTTGCTGCAACCTTTGTCTCCTGGGTTCAAGCAATTCTCCTGCCTCAGCCTCCTGAGTAGCTGGGATTACAGGCATGTGCCACCATGCCTGGCTAATTTCTGTATTTTTAGTAGAGATGGGGTTTCACTATATTGGCCAAGCTGGTCTTGAACTTCTGACCTCAAGTGATCCACCCTCCTTTGCCTCCCAAAGTACTAGGATTACAGGCATGAGCCACTGCGCCTGGCCAACTAGTGATTTTTTAATAGTCACAGTAACTGATTATTCTCCCCTGAAAGATTCAAAACCTTGTTTGTATGCCATTATTAGTGTAAACTATTTAATTCCAGCAACTATTTAAGTTTGGTAATTTCGAATTGCCAAAAACATGAAGCAATCAGCTGAGTTTTGACATTGTGATAACATTGAGGGCAATATTTCTTTAGTGGATAATGTTTCTAAGAATAAATGTGGCCCAATGTTTGCAGATGAAGGTTAGACAAAAATAAATGTGTTACTCAGAAGCTTTACAAAATGGATGCAATTCAGTTTGAATTGACTATTTGCCTAAGACACCACTATTTTCTATTAAGAACAAGAAGAGGAAAATTTGCAGAATTATTTCAGAGAATGTGTTTATTAGTTGTTCTTACTTAAAAGTATCTCACAACATCAGATGTGTTAGTAGAAAAAGTGCTGTGAAACTAAACGAAAGTACTCTCTTAATGCAAAGACAGATTTACTGTTTCTGGATCAAACAAATGTTTGGAAAAAAAGTACATTTCTAGCCAATACTTCCTAGGAATTCTTTGTCATATAACTTTAATGCATTATAGGCACTTTAGAAGGCATTAAAATAAAGATAACTACTATTATTTTAATATTCACTATGAGTTAACACAGAAGCTATGTGTTTTATACTACCCTTTTTAAATTTTTCAACATTTAAAAAATTAATTAATTCATTTACTTGTTTATGTATGTATTTATTCTAGGCCCTCTATTTCTTTTTTAAATTTAAATTTTATTTTTATTGACAAATAATAACTGTATATGTTTATGGAGTAAAACGTGATGTTTTGGTACATATATACACTGCAGAATGATCAAGCTAATTAACATATCCATTACCTCACATACTTGTCATTTCTTTGTGGTGAGAACATTTACAATCCACTTTTTTGGCAATTTTGAACTACATAATTGACAAATAAAATTTGCATATATTTATGGTGCACTACACACCCACCGGGTAAATATTATTATCCCATTTTAGAGATCAGAAAATGGAGGTCAAAAAAGCTGCCTGGATGGCTGTCGACACTCAAACACTCCGGGGCATTGTATTTAAACATTTTCTGCAAAAGAAGTTTTGCTTATAAAGCACATAATGAATGTACTTAACGGAATCTTGTCCATTGAAGGAGAAAGAAGAAACTAAAGTTTAATGAATCAACTGTGTCTTCAGCAATGTGACCTTTGCTTGTATATTGAGCATCAAATGTAATTCTTTCCCTATTGTGGTGAAATAGACAGAATTCTCCTGACTTTATACATGATGAGACAGCTTCATAAAGGTTAAACTAGTTGCCAGTGACAGGGGAAGCTCATTAACTTTTTTTATCTTGCCTTGCAGTATTATATTCAGGCTGTCTCTACAAATTAGTCGGTCAGATTGAAACCAGAAGACCTTTAGGGTGAATTAAAATGGTTGGCTTTTTGGATGATGACACAGCTCGTGTTTTTGAAGATCTTGTAGAACATCTATATTTGAGTTTTAAAATATACATTTTAGAATATTTGATGCATTTATTGTGGTATACTTATTTTAAAATATTTGCATATATATAAATTTATAAGTAAAATATTTACATATAATCCTTCAATAAATAATAAATTTATATGATATATAAATTTTGGTCATAAAACAAAGAAAGGCTTTACCCATGTGTTTTAGAATTTGAATAAAAGTTCATTTTAATAACTGATATTTAATCTAGTATTATGCTATTAGCCATTTAAAATTTTAAATTCACCATAGCCAAACACTATGGCTCCAGTGAAAATAAAGATATGCAGACAATGAAAATCTTCATAAAAATCTTATGAGAGCCACTTTCCATTTTTGTGTCTCTTATGAGTTCTAAAATAACGAAATATTTAGTTAGAATACTTCACAGTAAGATTAAAGAAAAAAGAGATTAACAAGAAGCAAATAAAATCTATGATCATGACAGCTCAGAACCCATTGGAAAATTAGGCAATTCCCTTAAATGAAGATGGCAAATCCTGTAGTTAAATCAGGATTCATCTTAGAGTGTTGTCATTAAAAAGAAAAGATATCTAGAGGCCTGGAATATTTAGACCAATTCAGTTTCTATGATTATTATTTCTATTTTTTGGATATACTACATCATAGAATAGACACCGTTACTTTTTTCACTCCCTGAATGGCTATTAAGGGTCTATCCTCATTTTTCAAAAAAAAAAATGTTTCTTAAATTGAACAGATGTTTGCTTCCCTGATATTGCACCCAAAGTTCAAACCTAGCCAGAATATTTACTTTTAAAGTCACACCCTCTTCCTCTAAAAGCTTAAAGACACATTTATTAGGCAAATACTCAGAAAAGAAGTTAAATTATGATAAGTACGCAGACATATGAGCTCTGTGAGAATCACTAGGGCTTGACATCTCTAAAATCATGAAATAAAAACCACTATTCCACTCCATGTGCTTTAAGTCTCAGGATGATAAGAAAAATGTGTTTTCAATCTTTCCCAAAATGTATTCAGTTCAATATGAGAATAGATATATCTCGTATTAATACTTCATTTTTAAATACTCATGAGCTCTATTAAAATTCTCTGGCAAAATACTACCATGCTTTCCTTCCAGTGGACTCTAACTCAAGATTTTGGCAGGGTCTGACTGATTAGCAGGCTTTTCCCTTCCCAATCACATTACTGAGCACACCCAAATGGAGCTCCGGGAACTCACTGTTTAAAAAAATTTTGCTTTACAAAGTATATTAAAGGCTTGTTTAGACTATCTAAAGGAGATATAACTCAAGGTAATGAAGTGTAATAGAGAAATGTGAAATGTCTTAAAAACAAAATCACTTAATATGGAGTTATCTTCCCTATTCATAGCTATACACGAAAGTATGAAATTGAACAAATTTGTCACATAGCTCAAATCCACTTTTAAATAAAGGAACCTCCCCATGTGTATGTTGCATATGCTCACTGAACCACTTCATGAATGGTCACATAAGCCACAGCTTAATAACAACAACTTTCAGATATAAGTGGTATTCTCTTTCACTCATTACCATTTACAATTCCACCTTCATTCAGAGAAAGGCTGATTAGAGAAATACAGAAGATGACTTCAAGTTCCAAACTTTGAAGAGCTCTACTGAGGCTCACTAAAAGTTCTGCTTGAAGGAAACAGGTGCAAGCGGAGGCATTCATTCGATAATTGTTAGGTGGATGGATGGATAGACAGATGTATGCCTTCTAAAGAATGACAGACTTGTAGATGTTCCCGAAGGTTAAATGGCTTCAGACATTCTAGTGATATCAAAAATTTGTATCTCCACTGTCACAATGACACCCCAGAATTAATGTATCCTGCACGGGACTAAGCACAAGTGATCTTAATAAATAATTTTGATAACAATAATCCTGCCTCACTCACAATACTTGTTACAAATAGTCTGTCTGATTTTCTCTGCAACCCACAATTTCCTACCCCATTCCCTTTAAAAGGAAATAATAAATATTAGCTTAAAAATGGAAATCCTCCTGAAACTCTCCCAGCACGATGAACTAATTTTTAACATTGGCTCATCTCTGTCCTATACATAGTTAAGTGTCTAACACCATAATACCAATTATTTATTCACGACAGTATCACAGATTTTATCTAAGGTTAAAAAGACAAAGAAAGAAGAAATTAGAGCACTCTTTCAGAAAGACATTGTGGATTCACAAATTTCAGCTTATGAATCATTCTCTAGGTAGCAACGTGAGAAAATTATCAACATAAATTCATAAATGATTCTAACCGTAAAGTTCTTCTGCTGCTTTTTATACAGCAATCAATGCACTGTAGAAAGCTATACTGAGTATTTACTTGCTCAAAGGAAATAAAATATTAACAATACCAGAGTGAGGAAGACATTCTTACCACCTTCTTTAGTGCAAAGGTTGACAAGGTTGTGGACTGTGTCCATCAGCTCCAGTTGCTGCTTCTGAAGGACACTATTGTTGGTGGTAGCTCTGTTTAATTGCTTTTCCAGCTCCTGGATTATATATGTTTGACGAGTAACCAAGCCTTGAAGGTTTTCTTTCTCTTCTTTTAAGGTGTCCAACTCTTCCTTGTGTTTTCCTTCCATTTCTAAGATTTTATGTTCTAATAAACTACAAGGAAGTGAAAATGAAACTTAGATTTGAAAAAATGTTATACAAAAAAACCCTTATAATTCAACTGGTTCCTGAATTTATTTAAGATGAAAAATTTTAATCAGGTGTTTCACTGTAAAAATATTTTTTAGTGAGAGACTTAAGAATATATATTCTTTAGAATAGGAGTTATATATATATAACATGTCAAATAAAAAATTATTAAACCAGATATTGTCAGAGTAATGTTAGATTTTAACTATGATTTAGTTTCTTGGTTTCCTTGGGTATATCTTATATCCAAGGTAGCTAACTTACACCCGAAGAGCTATACTCTAAAGAAGTCATAGTATAATTTCACTAAGGAAATGGGCCTAAGAGGAAACAGAATAGTTCAGGAAAAAAATAAACAAGATGTAGAAACTACTTTTTATTCACTTTGCTATATTCATTTGGGGTTTTCAAAACATTAGCATTGATTAAATTTCACGATAGTTCTATGGGATCAAGAATAGTATATTGACAATCTGAAAAATCGGAAATAAAGGGAAAAATATGAATCAGAAACACAAAGATTTATGTACAATGACATTAAGAAAGAAAAAAACTCTTATTTTGAAACTGTTGAAAATAATATTTTTAATCATTTTCAGGATATTAGAAAATGCTCAAAATATAATGTTAGGTGAAAAAAGAAAAAACAGCAATATACATTCTCAACCACACACACATACAAAAAGAAAACTATATTGACACAGAAACCACAGGAGCCAAAAGTAATCCATCTAAAGTCACAATGAATTCTTGTGATTTTTGATAATTGGTCCTGTATCATAACCACTAGCTTCCTTTATTTCTCAGCTCAAGCTTCAGGATGAGGCTTAAGGATACTACAGGTCCCCAAGTTACTGTATAAATGGTAACAAAAGGAAGACTCCATTGGGCTGATGGTACGGTCTTCAGAAAGGAGTTGGAATGTTTTGCTCAGTGTGTTGCAAGCTTTAACTGAGGCCCTTCCTTCTCCCTGAGCTCTTTACAGGATATTCCCCTGGTATACTGCACATTAAAGATGATAGAGAAAGCAGAAGCATTCTTGGAGCCTAGCAACTGACTGGAATAAAAAGCATTAACATTTTATGGAGTGTCTAATATACTAGTATTCCTCAGGGAAAAGGCTTACTCAGTTTTCTCAGCTCTGTTTTCAGAAAGTTCAACCCGTCCTTAGTTTACAAGGTGTTATTAAAATGCCACATACCAGAATGGGCACTTAATTTACCTTGGAGAAATACAGCACTGAATCATTCCTTTCAAAAAGGGGACACTAGGGAGTGTTTTAGATTCAATAGCTAAATTATAAAATGGAGCATGTTCGAAGAGCCAAATCTTCCAACACCAGGTACTGGGGGACAAATTGTAACATCTGATTGTCCTTTACACAGATTAAGAAGTGTGGGCCCAAGGGTTAAATGGCATAAAAGACTGTGAGGGAATGGAGAGAAGTCCATGTGGCAGAAGCTGTGCCATCCTGGCAGATGTCAGAAACCTTGTGGATGGGGTGAATATGGCAGAGCATGTTAGATGGTGATGATGATGTCAATCATACTAGTCATGATACCTCTCATTTATGACACGGTTGCTGTGTGTCAGATACTGTTTTTTGTTTTTTGTTTTTGAGATGGAGTCTTGCTCTGTCGTCCAGGCTGGAGTGCAGTGGCGTAATCTCCACTCACTGCAAATTCTGCCTCCCGAGTTCACGCCATTCTCCTGCCTCAGCCTCCAGAGTAGCTGGGACTACAGGCACCCACCACCACGCCCGGCTGATTCTTTGTATTTTTAGTAGCGACAGGATTTCGCTGCGTTAGCCAGTATAGTCTGGATCTCCTGACCTCGTGATCCGCCCGCCTCTGCCTCCCAAAGTGCTGGGATTACAGGCGTGAGCCACCGCACCCGGCCGATGTCAGGTACTGTTTTAAGTAGTTGTTATGAGTTCAATTATGGCCTGCCCATGTTTGCCCCCAAACAACAACAACAACAAAATTGTGTTGAAGTCCGGACCTCCAGGAACTAAAGAATGTGGACTTATTTAGAAACAGAGTCGTTGCAAATGTAATTAGCTAAGATGAGGTCATCCTGGAGGAGGATGAGCTTCTAATCCACTATGGTTGGTATCCTTATAAAAAGGGAAAATGTTGAGAGACAGATCAGATGTGCGCACAGGGGAAAGGTTGTGTAAAGATTGGAGTAATGCTGCCTCAAGCCAAGGAACTACCGGCAGGTGGGAGAGAGGCCTGGAACGGGAGCCTTCCCTAGCGCCTTCAGAGGGAGCCTAGCTCTGCAGGCACCTTGATCCTTGATCTGGGACTTTCAGTCTTCAGAATATTCAGAGAATATATTTCCATTGTTTAAAAGAAGAGGAAGAAGAAAAAGAAGTGTGGCCAGAACTACTCCTGGGCATTCCAAATCTTTGCCAACAAACTTGTACTCCAAGAATATGGCAGGAAAGCTGCCTGTGAAGTCAAGACCAAAAAAAATACCTGGAGGCTTCTAAGACTGTACTAATTTATAATACCTTTAGTAGTGTGCACAGATTCACACAGGAAAGTTTCTCATTGAGACCCATTAGCAGAAACTGTGTGACTTCTGCAGCAGAAGAAAAGTCCCATTTCTTTTTTGAATTGCTTTCATTCTACCGACACCAAGAAAGGGGCCCTGCCTTGTACTGATCATAAAGTAAACCCAATTTAGATAGAGTTTGAGTACAGTAATATAGGGAAACTGTGATGATCACTTATTTTTTTTTTAATTCTTTTGGAAATGAAAAACTTAGGCAAGGAAAGCAGCTGAAGATGAAAAACAACATCTGTAAGGGGTAGGTATGAATCATCTTCTTTTACCATATATTTTTTCTTTGCTACTAACTTTTTGTTGGAGAAGTTCGTGGTAAAACACAAACAACAAAAAACTTCTCCATCGTCTTTATTGGTTAAAAGTTTCATCCCACCTACTGGTTAAGTGATTAGTGTACTTGCTGTAGGCGTCAAAGGAGATCTTCTCTGTGCCCAATTAATTTTTGGCCTTCAGAACTGAGAATTAACCACAACCAGTGTCTTAGCTCATTCTCTGTTTACTTTTTATTTGCTTTTCTTGCTACTCCTGGGGTAATGATCAGAGGCAAGATGCCCATAATTTAGAGTTGCTAACTTATAAGAAAATTGTCTTTTAAATTCATAGGCATTATAGTCTACTAGTGAGAAAACTTAGCATTACCTATTAAACTGACAAGCATGTATATATCAAAATTTGAAAGTTATAGTCATATAATACTGGATAAAATTTCTGAATTGCCATTTTGTCCTTGAAATAAGATATGAGCACTGGCCTTTCAGTTTTCCTAATCAGTAGGTAACATTTTTGTTTGGAAAATATCATGTTATAGTTATAGTTTGTATTTACTAGTTGCTAAGTGCCAATAATTCTGTAAAATATAAAATGACACTATTCCTACTGTAAGGTTTATTTTTAGAGAATAAAAACCACAAATGAAAATGCAGAAGCTATAAGAAACTTCTGTTTCAAACATAATACTTTTTAAAAAAATTTTTGCATCGGTGTTTTTCTACTGTTTATTTTTGATGTATTCCTTGTTCAAGAGGACATATGCGCAGAGATGGCTACTATCTGAGATGCCAGTAAGGGAGGTGGGCTTGTTTCATTTGTTTTGTTTTTCAGGATCATTTGGAAAGAGCTGAGGATGGAAAGTTGATCAGAGAAATCCTGGTACCAAAGGAAACAATTCTGAACCCTGGCTTATGGAAAAGATCTGCTTTTCTGAGTAAAAGGAATAGATAATATGTATAATATATAATATAATGTACATTAGCATGTTAGAACATTAATTTTCATAATTCATCAAACAAACTTTAATGCTCCCTTACTAGAAGGTATCAGAAGATACCAATTTAGTTTGGCATCTTAGAATAGACAGTACATGCAACGTGAAAAAGAGACTGTCCATGAAACTAAGAAGCCTAATCTACATCACAGACATTCCAAAGGATTTGGAAACCCAAGTAATATGCATGACAACTACAAGCAAATTGGAAACATATTACTTTGTTTCTCTAATGGCTGGTCTTACCAGTTAATTATCTCTTCTCCTCATTTTCTCATCACATTTCTTCACTCGGAGTGCCCTTAATAACATTTGTACTTCAGTAATTATCTACTAACTTTATTTATTAGGGACATTTTTCATATTAACGACAACTTTTTAGACTTCTTCAGGCAAGAGTGATCTCTTCTTGACCCTTCCATTTCTTTTGACTACATTCATCCCTTTTTTCATCTTCTCTTCATATTTGGCTTCCAAAAGACTGCTCTCTTCTCTTTGATTCCTCCCATCTATTGGCTAGTATCTACTTTGGAAGTCAGCCCTTCCTTGCCATTACTTCCAAAATGGTTTCAATGCAAACCTCACTTGCCAGAAAACTCTATATACCATCTCTACTTATTATCTTATTCTTGTAACACACCATTGTAGTTATGTTACATTTTAAAACCTTTACCTCCTTTGATTCTTAAAGCAATATAGTAACATAGACTGAGCAGATGTTACACACCCTCATGAATAGGTATGAATCAAATGTTTTCTTCAAAATCATGCAGATATTAAGTGCCAGAATCAGGATAAAAATCCATGTCTTCTAAGTTGTTAGACTGGAAATCTACTCAAGACATCCCACTGCTGTCTCAATGAACATCCTATAGTCTCATCTCTTTAACTTAATACACTGTAATCTCTTCCTATTTCTTTTATTCATCATGTTATACCAGGAACCAAGGCACTACCCTCACATCTCTTTGGTATTTGCTGCTTTCTATTTAGTTATTCTGGGAGCTTATCTTTCACAATATTTGAACCTGTTTACCTTTCCCACATATAAAAATAGAATTACTTTGTCAAGCCAATTTTTAACATCTGGACTAGAATTTTCTTAAATACTACCCTGTCTTAACACCTCTTCCATTACAGTTATTTGTTAATTTTAATTTTATTTTTAATATGCTACTCGTATTTCATTTTGTACCCTGAAGCCTATCATTGATTCTTCATTATTTTCCTTATCCAGGTCCGTTGGGAGGGACTACTTCAGCCAGCATGGAGATCTTTATATAGAGAGGTTGATCTGAAGGACAACATTGCAGCCCCAGTGTCCTAAAGTTAGGTAGTCAAAGTAGTCAGATTTTCCCTAATGACAGTCTCAGCTGCACGTTTAGCTTAGGTTTGCATTTTAAACACAAAACCTGGATGGTAACTGAACACCAGTGCACTGTTGCCTAGAGCATATTCAGTATATTTTTTCAAGCAAAATAAGAATTTCATTATTAAGATTTAGGGAAGCCTATATTAAACAAACAGTTTTTATTAGGATGCATCTTTTAGGATTAGGGTTCCATGGAACAACGCTTTATGAAACCATGCACCTAAATCTATGCAAATTGAGCTAGAAATCGAAGGAGAGAGTTTCTCACAGAGGTCTCAGGACTTCCTGTTTCCCATCTTTCTGGAGACACTTTGAGAAGAGACATGCATAGAATTCTAGCACTTAGCTTCTATTTGAGGCAGAGGTGCACTTTAATGAATAAAATAAACAAAATAATCTGTGCCCTGAACTTTAGTAAAAGGTTCTAAATGAGTGTACACCAAGTCCTATTTGAAGTTTTTGGTAGACTGCCCCATACCCCTATTTTACACTGCCTTCTCCAACATCTTATTGGAAATATTTCAAATCATTGAACATATCTTGAAACTTTCACAGAAAAGGATATCCCTTTCAAATTGTTTCCCACAATAGAGTTCTTAACATAGCAGCCAATGAATTCACAGTGGTGACAGTTGCCTAAGCTCTATGAGTGTAAATATAGCTCTTCAAACAAGGAGGAAGATGTTGAAAATATAGAAACCTCATTTTTATCTGTCTGAACCTACTTACAGATGTTTCAATATTTTCCACTATTTTCAATATGTACAGTGTCAACATGTGTTGCAAATACGGGTTTGTAAAGAGTGATTTTTCTCCCCATTTAAATACACACAGATTTAATTCAGGTTAAATTTATACTTTACATGTCTAATTGGAACACAATACGTTTTCTCTCAATGTTTGAAATCATATTTGTTTGGAAATTCAAATTTGGAGCAGAAGCATATACTATAAGTAAATATTAACAAATCAATGTAAAGTTTGGGGTGAAGAAGAATAAGCTAAATGTGTTATAGAAACCAGCATCTAAGAAGAAAAAAGATTGATACATTTCATAACACAGAGATGTAATGCTTCCATTAAAAAATAAGTTGAACAATAAACAATAAACTAGAGAAACTTTTGTAACATATATTACAAAGTTTTACTATCCATTAAAGAGCTCATATGAGTTAACTTAAAAAAGGATAAACAATATAATAGAAAAAATGTTAAACATACATAAATAGGCAAGTATGTAGTCATAGAAAAAGAAATCTAGTCACAGAATAAATGCAAATAGTTAATACACATAAAAACATGCACAACTTAACTTCTCAAGGAGCCTAGATTAATTAGATGGCTAGCAAAGTTTTGGGAAATTAGAAAGGCCCAGCACTCTTAGGGAGAAGGTAAAATTTGAAGATAACTTGTGAATATCTATATAAAATTTAAATCATCACCTCAACAACTATAGTCTCGATAAATTATATATTTATTAACATAATACTTATTATAGGTTATAAATTATAGTGGATCTATAAAAATAGATTGCTACTCATTCTTGAAAATAAATGAGGTATATCTGTATATGGTTATATGCATAATATATATACAACAAATTATTATAAAATAAACAGTAGAAAAAACCCAACGCTAAAATAATCTATACATATACGCACATGTCATATAAACAAGTACGTGTGTATGTGTGCAATTACGTATAAGTGTATGTCTGTGTAAACACACACATAAATAGGCACACTCTATATACACACATATGTTAGTATGTTTATAGAAAACATCTGGAAGAGTAAGCACTAAACTTAATCTCTTAATGATGATTCTCTGCTAGCAGGTGGTATGGTGTAGGGGTGTGGAATTAGGGGAAATTTGACTTACAACTGTATATGCATGTATATAATTTAACATACATGTATATACATCATGTTTGTCTTACTTGTTTTTATTTATCACAGCAATGGAGGAAACAGTCATAAGTCTAGAATGGCCTGTGCAAATGCTATCTAGAAATTTTAAAGGTGGACTGAATTAGTGAACCTCAGAGTATACAATAGTAACATTGAGTGCCATGCAATGGGCTTGTGGCAATGCAGAATAGTGGTGTAAACACAATCTCTATTTTATTCATGTTAAAAACAATAAATGGAATAACAATACTTAATGTGAACAATATGATTTGTCTTTTCCACTAAAAGTATTTTTATTAGTTGTGTGTGTGTGTGAGTCTTTGTGTGTGTGAGTTTCTGTGTGCGTATGGATAAATGGCATTTGTTGGGTTAGAGCTATTGGGACATTTCCCAGTTCCTTATTCATTTAACATTCAAAATGCATTTAATACTAAATAGGCTTATGTGTAGAAAATTGTGCCCAGGAGCAGGAAGACAATGAAAATAAAACACATTCTCTGTGTCCTAGAAGGTCACAGCCTAATAATATGGATATAGATAAATAAACATGCACACACAACAAACATACATATATTATAATGTGATCAGCTAAGTGAAATTATGGGGAGAAAACAGGTACAGTGCTATCACATAGGTTGTAATGAGCAAATCTATCTGGTAGAGCCAGAGATGGATTGTTAGAGAAGCTGACACATGCAATGAGTTTCCAAGGATAAAGAGAAATTTGTGAGTTGAATAAGGAATGTCAGGCAAACATCAGATATGTCTGAAATAACATCATGTGTTCAGTGCCATACAAACAACTAACATGATTAAACACTGCTGCTCATGTCAGGCACTGTTCTCATAGATTTATACACATTAACTCAACCTTCACATTAACTTCATACAGTACAATTATTGTCATTGTTATGTTACAAATCAGGAAACCAAAACACACAGAATCTATGTAAGCTGCACAAAGTCACACAAATAATATGTGACTGAGTCGATTATCCCAGGAATCAAGGAAAAGTGAAACCAGGCAGTCTGGCCTCAGAGCTCAAGCTCTTAACTATTAGGATGTATCCTCTAAAAAATAAGATTATTGGAAGTAAGTTGCAAAGGTAAGATTGTAATGATCATGGACTGTATCCTGTGCTAAAGAACTTGAACTTTCTTCTATCAGTTATAGAGAATCGTCATGTTGTTGAGAGAGAAAAATAGTCTGACTTGCATTTTAGAAAGAAGACTTTGGCACAGCTTCTGGATAAGGACTAGAGTGGCACATAGCTTAAAACACAGAGGTCATTGCAATGGCCTAGACAAGAATTCATGGCAGCTTAACCTATGACATAGTCAGTGGGAATGGAAAGGATGGGATGGATCAGAAAAATATTTAGAAGATGCAATTGATAGCATCAACAGTGAGTGGTGAGTTGTGGGGGATTAGGGAAAGAGAAGAATTAAGACGATCCTTAGATTTCCAATTTGATCAGAATTGTATTTCATGCCAAGATACTATGGTTATTGTAATTTAAAAAAAGGAAAATGTTATATGCTATTAAATATTATTTTAAAAATTAACAGGGGAAAAAAGGTAACATTCTAGTCTGTAGGTGTTCTATTTACAAGAAAAAGACTAGAATAATATAAATTCAAAAAGTCACCTTTTTTTATCCTTGTTATAAACAACTAACATAATTCAGCCTAGCTTAATGTTAGAAGTTAGCAAGTTACTTTAGCATTTTGTAAATAACTTATCAAATGAAAGATAGCTTTAATTTAAAAGACTATGATTTCACTTTTCATTTCTTTAGGCTTATTAAATATCAAACATCAATACTGTATTTTATTACAATAATTAGTAAGGCATAATTTGGTATCTTGAAGTTGCACATGCTTCAATCACTTAAAATTAATTAACTTAATAACTTCCCATAACTCCAGCTAGAAGATAGATGAGCATGTCAAATAAGTTCAGTGAATTCCCAAGGTAAAATAAATAGTTTATATCTTCTGCTCTAATATTAGAAGGACTAAATAATGACCTATACAGTGACAGGCCAAAAACAACTGGTCTACCCCTTTCTTCAAATGAATATTTGTTTGCTTTAAGAGAATAACTTGACAACTACATCAATCATACTTGAGTCCTCATCATGTTGCAAAAATATTTTTATAATAATTAAGGCAGAGAATCATCATGAACTTGAACCCTAATTTTGCCACATCCTTAGCTGTTTGGTCATAAGCAACTTACTTGATTTCTGTGAGCCTCAGGGCTTTTTTTAAGTGTAAAATAGAAATAATAATACATACTTTGCAAGATTGGTTGGAGGATTGGAAATAGTAAGTTAAAGCACCTGGCACAGAGGTTTGCTTGTAGTAGTAGCTAGGTGGCAGCTAGTATTGCTCAAACTATGTAGGAATGGCCATTGTATGTCTCGTTTCAGTTCACTCTGAATAGTCTTACTGAAGACTTCCTTAATCTTCCCTCTGCATATTCAGCACAATCAAGAAAGCCCATGTACTCCGTCTTTGTATACATGGAGTGTTGATTTCCCTTCCTGTATACCCTGGTGAGGCAGAAGGGCTCCTTCTGTAATATTCTTTTGCCTGACTGTGTTTCCACCTTGCAAAATGTTGGGGTTAAGTCAGAGATGGGCAGGTGCTGGGAAAACTGGCCATTGACCAAACCTTTTGACTAACAGTCCCAGTCTCATACTTGGTTCCACTGAAAGAAACTGCATTAGGTCATCATAACCTGTACACCTCTTTTCCACTGTTTTAGAAAGCAGTAGGAAACATACTGGAGGAAACTAGTGAAAGTTTACATTTTGTGTCCTACTTTGTGCTCATATCACTCCCTTTGTGGGGAAGGTAAAATATTAATGTTTTGCATTTACTTAGGTTCTTGGTTATGTAATTCCAATTATATGGGTGAGTTACAGATTCCTTACTCCCAAGAATTATTTCTTTGAGGTAAGAAACAAAACCAGGTTTTAAGATTCGGGTAGCATCCAACAAAAGAAAAACATATTGCCTAAAGAGAACAAACTGGAAGCTTTTTAGAATGACTCCCTCTGGACTGTTAGGAAAACAAACAGCAGAGCAAATGTTGCTAATCCTGTTTCTGCTTTGTGCTTCTGGCCATGTAGGGGATAGAGAAGTCAATCTAATGAGGCCAAAAATCCGTTTCCAATCCTACAAGTGATGCATTTAATTTGTCAGGATGTAAATCAGCAGGACCTCTCAGCATGTTTGTGTAGTATAATCCTAACCATAAAATATTCCTCCTCATTTTGCCAAAGTGGTGGTGGACCTTCCTAAGGGCCAGCTCACTGACTTGGCGGCTGAAGCCCCATCTTACTCAAAGCTGGTAAGTCCCACACCCAGACACAACCCGTGACATTCCTTGGGGAGGAAGCAAAGCTTAATTTAGATAATCCCCCCTGCAAAGTGTATTAGCTGATCCAAACCAGACCTGACCAACTAAAGGCATGCTGTTGCTGCATTTCAGAGATGCCTTAATGTAGAAATAGCTTCTTGATGCATTTGGAGGATTAAGATTCATATAAGGAATAACTAGTGATGATCGATAAACTATTTTTTTTTAAACATAAACAGCTTCATGCTTGACTTTGAAACTCTCTCCACTTAAATAGGAGGAGCACATTTCTTTGTTGCAACAGAAATTGCCTGGCAGAGCTCCTCTAATTCCATTGCACATATGAAAATACACAATAACAATAAACAGAATAGGGAAAGTATGCTATGTATCACAAATGGGTATTTTTTATTTGTATAAAGAAAAACACTTATCTTTTTTTTTAAGTTGTTTGTGGAAGACTATGTCTAATTTAAGAATAAATGTTCTGCCAACACTCCATCACACACATTAGGCCCTTAGACAAGAAGATAGACAGATAACTATAGAGATACAGCAATACCAGGAGGTATAGCAATTGATAGAAAAATACCCCAGAACCACATGTAAGATGATGCCATACTTGAGGGTTCCACTGTCAAAAAAGAAAGAGATGTGGAATGCAAGTAAAAGATGCATGCAAGTTTTTGTCTGTATGAGCACAGAACTGAATTTCCAATTAAAACCTACATCTCTGAATTTGTAGTAAAAAACCTGTATTACTAGAGAAAGAAATAGCTATAATCCTGAAAAAGTTAACATCAGCAATAAATGATGTGATTTACAGATGTAAGAAAACCTGAGTTTTCTGTTGAAATTAGAATTTAATGAGGGGGGAACAGTTCATCAGCAGAAGGCACAAATATGTTTGGGATCAGAAGTCAGATTCCTTTGAGATTCTGAAGTGCATGGAGAAGCCCCTTCTATCTGACCCAGAGTGGAGCTCTTTTGAGACCTTGCACCCTAACTCACTTTTAATGATAGAGCAGAGAGAGCAACTTTAAAGCAGTTTGCCTTTAAAATATAATATTTCATAGTGAAAATTCTATAGTAGGAAATGATACCAGATGCTGCATAAAAACCATGATGGGAAGACAAGAAAATCTGAAATGGTCCAGAATTAAGGTAGAAAGGATACATTTTTAAGAAAGAGAGAAAGAGAAGGGAAACGAAAGAAGGAAGGAAGGAAGGAAGGAAGGAAGGAAGGAAGGAAGGAAGGAAGGAAGGAAGGAAGGAAGGAAGGAAGGAAGGAAAAATGTGAGAAGGAGGGAAGGAAAGAGAAAGAGACAGAGTACCTGAGTACAAGTGGTGCATAAAGATGGCATTTGTTTTTGCAGTCAGGGAGGAGACTTTTCAGGCCTCCCAGTTTATATTACAGTATCTCAGGCCTCCCAGTTTATATTACGGTATCACGACAACTCAAGGGTCAGATACAGACAAAGACATAATATGCAAATCAGTAGGGAAGAACTAAAGAACGTAAATTCATGCGGGCAACTCTTTCAGAAATAAATCAGGCGGTAACATAACTACTGAGAGATAGATTCAAATGACCTTAGGTTATACTAGTAAAATAAAATACACAGTTACTAAGAATATTAGAGAATATTTTATTAATGTAAAATAGTATCTATCTCCAAAGAAGTCGGACTTCCAGACTGTGTGTAAGGCATGACAGAACTTTTTGTGAAAATAATATTTATATATAACATGAAGCAAAATAGCCAGCTCTTTCTGTATGATAAAGCTGTGGTTTTTAATTTTCCTGTGTGTTTTCTTTGTCCTTATCCTATAATAAATGTGCTATTTGTATAATTATAAAAGCAGGCCGGGCGCGGTGGCTCAAGCCTGTAATCCCAGCACTTTGGGAGGCCGAGACGGGCGGATCACGAGGTCAGGAGATCGAGACCATCCTGGCTAACACAGTGAAACCCCGTCTCTACTAAAAAATACAAAAAACTAGCCGGGCGAGGTGGCGGGCGCCTGTAGTCCCAGCTACTCGGGAAGCTGAGGCAGGAGAATGGCGTAAACCCAGGAGGCGGGGCTTGCAGTGAGCTGAGATCCGGCCAACCGCACTCCAGCCTGGGTGCCAGAGCGAGACTTCGTCTCAAAAAAAAAAAAAATAAAAATAAATAAATAAATAAATAAATAAATAAATAAAATAAAAGCAAACAACAACTCAGAAAAATAAGGGGAAATTGTCATTGTTTTACTTAACCATGATTCCTGGACAAAGTGTTCACAAATAGCATTTTGAAATATGACTGTAAATGTGGTTCACTTTTGGTGACAAAATTAAACCATAAAGGGGTGATCCTAGATTAAGGGATGGTTAAAGTAAAGTATACTTGTTACATACATGTATAAGTCTGGTTACTGTGAAATTGCAGGGTAATAAATGGTATATTTCAACAGGATTGTTAACTCTAGAACATTTAATCATGCAATCAGGGCCAAGTCCTGTCAGGTTTCTTTGTAGTTATACAGTTAACCCCATGTCACAGTGCAAGGATAAATAAATGTAACACTTAGAAATACAAGTCATGCAGCATGAGTGATCCCTTTCAGATTCTAAACCAACAGCCAGGTTTATATTTTTCATGCAGAAGTTTAATTGTAATTGTTGACATTATGCTCTATTTTTAGCATGAAGTTGGGAAATTCTTTTAGTTTGTAGATAGTATGAAGAGGCCATGTGTTATAATGGAAATATGAGGACTAGCAGCAAAGACACCTAAATTACATTCCAATTTCTGCCACTAGCAAGCTGTATGACCCTGGACAAGTCACTCCCTTCCACTGGGTCTCTGTTCCCTCACTTGTAAAGAACAGAACTAGCAGTCCTCTTAGGTGCCTTCCTGGTGTGGAATATAAAGGGAACTCTAGTGCCACCAATTCAATGGCATTTAACCAGTTTCTATCAATACAGTGGCCTTTACCTCAATATTATGCATAGGAACTGAACCTTCGTCAAGTTATCCAGATACCCAGAAGAAATTTCAATTTAATGCAAGAAACTTGTCCTAAGGAAGTCAATGTTTTGAATTGTTCATCATCAATGTTAATGACTTCAAAATAATAGTCTTTCACTGTCCCAGCTCTCAAGATGTCTAAGTTCCAATTCAATCAACTGAAATGATTCATAATTTATAAAACAAGATGGTGTGATAACATCTATAAAGCTAAACAAAGACATTTACTATGTCCAAAGTAAATAGCTATAAATGAAAACTAAAAACCCAAACCCTTGATCAGCTTTATAGGTAAATTATTTTCTAGAAAAAATATATACATTTTCCTTCTCTCTAGTGCTATATTTCTGAATTCAGCAACTCTGTAGCTTTGTAAAAGCCTAAGAATTGGGAGGGGTTGAGCAGGAATTTAAGAGGCTCTATTCTCTGTTGTTACAGGTTTTGATTATGCTGAAAAATGTCAATATTTTGTCACTGAATTTAGTCATAGAATCAAATTTTTGTAGATATGGTGAGATTTGAACTACTAACCATTAGAGAATGTTAAAAGTTATAAAAAGCAAATATTTCAGGAGTATCAGCAACAGTATTAAGTTATTACTGACATACTAGCTGTATTTACCTTAAGCTCTCCTTTCTTTCTATATTAATATTAATTTGGCTCTGTATTTCATTTTTTAAACCACCTCAACCGTATTTGTTTAAGAGTTGGCAGAGAGGTGAAGGATATAAATAAGTACACACAGAAACATTTTTGGAATAAAGCAATCCTCACCTGTTTTTTTCATGAATCTTCAAGATTTCATTTGTCTGTTGAAGAAGTTGCTTCTCTAGCTTGTAGGTTGATAATGAATTCTCCAGCAGCTGTATCTCAAGTCGAGAAGTTTGATTTAGTACCTTAAGATAAAAGATGAAAATATTTCAAACTTCAATCACAAATCAATGAACTTTTTTAAGTTTTATTTTGTCTTTAAATAATATTTCTTCAAGAATAATTAAACAAATGGTTTACATTCTATCAACTAATGTTTTACATGCCTTTCAGATATTATTTTGGTTTGAGATTGAAATTGCAATTTAGGACATTTGTGTCCTAAAACCCTAGGATATTCTCCTGTGCTAGTTGCTTCATATAGCTTATCTCCAATATCTGTAAGTGCAAGGTTGGTATTAAGTACAAGGTCTTAGATGTTGTGGATAATTAAGAGTAACTAATAGGCATGTAAAAGATACCTGTCTTGATGCATCACCTGACAAAAAACAATTAGAAATGTGCAAAAATCTCTTGACATAGTTTAGAAAAACTCATTATCACACATTTACAGAATGCCTATCACACTAAGTCATGCTAGCCCTTCTGGATATCATGACCACCTGTTGAAGGAGAAATTGTTATCATCACTTTACAAATGAGAAACCTGAGCTTCAGAGAGAAGCCCAAGTTCACACAGGAGACAAGGGAAGAGTGGGGTTTCAAACCCAGGTAGTTTTATTCTGATTCTGCTGCTCTGCAAAGAAAATTAAGGAGAGGGTGAGTCAAACCATTCTGAGGAAATGAAATGACCCAGAACCCAGATTGTATGAGAGACAGATTGTTCTCATCCTTTCAACTTCACTACTACTACTCTGGTGGTCCTCTAGAAACTGTGAAGGCTCAATTCATCTTGAATCACAGTGACCCATGTGTCTAGCTGGGCCTTCTTATGACATAAGTCTGTGAGCTGTGCACCCAAACCTATCATTCTCCAAGCAAAGAATGCACACTCCAGTCCTAGCAGATGCCTTCAAACTGTGTCAATGCCCTGTTCCTGACTGTGTCTTGTCCCTCTCTCTCTTTCCACCTTAAAGGAGGTATAAAAGGAAATAAAGAAGATAAATTAATTTAAAAAGTTCCTCACATTATTTGAAATATTTTTAAACTACCACATCTTTCCTAAAACTACTTATTTAAAAGGACCTTCAAATACTTCTGCCAGGTCAATATCAATGTAAATTTCTTCTACAAATGATGCCATTACAGCCGTCCTCCTCTGTAGCATCTCTAAATCTAGGATTATATCAGATGCACACAGAAAGTCTGTTCAACATATACCAACAGGGCCGGGTGTGGTGGCTCATGCCTGTACTTCCAACACTTTGGGAGGCTGTAGCAGGTAGCTTGCTTGAGCTCAGGAATTCAAGACCAGCCTGGGCAACATGGCAAAACCCCATCTCTACAAAAACATACAAAAATTAACTGGGCATGGTGGTGCGTGCCTGTAGTCCCAGCTACTTGGGAGACTGAGGCAGGAGGATCACTTGAACCTGGCAGGCAGAGTTTGCAGTGAGCCATAATTATGCCACTCTACTATAGCCTGGGTGACAGAGTGAAACCCTATCTCAAAATAAAATATAAAATAAAATAAAAAGGAAAATACACCTATAGGCCCTGGGCTTGACTTGGGCTATGGGAGTTTGCAGGAGCAGGGGATATATCTGAAGGGAGCAAGGCAGGAACTAGCCTGAGGTGAGAGAGGCAAATGCCTCAGTTGCAAAACTTAAAGGGGTGCCAGAAATCTCAGTAGTCAAGATAAGTAATATTTTAATGTAACATTTTTAAAATTTTAAAATTAATGCAAGAAATTGACATTTAACAAAATATCAATTTAAAATAAAGACAGCATCTGATTCTGCACATGTCTGATTTGGTCTGAGGTGGTCTCTAGTCCTGCAAGGGGTGGAACAGGAGGGCGAGGAGGGGATGGGGCAGAGAATGGTGAGATGGAGCATTTATACTCTAAAAAAGTTTAAACTGCTATGACTCATGTATACAGTCATTAGTAAGGATCTGAAAGCCAGTCTAAAATGTATTGCTACTAATTATATCATGTTTGTGAAGGGTTTCAGTGTTTTAAAAAACGTTCTTTTCTATTCTGTATTATTTCATTTCAAAAAAACAGAATTTGAAGGTAGAGTTGAGAGTAGCTCAGAGGGGATACATGGTAGAGAATATGAATTTTGGAGATACACAAGATACAACTTTCAACTATTAAACATATTATTGTCCAAGTATGATTTTATTTTTTATTGAACGACAATTTATAAAATAATGAAATAGGGAATGAAACACTTGTATGTTTTGGTGACATTTAGAACAGTGCTTGGCACAGAGACAACACTCAGTATTTGTTTATGGATACTCAATATTTGTTTATGAGGTACATTATCTCACTAAATCAAGTATATCATATGTAGTTAAATAAAATCGATTTTCTTTCTTATTCATCATACTCTCTGATCACACTTCCTGACATTCTCAGACACCAAAATTTTTAATTTCCAGAAGGCAGTAAGTATTCTCCTCCATGTCCATTGAGAACAAAATGGAACCATTCATAATTGAAAATGAAGCTGCCCATATCTCAGTCTGGAGACCACTACAGTTCCCAGTTTGTCTTCCTGCTCCTACTTGCCCCAGCTCAAGTCCATTTTTCACACAGCAACCAGAGGGATCTTTTTGAACACATACAACAGATCATGCAATCTCCTTTGCAACATGCTAATGGCTTCCTTTTGCAATTAGAATGAATTCCAAAGTCCTCAGCCTGGCCTGAAAAGACCCATGTGATCAGAACCCTGTTCACTTCTTGTTTATCATGTTCTAGCCACATAGTCTTCTTTCTGCCACCTTGGTCAAGTTCATTCCAATCTTGGAAGCTTTGCACTTGCAGTTTCCTCTGCTTGGCATGCCCACCGCTTCCCAGATGCATGGCTGATTTCTTCTCATCATCTTAGTCTCTTTCTGGCCACCTTCTTTATAGTAATACCTTCCTCACCCTTCATCACATCATCTTATTTAATTTTCTTTACAGAATCATCACTGTTGAAAACTATCACATCTGTTCACTCATTTGCTGTCTTTCTGCCCCTCCTAGGATGTCAGTTTCACAGAGGCAGGAAGGCTCATCTGGAGTCCCCTAAGCCTCCAGACCCCTCTGGGGTCCAGCACACTGCAGTGCTCATAGCTGAGTTAGATGACATTCTGGGCAATGGACAGTGAGCTGTCTTTCAGGCTTGGGTCATGGTCACAGAAAGGGTAACAGGGCCTACATGAATATCAAGTTAGACTTCAGTGATGACAGTCTAAATCTAAAGCAGCATCTGAATATGGGAAAAGGAAGGGGTACAATATCAGAAGTCCAGGCTAAATGCCAATCTAAAGATCAGGGCAGTTTAGAGTACAAAACCAATCCCTCCTCTTGTTTCCCCATCACCTTGACCCTATTGCTGCTTTATTTCAACTCTCTCCACTGACGTATTAAACTAGGTCTGAAGTGGGCAGCCAAGAGAATTGCATAGCAAACTATGATAAATTGACCACTTTCTTGCCATGCGTCTATGGAATTTGCTGCTTAGCAATAATCGAAGTGTTCCATTAAAATGACAAAAGACATTTCCTTCTTAGCCTAAACACATTCCAAAAGCACATCTTTGGGGGAAAAAAGGAAAATTTTTAAATAAAGAAGAAGAAAGAAAAGGAGTAAAGCATATGTGAAACATGCCCCTCAAGGAACAATTTCAAAGATTAAATTTTCCAAAATATACCTAAGAGTAAGAGAGACATAAAACCTGAAATTGAGGATTTATGGGCCACAGAATTTTAGTTCTTTCTTTAAAAAAAAAAAAGTAAACATTTAAAAATAAAAAGTATTAGTTTCCCAGAGAAAGTGAGCTGGAAAATTTCACCCAGCTCTCTTTAATACTTTCAAGAGTGCTTCTGATACTTTAAATTAATATTAATGCTAAAAGTCAGAGACTGAGGTAGAAAGAAAAATCTTTTTTTTTAGAGACAGTGTCTCACTCTGTTGCCCAGGCTGGAGTGCAGTGGCATGACCACACTCACTGTAGCCTCTTGGGTTCTGGTGAGGTGTGCCCAGCAATTTTTTACATATATGTTTTTTTGTAAAGACAGGGCTCTGCCATGTTGCCCAGGCTGGTCTTGAACTCCTGGGTTCAAGCAATCTGCCCACCTCAGCCTCCTAACATGCTGGGATTACAAGCATGAGCCAGTGTACCTGGCCAAAAATCTCTTTCAATGACTCATTAGCTTTGAAATAGGCCCTGTTTTCGGAGTTATGTTTCCTTTTGCTTTAGTTATATTTTTTCCAAAGAAAAATCCGTAACATAAAGTATGATGCCTTGGCAATTAATTCTAACAGAAGAATGAAGGTTGATACATGCAGAAGGAATGATAGAGTTAGAAAATCAGCATTTTGCAAAATGATTGAAGTAATTTACTTGGTTAATAATGGGCAATGTGATAAAATATTACCCTACAGGTTATCTGTTAATGTCCTAGGGAAAAGTGAACTATTGAGATGCGGTGATATGGAGGTTATGACCCTAACCAAGTTAAAGAACAGCATGACTAAGGGAGTAGCAATCTGGCGTGTGTGTCTCCTGAAGAGATGCAATAGGAAGTGACCAGTAATTCCACAGAACACCCCTGCCACAATATTCCATTCAATCTGAACAAGTCTTTAGACTCAACTTCCAGTTTAGAGGAACCATAGGGGATGGAAGGGTAAATTAAAGGTCATAATAAAGAAATATTCAGACAAATGCAGAACATGAGATGATTTACAAAACAACCCAGTTTCTTAAGAATGTCAATATCAGGCAAAAAAAAAGGGGGAAGACTGCTTCAAATTTAAATGGACTCTCAAATCTTGAAAAACAAAACTGCTATAAAAGTTTTAGTGGAAAGATGAGAAAATATGAATGTAGAAATTAGATAATCTTAGGGAATTACTGTTCATCTTAGTTGTGATGTAATATATAATTAATATTATATAGCTATTACATAATATTCTCTATTTATATTATATATAAATATATTTTATTTATAATAGTAATACCCTCATTATATATGTATATATTTATAATATAATAATATAACCCTACATTATCTTTATAATATAATAACCACCTCATTTGGTTACAGAGTTTGATAGAGATAGTACTTACATTACAGACACAGAATTGTGGGTAGAAATAAATCTCCCAATACAGCTAACGCTCAGTAAAGTCAGAATGCAACCGGATAGTCTATCTCCAGAGTCTGGGTTGTTACCCACAGGCTTATCATGCAGCCGTAAATAAGCAGCTTCCCTCTGGTTAGTGACACCCTCTAGTCCCTAACAACTGCTACCAAAATGCTTTCTTTCAAGTAACCATGAGGTCCTCTGCTTGTTGCGGCTGATGGCATCCAACTCTCTCTCCCTGCCCCTGCCCCCAAATTAGCACCACGAGTAAGGAAGGCGTCCAAATTTCTTATGCTTCCCAGAGTACGGAAAAGAAAAATAAACAAAAAACCCCAAAAAACAAAAAACCATTCACTCAATGTTCTTAGTTGGGTCAGACATCTTTGCAGTAGACTGCTTCTGTTCAAAGTCCTCTTCTGATCCATCAGCTATTTGTGGGTGCCTATTACCATCAACACACAAGCCTCAGCATATTGTCCTCAGGCTTGGCGACATTGGGCTGAAACCTGCAGAGATTAAGGGACTAAAACTTAGTTTTATTCACAAGTATTTATTGAGAGCCTATGCACCAGTCCTGTTCTAAATCCTGTCGATAGAGCAGTGAACAAGAACAAAACAAAAAAAATAACCCGCTTCTTAGGAATTTACATCCTAGTGCAGGAGTTGGTCAGATTTTTCTGTAAAGGCCCAGATAGTAAACATCTTAGGCTTGGTGGGCCAAATAGTCTCTGGTATAACAATTTAGCTGTGCCATTTTAGTGAAATAGCAGCCACAGACAACATATAAATACATGAGTGCAGCTGTGTCCAATAAAACTTTATCTACAAAATAAGATGGCTGGTCAAATTTGACCTGTGGGCCATAGGCTGCTGAGTCCCCTCCTAGTGGCTTATCAAACACTTTTCCTAAACCTTGTAAGAAAATTAATTACAAGATATTTTGCTTAAATGACCCACTAAAAAGTTTGTTTCATCATTTCCATTAAACCAAAATTAAAAGTGTATTCAACTGTTTCTCATCAAGACAAAGAGATACAGCAACTCAACTTTGAGAGCTGCCCTTTGAGAGTAGATATAAGAAGAAATCTGTTTATGCCTAAAGATTCATGCTCATTGAACAAACTGTTTCTGAACTGCCTAATACACACACACACACACACACACACACAGAAGTATATATATATTTAAAGATAGGCTTTCTCTGTCACCATGCTGGAGTGTAGTGGCGTGATCATAGCTCACTGTAACTTTGAACTTCCTAGGCTCAAGGGATCCTCCAGCCTTAGCCCCCTGAGTAACTAGGCTACAGGCACGCATTACTACGCCTGGCTTTTTTTTTTTTTTTTTTAAGAGATAGGATCTTGCTATGTTGCCCAGGCTGCTGTCAAACTCCTGGGCTCAAATCATTTTTCCATCTGGCTGTCCCCTACAGTGCTGGGATTTTAGGTGTGGGCCTCCATACCTAGCTTGCCTTATATTTCTAATGAGTGCTATTGAGGTACAAACAGCACATGTGATTATTTGTGATGTCTGAAAGGATGATTAAATGGGATTAAACATGCAGGAAATATATTAGGGGAACTGCCCATGAGGAAAAATTGGGAGGAAGACAGAGGAGGTTTGGAGAGGCTTCAGACTGGGATGCTGGTCTAATTGCAGGAAAGAGGAGAGGGAAGGAAGAAGAGTTGGGTGGAAGTCTTATCCCTCAAGGCAGCCATGCAACAGTTCTAGCAAGGCTGATGGAGAGCCCCTAGCCAAAGTCATGTGTCAGTGGACTTGTACAGCTCCCAGGAGCAGGCCTACATATCCCTGCCACAATGAGTGGAAGTGACTGCTGGAAATTGTGGTCTCTGCACCAACACAGCAGTGGATTTCAGAGCACAGCCATTGGCGAGCAGTGGTCAGTTATACTTCCCACAGTAGGAGACTGGAAAGGTACATCTTTAAGGCTGTGAGGAAGGGCTCCACAGATCATTAATTTGACTGAAAGTTAAGAAAGAAATGACTTAGAAGTGTTTTGCCACATTAACTCAAACTCATGAAGGTAAAGACTGCTTGTTGCATTCTAATAGGACCCATTAAAACATCTTACATAAGGAAGCACCCAAAGGCAGGAGTGATTGTTCATGTCTGTAATCCAAGCACTTTGGGAGGCCAAGGCAGGTGAATTGCTTGAACCTATGAGATCGAGACAGGCCTGGGCAACATAGCAAGACCTGGTCTCTACAAAAAATAAAGAAGTTAGCTGAGCATGGTGGCACACACCTGTAGTCCCAGCTGCTCGTGAGGCTGGAGTGGGAGGATCACCTGATACTCGAAGGTTGAGGCTGCAGTGAGCCCTGATCAGTCACTGCACTCCAGCATGGGTGACAGAGTGAGACCCTATCTCAAAAAATAATAATAAATAATAATAAGGAAATAAACATAGGATGGTACATCATCTACCTTATAGAATTAATTATTATTATTAAATAGCTAATATATGTAAAATTATTTAGAACTGAGCCAAGCATGGATTATTAGAGGTAAAATTTAAGGTGATTTGTTTGTCTGTTAATTTCCCCCAAAACCAAATTTGCCTGAGAAAGAAGTGAGACATAGAATGACACTATAGGAAGTGACATGAATAATTCCTCAAACAAACCCCTTCATATTGTACTCTTGGAAAGAGGAACTTGAAAGCAGAGAGATATTGGTACAAACTGATAACAGAGTGAGAAAAACACTGCAAGCCAGACTAAGGGGGAAGGAAAAGGCATGGTAGTGGTTTCTAATCATTGCCACAATGGCCAGCAGTGTTACTCAGGTGTGGTCATTACTGGTATCTTTCCTGATCATGACACTTTTTTGAGCACAGGAGGATCTTAAAATGTTATGGAGTGAACCTGTGGCTTTCCATGTTTTGTTAAGTTGTAAATCTAAAAGGTCAGCAGAAGACTAGAAAGCAATAAGTTAATTATTTTATAACATAATCCTGTGAAAGCTAGGGCACTAAAATGTATTGGAAAGACATTGTCATGAGTTCCTGAAATAAACTGAGGACCTGAAGTCAGTTTTAGGAAAAGCAACCCTTACCAGTGTGAAGCCATGTTAGATGAATATAGGAAGAAAACCATGAGAGCATACCTGGATAGCACAGAAGGATCTACTGGTTTATAAATGCTTATTATAAATGAATAGAGTGTATGGAGGTTAAGAAATAATTCAGATTACTTTTGTAAACTTGGCTCTGAATCAGGATTTGAGTTCACTTGAGTGGTTATGTCTAAGCAGAACATGTCCTGTTGCAATAGTTCAAATAAGTAGCACGAGGGTATACATTTACATATAACAAGTTTGAAGCATCACAACTACAAATAGCATAGGCAATTGGAAGACATGAAAATGAAAGGGAAAAAACATATAGGCTTCCCTTCTTAAGGCAGGGGATAATTTGAGCCATTGTTGTCCTTTTCTACTTTCCTCTTATTGCTACTCGTGATGGATTTGTGATTTTGGAAATGTTTTCTGGGTTTCAGCTATCTTAAAATTGTTCTCGCTGTATCTAATAAACTTTCGTTGGTCTTTAATAGTAAGTTTTAGCTGCTTCATATAGGGAGTAGTGATTCTTTTTCATTGAATTTTCTGTACCATTTTCAATAAAGTACACGTCTTCTGACCTTAAGGATGCAGAACAATTTATCTCTTAATACTTTACACAGCATGCATCTTAACAGTTTGGAGATTAACATACTGACAATGGGACATTTTTTTCCCCACAACTCCAACTCCTAGGTAGAAAGAGATCAAAAAACAACCCAAGGCACAATGTTTTAGGGGATAAAAAAATTAAACAAGACCCTTCCATGTGTTCTATAAAAGTTATTGTAATAGAAACTTATACACATTTCAAATATGCAATTAAGTAGGATATATTGTGCATTTGTTTTTGAACATGAGAATATTTTGTAGGAGAGGGGGAGCATTCTGTTCTAATAAAATAAAATAAATAATACAGTCACATTATTTATACCACAAGAAACCAGGGTGCATATATTATCAAACTTACTGTGACAATGAATGATTAGACAAAGTCTGGTAATTTTCAGGGACAATATGTAGTTCCACCCATCTCCCATGTTCATCTGATGCTGATGGGCAGCAAAAAGTATTTTCCAAAGCTCATGTGAATCATTGCTCCAATGTAGTCAATACTTAAGTTCTTATTCAATTAGTTAATTATTAGTGTTACTATCAAGGGGGATAGAAAAGAAATGAGTATCCTGGAGTTTGAATCCCAGATTTTATACACTAGCTGCATGAATATGAGAAATCACTCTAGCTAAAAGATCTATCTGCTCTAAGTGATTTTCATAAAAACCATTTCTGCAGGGGAAGTTATATAAAATGTTTTATCTGTATCAATTACCATTGCTATTTTTCTTTAAATACCAACCTATCTGTGATGCCAATAACACAAATGAAATAAAATAGAAATCATGTTGCACCTTATTTTTGAATGTATATATTTCAGCTTTCATGTCAGAAATCAACTACGTTGGGATAGAATCATCCCTTGGGTTTCAGAATGGTAACTGGAATAATGATTTTCATGGCTAAAAGGGAACAAAGAGACAATTAAAAATGACAGTCATCAAAATGATAGTCATCAAAAATGATATTTGCTATTTACCAGTAAACTATGATGGCGTGTTTGTGACAGTGGTGATGAAAGGGCATCCCTAGTTTTTACTCGGTGCTCAAATAAGTACGTCATTGGCCTTAATAGGTAGATATATGTATATACACACATATTCCTGATAGCTTCATTTGGAATTTTCCTTTCTATCTGCTGAATGCAAAAACCATCTGCAGGTGCCCTTATGGCTACAGCATTACCAGAGACAAAACAAAACAGGTCAAAAATGCAAAACAAAGACACCAATCTGACCCAAATAGCTACTTTGTTTGACACATATCATATCACAGTTGGTAGCTGCAGTACTTATTTGAATTTAAACATTGATGAGGTCCTTTGCTGGCCCTGTTTTTGCAAACATATGCAAAGCTAAATATACCAACCCTCATTAGATCAAAAGAAACACGCATAGCATGTCAGGCAGTCATTGTTGTTATTACCAATAAACAAAAATGTATGTTTCCCTAATCACAGTGCTGAAATGTGCTCTGTGTTTATGGAGCAAGCTAAAGAAAAAAAATCTTCCTGGTTGAGTCTGTGGACTCTGGCCCTGGGGGTGTACCTGGGTCTCAACATCTGTCAGCTTTCTGGTCTGCTCTGCAGTCTGAGACAGCAGACTGGTTCCTATCTCCAGCATGGTAGCCGTGTGGTTCTGAACTGCATTCTGCTGTATCTGGGCCATCTCCGACTTCATATTTTCCACAATGTAATTCTCAAGCTGCAAGAGATAAAGGACAAAACATCACATTATAAGCAAAGCCTCCCAGTTGGGGCCTGTAATATTTACAATGACAAAACAAGACACAGCTGGCAAATCAGCCATCTGGCGGGGATCCTCTGCATCTCTGGGAGTTGGAGAAATGGGAGCAGAGCACACAGGAATCCAGTTGTCAATAAATTCCTAATATACTGATAATATATTTATAATAATCCCAATCATAATGACAATTTGCACTTGGATCACACTTTCTCATTGTTGACATTATCCATTTAGCCTTTATAGCAAAGATGCATCACAGTCAGCTTTATTGTTCTGTTTCTTTTATAGATGAAAAAATAGAATCAGAGAGGGCCAGTGATAAACCCAAGGTTGTTCAGCAAGAATGCAGCCAAATTCCCATACTAATTTAAATCGAATTATTGGTGCTCTAGTTTTTCCATTACACCATACTGACCACTTATCTCAGAAAAATTCAGCATCCTGCTTCCATTTTTGTAATGATAAATGAAAGATCACACTGCTTTGGGGGAATGGGATGAGGAGAGGGAGGAAGGATGATGTCCAAAACAAAAACCTTTAAAGGAATATTAAAATATAGGCAATGATGTATGAAATGAGCTTCAAAGCCTGAGAGGTGGCTATAATCATTCTCTGTGCTCCTTCACAAGCTCAAAAATAGGACTGAAAGTACAACCCATATAGCAGCATTTCCCCTTCTTGCTTTGGGTAATATTTAGTCCTTTATGGTGCCATCTTAGAGAACAGTATAGTGCTAAAATAAATGGTGCCATAGGAACCATGGAGAATTATGAGGTGACTTACTGTAAGGGAGGCTATGAGGTACCTGGGAGAATAAAGCTGAACATATCCATTATTTGAAAAATACAAAAGAAACCTGTACCTCCCTGTCAGTGCACTTAATTCCTCCACCACTGTGTGATCACTACATTTTATTACTCAATTACACATATAGGGAAATTGCATCCTAGAGAAGTCAGGTCCAAGGCCACACACCACAAAAACAGTCAGACTTGGACTTGAGCACTGAAGTCCTTAACTCTCATACCAACACTTTCAACCACTTGATAGCTCTGCCAAGTCGTGCTTCACAAGCCGGGTTCCAAATCATTAACAGCTACGTGATTTTTACTGATTTAGTGAACCATAATACATCCACTATTTCATAATCCATTGTAAAATTATTATCATGTAATAAATATAGTCTAAATGTAAATTCCCCTTTGTAAAGCTTTGGCAGCTCACTTGCTAACATCATCCCTTGCTTATTTCTATTTATCAAACACGAATCTGTCCCATGCTAACGAAAATGAGTTTTCAATCAAACTCATATTATTATTAATACATCCTAAATTCATTCTTGGTCAATATAACATAATTCCCGTGCATTCTTTTTCCCCCAAATTAGACATAGGAGGAAAAAAAATCCAACCTATAAAAGTTTATTATAAAACAAATATAAAATATATTAGAATAAATCTCTGAAAATTATCAAAATGTGAGGCCTATAGGCCAAATCTTGACTTTACTCCAATTGAACCAACATATTTAAACAACAAGAGGCAAGTAGAGAAAAAGAGGGTATGACAGCATAATAAAAATCTGTCATTTAGGATTCCACATCCTATGTTCCCTTTTTCCTAATAGCATTCCTTAACTTTCTTTTGGGAAGTTATCTTTTTGCCCTTCAGAACAAATGCTTCTGGTAGAGTTGTCCCACCCCAGCATCACGAATGAGTACAGGTTCTAACCTGGCAAGTCAGAATGTTCTGCTCTTACTTCATAAGTGTGAATTGCTCAAGAATGGGAAGACATCACAAGAAAGGCCATTAGCCTCAGTTCTGAAATTTTATCAAACTCGTTTACAAAATAACTTTGTTTTCCTCTGTGGTTAATAAGCTGGTGACATATGCCCAATACAGTTGATGCCCGATTTTGCCACCACAAAACCAGAGTCACCCAAGAATGAAGCTGACTCAGAAAGACAGATGTTAGATAGGGAGATAGATAGATAGATAGATAGATAGATAGATAGATAGATAGATAGATAGATAGATAGACAGATCAATCGATCTATGTACATACATAGATACCTGGATGCATACATAGATAGACACAGAGTCAGGTGATACCTTTTGAGCACCTGGACCTAGCTTTATTTTTAGCTAGTTCCACCCTTGGACATTCCGTCGTAAGTTGCATGATCTAACAGTCTCCCATTGAGCAGCCAACCTTTTTTCCCCTTCAATCACATTGATTTAGGTTTTTAACACAACCAAGATTTTAGATCTTTACCTTTGATCAGTGTTTAGCAGAAGAAATTTCAGGTAGGAAAACATTAACAGTATGTTCCTCACTTTTCCAAGGAATTTGAAGTTATACATAAGTGTATGCATCTTAAAAAATTATAGATATGTCTCCATTATAAAGATAATAGCTATCACTCATAGCTGACAGTTATCAATTGCCTACTATGCAACAGGCACTGAGCTACATGTTTTCCTTTTATAATCACACTTAAAACTCACAATTATGTATGTTATAGTTGCTGTATAGATGAGACTATTGAGGCACAGAAACCCCCAAACAACTTGCTCAAGAACAAGCAAGAACTCAACTCGCAGCTCCAAAAGCCATGTTGTTAACCTCTAACTTATTTAGCCTATAGCACTGCTTCATTATGCTATGCATTTTATTATGTAGCTCTTAAAGCTTGAGTGTTCATCAAAACTATGTGGGGAGAATTTTAAAATGCAGATGGAGGTACAAAACACCAGAAATCTTTAAGGTCATGTACTGGGATACTGTACATTTTATAAAGCTTCCCAATGTAATTCTTATTCGGGCAAAGAATCAGTGCATCTCAAAGTGTGGTCCATAGAATAACTGCCTGTATGAGACCTGCTTGTGAATAGCCATGAAATGAGGAGTTTGCACTAGGATGCAAATTGTCTATGTCACTAAGCACACTGTTTAGTTCGTTCACTTGATGTGTATATATACAAACACATATGCAAGACTTTCTCAATGAAGAAAGTGATGCTCTAGTTTATATTCTGGTGCAAACTTCTTAACATATTTCCTAAATGACAGCAATGTCCTTGAGTAACACTGATTTAAACCATCAAATTTACTTTGAAATATCAGATTCCCTGCTTATTGAGAAATCTGACTTTCTATGCAAATTTTCCTCCTGAGAGAGTTCACTCATCAGTGAACTCCAATACAAGATCTTCTTGATAATTGTACATCATTTTCTTATGCCGTTGGTTAGCAGGAGTCTGTTCCCAGAGTTTGACTTGCTCCAGGTGTAATAATAATCATGTAGCCTAGTCTTCACAGGGAGGACACCCTCAGCATAGGTGGCTACATCAAGGTTCAGTCTTTTTGTATCAGCTGTTGACCATTTAGTATTATTGTGCTTTCTGTAACTATAAAGGTTGACACCAGCAAAGCAAAGTAACTATTTCATGCTAGCATTCATCGCAACCATAAAGTGCCTCTCAGTTCTGCTGACCCTGTTGTAGAAATAAAGTAAGTCTCCAACCTATACTAAAATGCTCATTTAGGCTGCCATGATGAGTAGCATGAATATAGCTCTAGTTAATTATTTTTTAATCAAATGGGGCTGCCTTCTTCAGGAGTAACTGCCTTTTAATGCAAAATCTAATGGTACACTTAAGTAGCAAGAACCAGATGTAGTTGATTTAAAGGCTGAAGCAGAAGGCAGAAGTCAAATACACAATGTGTGATTAATAAGGAGGACTGCTTTCATCTTATCTCTAAACATTCCTCTGCAGATCTATAACTGTGAAATCCATCTTGATGTTCCATAGCAGCCAGGTTCAGAAAAGATTTGTAACAAATTTGATTGTCTTCATATATTCGCTACTGGTTTTAAAATATGTTTACAGAAAATGACAGCTACTTTAAGGTTCAATATTTTATAAACGTCTAAGATGTGAATTTTAAGCTTAGAAGTTGCTGATCACAAGAGCTAATGAGTTATAATGTAGGAGTCTCTAAATCTGAATCATAAAATTATTTGAGTATACTGCCATGCCAGAGTTTTATAAATTATTGGCCAAAATACTAGGAAGAGGATTGTAGAATTCGATTTGAAATGAAATGACAATAAATGATGACTTTCAAGGAAAAAAAATGTTGCATTTGTAAAGTGATTTAATATTTGCATAGCCTTTGTACACATTGTCTGACTTGATCCTTATACCAAACTTACAAGGAGAGAATTGATTCCATTTTATAGTTTAAAAATTTGAGGCCTTCAGTGACTTTGTAGAAATCAAAGAAAAGTCAGACATCAAAGAAAAATCTCAACTCTATCTTCTGATGTTCTACTAGCCTCAGATTTGTGGGGAGTGTTCTGTTACTGGACTAGCTGCCTGGATGATTGGTTGATAATTTCAATTTTAGTCAGCTATTGCATGTTCATCATTATAATATAACATAATATATTATAATATTTATTCCTTTGAGAAAAAAATGCATCATTAGAGGGTAATTACTTTCACTTGGCTTCACCATAGTGGCGACCAAGTTAATTTGAGGTGGGATGAGAACCCCTAGGGCCAGGTATGTGGAAAGCTTACTTTGCCAGTACTTTTAATAGAAGGGAATCATTAAAAACTCTCTCATTAGTTCTTACCTTTTTTTCTTAGTAACGTAAGTTTATTTTGTTCTGCTCATTCTATTTTTTGCCAACCATTGTAAAATATAATACCAGGAATAACAATAATACACAAAGCCTCTACAAAGGCTAGATATGTACCAGCTTTTACAAATACACAGTTCATTGAATCTTTAGAACAATCCAGGTACTGTAAGTATTATTTTCCTCATTTCACTGATGTCTAAACAGAGGCTCACGGAAGTTAAGTAAATCGTCTAAGATCACACAGTGGGTTGTTGGCAGAGCTGGTATGTTGCTTTGAGGCTAGATTTCCCAGTAGCTCCATTCTGAAGGAATGTCACTCATCAAACGCAAGCATATTATTACCAAAGTTAAAAATAAAATCTGATAATATGCTATATTCCTGCACAATGTATGTAAAAATGAAAGCTACAGAAATGATGAGGTGAAACTTGTTCAAAGATTGATCAGTTTTTAATGTATACATTTGCATATTGATTGATGGCTGTACTATCTTAGGAGGAAATATTACCCATGGTGAGAAAGCAAATATCCGGTCAGCTGTATGAAAAGTCTTAGTGTTAAGTAGGCAAAGAAAACATATTTTTAAGAAGGTAATATAATCAGCCATTTGTAGTTCTCTCATAAATCGCATACCCCTGTCTTTTGCCCAATGAGCAGGGGAGAATTGATGCTATCATTCTCCGTCATGAGAGAGAATTTTGGGAGAGCTTTTACTAGACTCTCAAAACCCTTGGGGGCTTCAGGTTCATGAGAACCAAAATCTGTGTGAGATTATGACATGTCTTGTATGTGAAATGCATTCTGTATCATTTCACTTCAAGAGACCACTTCAAAGGGTCTCTTAAACCAGAGCATATCTTAAAGCACAAAGAATATAATTTCTCCATGTAATTCTTAAGAAAATAACATTTTAAACCCTATAAAAATTGACAAAGGCATTGCTTGCTTAAAATATGGTGCAGATTAAATGGACCCTCATTGGATGTTGGTGCATATGGTATCACTCAGTTATGGCAAAACAACCATGAAATAAAGCAAAAGGGTAAATATGGGAAAGCAATAAAAAGGTAAAACAATGCAAAAAATGCCTTAAATGTTGATGGTTTTATCTAATCTCATTGTTCCATAAATCAATGGCAATATTGAAAATGCAACTATATCTAGGTTTATGGCCTTATTTAAAAAAAGACAGCTGAAGCCAAGTATATTATTTTCAGGGATTTCTATTCTAAATCTCCCAATGCACTATTTCTTTTATGAAATGGAGAAATATAATTGTCTTTTTAGACAATAGATCTATTTAGCTAACATTTAAAATGGTTTCTGTACTGATACACATGCCATGGATCCCATTTCTCATTTTGATATCTGAAAGGATATTTACTATTTATGGAAGAAAGAAAACCATTAGTACAAGAGAGCTGAAAGAGGCATTAAATATTATGAGCTCCAAGGATCTCGTTTTATAGATGTGGTGACTGAGGTTCAGAGAGGTTATAGAAAGCAAGGTGAAACAGCTAATCAATGTCAGATGTCAGGTCGTGGCCCCTCTGTGTGTGGGAAACCCAGGCTCACATCACTAGGCTGCGCCAACAGCAATGACTGTCGGTATCTTAGACCCACCCAATAGTTCTTTTCCAATTCCCTGGTTCCTGCTACTTGCTTTGCCTTTGTTGACTCCTGATTTGGATCTCCCCTTTCGCCATCTCATGCTCCATCCACTTTAGGGGTCTTGACTTCCTTTGCTGGACTCTGTTCTTGCTTCCTACCATTGATGCCCATCAGCTGCCCCCTGGTCACTGAGCTTCAGCAACCACTTGATTGTTTTCCTTCAGAGGCATCACCTCACAAGTGGCAAAAAACAGAACTAAATTCTAAAATTAGTTCAGGCTTATTACCCTCTGTGTCAGTTCAGTTTAGTCTTAGCATATATGTGGTAAGTGTGTGCTGTGTACAAAGCCTGGTGCCAAATCCTACAAGTACAAAGAGTTGAGTCTAGTAGGAAATAGAAACATGTGAATGAGTCATTTCAACAGAGTTGGTGAATGGAGTCTGCCTCTGACTATGTTTCTTTCTGTAAATATTCTTTCTGCTTGATAGGGAGATGCCCTCAAATACTGATACTAATAATGTCCGTGGATGTTTGTTACTCAGCCTCCAAGGGAATAGTAGCAACATCCCATTGAGGCATATGTAGAAGCTATCAAGGGCAACCCAGAAAATCCCACAGGAACAAATTCTCCTGCCATTGCTTTTTTTGGTAATGATTCTTGTGGGACCACATATTTGTGGCTGCTGAAAGTTGCCAAAGTCATTTACATTGCTCCCAGAGTTGGGCCAGGACCCAGGAAAGTCATTCTCTCTTTGTATAAGCAAATGTCTCCTGTGCCAAAACACGTTTTACTAACCTGGCACCTCTCTTCTACACCTACCTTCTCACGCTAGTAAAATGTCAGAGTCATGGAACCTCAAGCATATCAGTATGTCTGCTTAATTTTTCCCTTTACCTTTTTTTAAAAGGCACATGGCATATAAAAAGCACATTCAGCCTTGAGTCAGGATATCTGGATTGTAATCCAGGTACTATCATTGATATACTCCATGAATTTGGAGAAGTCACTTAAGCAATTTGGGTTTAAGTTCTTCATCTATGAAATAAAGGGCTGGATTCGATCATTTCTAACGACTCACAAAGCTCTCAAACTCTTTGATTTAAAACTTCCTTTATAAAGTACAAGAGTCTATAAGGTTTGAATTTTAATTTGTTATTGAAAATTGAAATCTGAATGTATATATCCATAAAATATAACATACATATCCTTAATGGCAGTAACAAAACAATGATACTAGAAACAACGGCAAAGCCCTGGACTGGATCATGTCTCCATAGCAGGCACATCTGTTTTAAGATAAAGAGCTAGAATCTCTGAATTGCTTAATCCCCAGGCACCATTCTGTCCCAAATATATTCCTTGTCTTTCTCCAACACAACTTGGCTTTGTGTCGATGATTGTTATCACAATGAATGGCACCATTACCACCTATCTGTTTATCCAAGCCACAGGGAATCACCTTGATTAGTCTTTTCCTTCTTTTTCTATATTAAATCCACACCAGATTGTGTTGCTGGTTTGTTTGTTTGTTTGTTTGTTTGTTTTTGAGAGGGAGTCTCACTTTGTCACCCAGGCTGGAGTGCAGTGGGGCGATCTCAGCTCGTTGCAACCTTCGCCTCTTGAGTTCAAGTGATTTCTGGCCTTGGCCTCCCGAGTAGCTGGGATTATAGGCACAAGCCACTTAGACACAGGGTTTTGCCATGTTGGCCAGGCTGGTCTTGAACTCCTGACCTCAGGTGATCCACTCGCCTGAGTCTCTGAAAGTGCTGGGATTATAAGCATGAGCCACCATGCCCCGCCGGCTGCCGTCTCTTGAAGGCTGCCTAGGTCAATCCCTCTCCCACTTCCCTCTCTCCCTACTAATATCACTTTATACTCACAGTCACTGACTAAGGTCAGACTCTCATTTTTCTTCTGGATTTGTTAATGGCCCCATAACTGGTCTCCTGACTCCAGACTTGCCTCTTCCAATCCATCATCCATGCCATCGCCAGTGGGATCAATCTAAAGCACAGATTTGGCTTGTCATGTCACTGCTCAAACTCTTTCAGTAGCTTCTACTACCTGCAGATAATGTCACAACACTGTATTTGTTATAGATGATTCTTGACAATCTGGACCCTGCTTCTCCCACTCTACATGTACTTTATGCTCCAGACACACCAAATGACCACAATATTTTCATTTCACTAAGCACACACTCTTTTTGACTCATGTCTTTGCATATGACTTTGCTCCAACTGGAATGCTTCTTTTCCCCTTCATTCTCCCTTTTCTTGGGCTAGGTCCTATTTTTCAAAACTCAGTTCAAGCTTTTCCTCCTCTAGGAAGCCTCTCATCAATCTTCTCTCCGTAATATCCTTCCTTTCTACTTCTAGAGCATACTGTGCCTCTGTTTTTCATAATAGCCTTGCTCACCACACTTCCTTTCTACTTCTAGAGCACACTGTGCCTGTTTTTCATAATAGCTGTGCTCACCACCCCAGTACAAGTTCCTTAAGTACAAGCACTACCTGGTTCAACTTGGTATCACTTCCTTTCACTGCCTGGCACATAATGGGGCCTCAATACCATTTTGATAAATAATTTAATGCATAAATGAATTTGTGTATGAAAATACTGAGTCTCCCATTGTGAGTTTAGCCTAATTCCATTTGTTTCTCTAAGTAAGAAATATCATATTAGCAATTATCAATGATCCCCTTTTGAATGGCAAAGGAACCAGGGTAAATGATGTGAAAGTACATAGATCTGAAGACAAATATCCTCACTTTGTGGACCACATAACCCCATCTTGTCTTACCATGTCTTTCTACTTTGCTGTTCCCAATCATCTCGCCTATGAGTCATTGTTTAAATCAAGTAAAATCGATGAAACACATTGAAAACTAACCATGTTTTAATCATTGCTCCATACATAAAAGCAAAAGAAGTAAAACTTAACGCTGTTCATTGAAATGGCTTATAACATAAGCATGCTACAAATGCTGGACTGAAGGTACCAATGTCCTGCTTGCCTTCCTGCCTGCCTGATGGGTAGAATAAAGAAAGGAACAAATCCTCACAGTGAGGGAATCTAGTAAGTCTTTCTAGAGGCAGTCCCAAAGGAATATAGAAGGAAGGGCATACATTTCTTCTGTCTCCCTTAATATTAAAAAAAAATTGGCCTTATGATCATGATACCGCATTCTGGCCTAGGCAACAGAGTTAGAGCTTATATCTGAAAAAATACAGTCTGGAAAAATTGAGGGCTAGGGGTTAAGAAAGGACTCTGGGAAGACTTTGACAGCATGCAAGGAGCTGTGCTTGCTTAGGCAAGATGACTCTCCTGCCTACCTCCTGAAATGTGCTTCTTGGGAAATCAAGAGATAAATCAGCAAGCAGCAAGAGCATGCCATTGGTGCCATACCACATACATGGGGCAAGGGCACAGCATCAGACTTTTAATATGAGATTCATGTAGAAGGTAAAGACAGATAATTTCTGTGCACTTTACCATATTTTCATGTAGAAGTCAAAGACAGATAACTTCTGTGCACTTTACCATATTTTCAGACACACTAAGCATAAAGTTTACCCATTTAATAACATATATAAGAGCATATGTTGTATGTACATATGTACATACATACAAATACCTCTGCACAATTATGCTCTTGGACACACATATATTTCCCTATTCCCTACATGTGTCCAGTTCTACATTCATACTTTGTAGTTATATTCATTTCATTGCAGTTTATTTTCTTAAAGATTCATTTAAAATAACTAACGCATCACTCATCTTTGAATGAGGCATATTTGATGTAAAATGTAATCACTTTAGATAATGCCCATTAATCTGTCATGGACAGCTCCAGTATTCTGCCTAACAACCCAGAAATCTTTTTTCCAAATTCTAAATTTATACTTAGATGACAGAAGAATGGAAGAATTACAAAGCAACTTGGTATGCATTGTTTTTACAACAATAAGAGGGATCTTTTTTTAACTAAACAAGATATTGTTTCAAACAAAATTGCAAACATGTCTCCCTTTACTGTAATGCTTTTTACTTTCTTGCTTATCTGAAATGCAATTTAACCCCCTGCATGCTACACAAAATACATTCTGTTTCACTTAAAAAGAGAAAGCTTTGACATTTGAACTATAGACCACCCCAGAAGCTAGTAGGTTGTGAGGCATTGATGGGGTAAAAGGTTCTCCAGTAGACAATTCTTCTAAAAAACATTTTCTGCAAACCACACTTTTTTCTCCTCTGACAAATGACAACGATGCAAACACATAGCTTAAATGATGATCCTCTAAAGGAAATCTTCTACATTAAATGAAACATTACAGGACAGATCATGAAATTTAAATACCCAGCAGATGATATGAGATACTCAGGAACAGAAGTTTGAAAGCCTTAATAATTAGGGGATTTACAGATTTTTCAGGAATACCATGACTAGGTAGAAAATTGCCATCATTTTACTCTGGTATTTTGTATGAAATTGGACGGTATTAACACTTAAAATCAAATATCTTTCAATAAAACCTCGTCACTATTCAACACTCTGACTTTTTAGGCTGTTATTACTCTTTCATTTATGCTACTTCTTTTCTTGCTTACAATGAAGCTGCTTTGTTGGTCGTCTTTCTCTTCTGAAATATCTTGTTTGTGGGTTTTTAAAATTAATTTTCTTTCATCTGCTTAAAGTAAAATAAATGATAAAAGTGTGTGTGTATATATGTATAATGTGTGTATTTTCTCCCACAATATAAGATTACTCAATGGAACATATAGTAAGTTTGTACAGGCATAAAACTGTCGATGTCATTGTATAATAAACATTCCAAAGCATTGTGTGTGAGGTTCAGCTAATTTTTTTCTGTGTGTATATATGTATAATGTGTGTGTTTTCTCCCACAATACAAGATTACTCAATGGAACACATAGTAAATTTGTACAGGCATAAAACTGTCAATGTCATTGTACAATAAACATTCCAAAGCATTGTGTGTGAGGTTCAACTAATTTTTTTCTGAATAATATTTGTTGAGTAGTTCTTATTTAAATTACCCTTAGTCCAAGTATTGGAAGAATTACTAGGATAGAAAAAGTCATTCAAAGCGTAAGAAAGGGATAATGATTGCTGACATCTTATAAATGCAATACAATCCCTATTTTTTTCTCACTTTGATCAAAGGACTACAGACAGTGGGCATTGTTTCATCTTTTGACAAAAGCCATTTTGGTGCCCTGGTGATGCTTGTTACATCCCAAGTGCTATTCGATGAGAGACCAAATTAGCATTACAATGAACTAGCTTCTCTGAGAATTAACTATACACCACAAGAGAATGAAACAAAGCATGAGTAACTGCGAAAATACCTGCTCTCGTGACTACACGTATTGCCAGAGGAGTTTTGTAAAAGTCAGTTTTAAAGACTCATTAATCTAGTTTTGGCAGCTGTAGATCACCTCCCAGTGTTCCTCCTGATTTAGTCCCCATCCCCAACAAGCTGGGAGCACTGGACACTTTATATATTCATTAACTGAAAGAAGCCTAGGCTAATTTATTGGAAAGTCTAAATCCTGAGTTCGTATGATCATGAAATGTGGATAATAGAGACCAGAAAGCTGCCGTACCTACTTAACAGACATCACACTTTGACATATTTATTTTGGATGTTTTCATTTTTAGTAAGAAATAAATTACTACATAGAAAATTAAGGTGCCTCCTGTTCCACAATCAGAATATAACCTTTATTCTGAAGTTGATGTGGGCTTTTACTCCTTAGGTTTACATTGAAAATAATATACTGTCTAGTACATTTTCATGATGTACAAAAATGTTACCTTATTGCATGATTTCTTCATTCTCTTATTTTTAAATCAATATTATGTTTTTGAGACTTAGATATATTAACAGTATTGTTTTACTATGAATTACAGGACTGAGTTAGATTTAGTAATTCTAACTGCTAATAAAACATTCTCATATCCCAACGCCTGACTTACTCTGAAGAGAGGAGTCCAATGTCTTTCAGATTCCTGTTAACCCTGAGTTCTAGCTCAGACACAAGAAGAAACAAATTGTTTCTCAGACTCTCACAAAGCCCCCAGGGTCTCTTCTCTAAGGATCTAAAGGAAAGCTGTGTAATGAATCTTCCCCTATTTAAATACTATATCTCAAGAATCTGAATGAATACTTTTTAAATTTGGCAAACAGTTATTTCCCAGAGAGAGCAATTAGGGGGTTGAGAAAGAAAGGAAACAAGTTACCAGAACTAAAAATTGATTCTATAGTTATTCTCAAACATAAATTACTACATTAAGAGTTTAAAATAACCATGACCACAATTATAAAGACAGCTCTCCCAACTTCCTAGCAGCATTCCATTGAATAGACTAGATAGTCTAGATTTTAAGGTACAAAGTGGCTTAAATATACCAGCTTTCCATGGCTTACAAACAAAAAAACAAAACCCTTTCTGTTCAGCATAATACACAGTATACAAAATGATATATTTAGCATGTTCTCAATTATGGTAAGTATATTCAGACACAAATGTGTATGCATTTGAAAAAGAAAAGAAATACTGAATTGTCAACAGTGCCTATCTCTGGCTGACGGGAATACAGGTGAATTTTATTTTCTTCTTGAAATGGTTTGGTTGGTTTTCTCCATTCTTTAGAAAATGAGAATTTAATTTTATATCAAGAAATAAAATAAAGAACTAGAGAAAGAAAGCAATGTGCTTGGAATGCATTCATTCTTAGTAGGAAACTTACAAACATCTGGCAGAGTTTAGTGGTGGCCTGGTTGGAGAAGTTCTAGAAAACTCTGCTGCCCTCCATAGACATTCCCCACTGGCTCAGCCAGTTTTCCTCCTCTAGTCTTGCTCCCTACCTGCCACCCCTAATTCTCTGATTTCATAAGAAGTCAAGAAAACAAACAAATAAGAAGAAATAAACAAAAGAGCCAAAACAGCTGCAAGTAGGTCTTTAACAACGGGAAAGGGCTGGGTGCAAAGCCTGTAACAATAGCCTTTGTTTTTTGAGTACTTGTTGTGGATCAGCCAATGAGGTAAGGTCTTGAGGTTCTTTCTTTAATTATTTCTCACAGCAGCCCTTTGAAATAGGTATGGTTACCATCTCAGACCAATGAGGTGGCAGAAGTGATGAGAAGTTCAGTAACATGATTATGACTACAGAACCCAAATGTTGCAGTCAATATTCAGACTCAAGTCTCTTTGATGCCCAGGTCACTCTCTTTCCACTTTATTCAGCCCCATGTTCTTGGTTAGGGCAAGAATTACAAACAGGCCGTTTGCTGCCCAAGTTCAAACAGCCAAAGTGTTTTGACTAGCACATTATTTTTAAAATATGGTTTCAAGCCTTTAACAAGAGTATGTAATCTCTAGTTATCCACAGCCCATACCTCTCTTGGATATAAAACTTCTGGTCCTTTTAGCTATTAAGGTGAGTTGCCCAGATCCTAATGGCATTTGAGTTGCCATCAGTAAGAGGGAAATGAAGGCATCTAACATTTGATGATCACCGTCAGGCAGTAAAATAGTCTTCGTATACTTGTCATCCTTGTAAAAATACAATGAAGAGTCCCCCTCACCACTCTCATGCTTAGAAATACTGAAAGAATGATTGAGTCAACATGTGGTAAGACATTTGAGGCCTTTGTAAGCCCAGCAAAAATATGAAACATAATTATTTTATATGACAAGGTGACTTATTCTTTCCTCAGCTCCATAGTGACACGCTATTTATGGCCACATTAATTATCCTTGCTGAAAAGCATTAACATTTGCTTTCATTTACTCAACCAAAACAGAGACATCATCTTCACATGTCATATGGATTAGTATCATGTTTGTTCTCCTGTTCATTACACCATAATTCTTTAAAATAAGCACAAATATCAAGAAAATATGGATTCTAACATTATTATATGCACATTAAAAACATATTCTCATAGAATGAGCTCTAATATTATGATTTTTTTAAAGTTTACCAACAAAATCCAATCAATATTCAAACAAGCCATTTTTCTTTGGGAAATAGTGTTTTGTTCTTCACTAAACTAAAATATGTTGTACTGTAAATTGAACCTGCTGAGCTGAAATAATTTTATCTCAAAAATCTTTTAGTCGTTAAAAGCAAAGTTATGCTTAAAAAAATTTGCAGATTGTATATATATATATTTGTATAGAATCTTAAATTGGAATATATGCAGAATATATACAGATCTATCTATAAATATAGAATATATGCATACATATGTATCTGTATATCTATATCTATGACTTCAGAATATATGTATATATTATATACCAATATAGGATATATCTGGGATGGAGTAATAGTAAATTGAAAGTGCCATATCTTATTAAGTATGTATAGAAACACAGAATGGTAGTTTAAATATCAGCAAAGACAGGCTGGGCACGGTGGCTCATACCTGTAATCCCAGCACTTTGGAAGACCAAGATGGGCAGATCACCTGAGGTCAGAAGTTTGAGACCAGCCTGGCCAACATGGTGAAACCCTGTCTCTACTAAAAATACAACACTTAGCTGGTGTGGTGGCAGACGCCTGTAATCCCAGCTACTCAGGAGGCTGAGGCAGGAGAGTCGCTTGAACTCCGGAGGTGGAGGTTGCAGTGAGCTGAGATTGCACCACTGCTCTCTGGCCTGGATGACAAGAGTGAGACTACATCTCAAAATAAATAAATAAACAAACAATAAATAAATATCAACAAAGACACACAGATACATACACATATGTAGATGTGTATATGTATTATACATTTTCACATACTTTCTTTATAAACACATTTCAATGAACATTTACTCAGTAAGTTTTATATGTGTCCTATGCTAACAGGCATTGTGTCATGAATACATAAATATGAAAAAGATGCAGTTCTTGCTTAGTCCCTGGCAAGTGAGAAAAACAAGTATATAAACAGACATTAAATTAGTAGCTGTTAAAGTAGAAATATTCTCTACAAAATTGTAAAAAAATATATTCCAAGTTTATAAAACACATGACACTTTTATTCCAGATACTCATAGAGAAGAAATAGATTTTCAAGGACTTATCAGTAAATTCAGAATTACTTAGTACGAATGTGTCTTCGAGAAATACGTACTTCATCAGCCTTTTTTTCTGTCCTGATGTGCATTCCCACCCAGGGCTGGCTGTTCTCAGAATTCACAGCTTTAATATTAAAATTGTAACATCATCATTAGCTCCAGGAAACCATGAAGCCCAAACGCCATAGATTCTAGGATCTCATTGAGGCCTTTTGCATTCTTGACTTCTTAAAGCCAATGGTTCTCATGTCACAGAGATGTGTTTAATATGAGATGTGTTATATTAAAAAGTCTAGTGAGTTTGCTAGAAAATTACCATTATATGAAGAATTATACGTTTGTTTTTCATAATTCTCACCATTTTATTTTTTTCTGTAAAAAAGGAAGAGTCAGAGAATATAAGTAATTTCCCAAAAGACATACAGTTACATGAGGCTTATCCAGTTTGTCTAGGGTTGGGTGAATCCACACCAAGCCTATCTTCTCAGCTGTAAGAATTTCTCATATCAAAAATAGAGAATCTTTGCAATCTACCTGACTTCTTCCAAAATGGGGGAAAGGTCTTGGTGAATTCCCACAGGCAGGTAGAATCCTGCGGCACGAAGAGCTATTTTTAACGTGGTGCCGTGGAGAGCTCCCAGAATGTGTCAACAGGGAACCTGAGTGCTTTTCTATTTATTTATTTTTCACTTGTCAGCCATATGAACTTTAAGGTATTTTACTTCTGTGAGATAAATATTTCTCATCAGTAAAGCCATCATACTAATTGTACCTGTCCTAAACATCTCAAAAGTTTCTTTTAATGACCAAATGAAATAACACATGTCAAAATGCTTGGTCAGTTGTAAGGTGCTATGTAAATGTCAGATACTTACTCTTTGATGTGGGTAGGTTGGAAGAAGCAGTTAGAGAATCTATTTGAAGTGTGAGATCTCTGGTGTAACTGCATATGCAGTTATCAGTAAGACGGCAATGAACAGCTAATGTTAGCCATCATATTATTGCTTTTTCAAAGTTCCGATTTATACTTACAGGAGAAGCAGCACATGCGAAGCAGTGTTTGAGAAAGAATAATAAGCTTTGGACTCTGAAAGCTCTAATCTGGCAACTGGCTAGCTGTGTGACTTTGAGCAAGTTGCTTTCCCTCTCTGTGCTTTACCTTCTGCATCTAGAAAAAGCAAAGAATAATGCACCTGCATCATAGTATTGTTTGAGGATTAAATAAGAAAAATCAAAAATATATCTAAATTGAAAAATAAAGTAACAAGCTTCAAATGGGAAGAACAGGATTAAACTTCCTCAGTGGGCATGGATGTGAGAGATGGCATTGGACAGTAAAAAAAATAAAATTAATAGGAATTTGTTACAGAGGCCTAGCTTCCTAATACTTATTAAAACTGTGACTATGAACAAGCCATTTAACTACTCCAAGCCTCAACTTCCTCATCTGTAAAGTAAATATAATAATATCTACATCAAAGCAGTTTTGTCAAGAATGAAACTATTTCATTAACTGTAGCTATAAAAATATAGTCCCCTGACTGATACTTACTGCCTGCCTAATGCTAAAGAGTTAAGCAAATCTAAGTATCTTTTCTTTTAACACTCTTTCAGGACATCTATGTACTACAGACTGGCCATAAATTCTATAGGTAATAATATCCTATTGCATTTTAACGTAATGTCAGAAAACCATTTACTGTATACATTTATTAATTTTTCCAGCCTAAAGACCTCCAGTGGACTTACTCATTTGTAATTTTTTATATAGAAAGCAAGTATCCACAAGAACGTTTTTAGTTACATGATTAAATAAAGAAGTGCTAAGCCCCTGAGTTTTATCAAATAATACAGTGGTTAATATTATTATTACTACGATTTTTTGAGACAGAGTCTCACTCCGTCACCCAGGCTGAAGTGCAGTGGTGCAATCTCGGCTCACTGTAACCTCCGCCTCCCAAGTTCAAGCGATTCTCCTGCCTCAGCCTCCTGAGTAGCTGGGATTACAGGTGTGCGCCACCATGCCCAACTAATTTTTATATTTTCAGTAGAGACAGGGTTTCGCCATGCTGGTCAGGCTGGTCTCAAACTCCTGACTCCAATCTAGCCACCTGCCTTGGCCTCCCAAAGTGCTGAGATTACAGGTGTGAGCCACTGTGCCCAGCCCGATGGTTAATATTGGCTCTTCATTGTCTTCTCATTGATAACTGTATATGCACTCACACCAAAGAATTCACATTTCTAAGGGACTTTCAAACTGCTTCTCCCAATCTAACCACACCAAAGTATAAGTATCTGTCATTTGCATATAAAGAAACATCTTGTATAACATGTGCTAGTTGTTTCAAACCTTCAAAGGGAATTTTCTCCTTAAGCAATTTTAATCCAGAAATACCTGTAATTATGATTTCAATGATGAATAGGCCATAAAGTGCTAGGCCAGCAATGAATAAAGTAAGAGACTGCAGTGAATGGAGTTCCTAGATGCCTTTCAGAAAAGTACTGTGCAGGTACGGTGTGTAGGGAGCAAGGAATGGAGGAAGATTGCAGAAGGGGAAAAATAAAAGACATTCAAAACATTATCGTTAACACAAGTACCTGAGCATCTGACTTCAAGGAATGAAGCATACAATTATTCATATTATAAAAATATTAATCACCTTATGTAGTACACAAGGGCCCAGAGTAACAATATTGCAAACATTTAAGGTTTCTATTAAAACTTCCTGATAAATTGATAAATAAACTGATAAGCTGAAGCATTTCAAGTTACTGATGATACTATCAATGCAATGGTAAGACAAGGCAAATATGATATTAGAATAAATACAAAGCACATTTATTCATATGGTTCACTACCGGAAACTCAGCAAACTTGACAATGGGCGGCCTCAAATGGTGCTCTCCCCCATGAGAAGTAGTGACTTGTTAAGACAGACTGATGCTTAGAATTTCATAAACCTCAGGGGCTTAGCACTTCTTTATTTAATCATATAACCTAAAAAGTCCTTGTGGATGCTTGCTTGCTATATAAAAAAATTCCCAATAAGTAAGTCCACTGAGATTTCTGAGTTTCCTGTGACTCTCACCATTAATGCATCTGCAACCACCATGCTATTGGGCATGAAGCAATAAGTTGTATCCTTGCCTGGGGCATGTCTTATGGTCTAACATGGAAAGGTCATGACTCTATGAGTATTGGGATTTTGTCTTTCAGTGGGATTCTAAACAGGAAAAGGCTCTCCGAAAAAGAGACATTAAAATTCTCTGCCTTCCAAAACATTCAGATAGATGCAATCACTAGAAGAGAATAAGGATGGTTCTTCTCAGGAAAAAAACATAAACATAATTAAGTCAGGTTAAATTAGTGGCTTTCTCATTTTCTTGACTGTGACCCACAGTAAGAAGTGCAGTTTTAATTGGGACAAAAAACAAATAAAATACATACACACACACACACGATTGTGCCTGTACACACTGTACACACAAATATAAATAAAAGTTTCATTAAACAATACCAAATCCAAATACATAGTAAACACTAGAACCCAGGTCTCTGACCCTCTGATATTTTTACAATGTTCAATTTTATTTCATTTCTACAAAAAGGCTTGACTCAACCCATTTTTAATTTTCCCAACTTGCTGTGGTCATAACGTTCAGTTACAAAACACTGAATTGGAAATTGATGTTCAAAAGACTATTTATTATGTTATCACTATATGCCCAGTAATGTGCTAAATAGTTTGCTCACATCATAGCATTTAGTCCTCAAACCAACCATCAGAGATGAGTTTTATTACATCTACTTCACGGACAAAGCATCTGAGATTAGAATTTAGCTCCGTTTGTGCAGACAGGAAATGGGAGATCAGAGATTGTAAATCAGTCTTTTCTAATTCTTACTCATTCAAATACTTTCTAATTCTTATCACATTATACCACCAAAAAGTCAAAAGTTGCTACCTCAGGGCAGACTAAACAGAATCTTGGTTAAATTAGCACAAAAGTATCTCTGTACAATTAAAAGAAAAAAAAAAAAACCGACAACAACTGGCAGAACCTGAAATATGTTTGCTGTGTTTTTTAAAGATCACTGTATATATGTACAATAAACTCAACATAGTTCTCCTTAGAACATAGGCTCACTTTTTTAATCCAGAAAGCTTGTTGTCATTATTTTTAAGTTAACAGTTGCAAAACTTAACTGTGTATTGTTATTTATAAACACTTCAATTAGATGAACTCAAACTAATTATTAAATCTAAAGACAACATCAGTATGATGATCAGTTTCTAAGATGGTCCAATGATCCCTGCCTCATGATAGTCATACCCCGGCGTAGTCTCCTCCTGCATTCTACCAGAGTTGATCTGTGTGATCAATAGAACATGGAAGAACAGATGCTATGCCACTTCAGATATTACATTGTAAATGGCACTACAGGTTCTATTTTGCATTCTGTCTCTCTGGCTCTGTCTCTCTGGCTCTGTCTCTCTGATCACTCACTCTGGGGAAAGTCATACTGTAAGAAACTTTATGGTGGAGAGACCCACATGGTGAGAAACTGAGGCCTTCTGACAACAATGGGGGAATAGACCCTCCAGCCCCAGTCAGGTCTTCAGAGATTGCAGTCCCTGAACCAGAATCTCCCAGGCTAAGCCATCCCCAGATCCCAAAATCTCACAAACTATATGAGATAATAAATCATTGCGATTTAAAGCTACATGAATACCTTGGAGGCATTGTAGGTTTGGTTCCAGACCACCACAATAAAGCAAATAATGCAATAAAGCAACTCATACAATTTTTTTCGTTTCGCAGTGCATATAAAAGTTGGGTTTACACTACACTGTGGTCTACTAAGTGTGCAATAGCATTATGCCTAAAAAACAGTGTACATACTTTAACTTAAAAATACTTTATGGTTAAAAAATGCTAAAGATCAACTGAACCTTCAGTGAATCCTGATCTTTTTGCTGGTGGAGGGTTTTGTCTTGATGTCGACGACTGCTGACTGATCAAGGTGGGGTGATGATTGCTAAAGGCTGGAGTGGCTGTGGCAACTTTTAAAAATAAAACAGTGAAGTTATCCATATAAATTGACTTTTCCTTTCACTAAAGATAAATTTAAAGCATGCTCTCTGTCTCTGTCTGTCTCTCTTTGATCACTCACTCTGGGGAAAGTTATACTGTTTGGCAGTATTGTAAGCACAGTAGAACTTTTTCAAAATGGGAGTCAATCCTCTCAAACCCTGTCAATACTTTATTAAAGAAGCTTATGTAATATTCTAAATCCTCTGTTTTCATTTCAACAATGTTCATGGAATGTTGGCCAAGGGTAGATTCCATCTCAAGAAACCACATTCAGAAGCAACTCCTCATCTGTTTAAGATTTATCATGAGATTGCAGCAGTTCAGTCACATCTTCAAGCTCTTCTAATTCTAATTCTCTTGCTATTTCCACCACATCTGCAGTTGCTTCCTCCACTGAAATCTTGGACCTCTCAAAATCATCCACGAGGGTTGGCATCAACTTCTTCCAAACTTGTGTTAATGTGGATATTTTGACCTTCTCCCATTAGTCACTAATGTTCTTAGTGGTTTCTAGAATAGTGAATCCTTTCCAGAAAGTTTTCAATTTACTTTGCCCAGATCCAACTGAGGAATCATTGTCTATGGCAGCTTTAGCCTTCTAAAATGTATTTCTTTAATAAGAACAGTAAGCCAAAGCTACTCCTTCATCCATGGGTTACAAGATGGATATTGTGTTAATAGGTATAAAAACAATGTTAATATTCTTGTACATCTCCATCAGAGCTCCCAGGTCACCAAATACATTGTCAATGAGTAATACTTCAAAAATAATCTTTTTGTTTGAGCAGTAGGTCTCAACAGTGGACTTAAAATATTCAGCATGCCATGCTGTAAACAGATGTTTGGTTCCATTTCTAGATCACAGGCAGAGTAGATTTAGAATAATTCTTAAGGACCCTAGGATTTTTGAGTTAGTAAATGAGTATTGTCTTCAACTTAAAGTTATGAGCTGTATTATCCCCCTTACAAGACAATCAACCTGTCTTTTGAAGCTTTGAAGCCAGGCATCGACTTTTCCTGTCTAGTTACGCAAGTCCTAGGAAGCATCTTCCTCAATATAAAGTTGTTTCACCTACATTAAAAAATCTGTTGTTTAGTATATCCACTATCATCAGTGATCTTATCTAGATCTTCTGGATAATTTGATGCAGTTTCTACATCAGCACTTGCTATCTCACCTTGCTGTTTTATGTCATGAAAATGACTTCTTTCCTTAAACCTCATTAGCTACAACCTCTGCTGGATGCAAACTTTTCTTCTGCAGCTCTCTCATCTCTCTCAACCTTCATATAATTGAAGAGATTTAGGCCTTGCTCTGGACTAGGTTTTGGCTTAAGAGAATGTCTCGGCTGGTTTTATAGTCTATCCAAACTACTAAAACTTTCTCCATATCAGTAAGAAGGTTATTTTGCTTTCTTAACATTTGTGTGTTCAATGGAGTAGTATTTTAATTTCCTTCGAGAACTTTTCCTTTGCATTCATAACTTGGCTACCTGCTTGTTGCAAGAAGCCTAGCTCTCAGCCTATCTTGGCTTCTGACATGCCTTCTTCACTATGCTTAATTATTTCTAGATTGAGCTTTAATACTACAGATGTACAATTCTTCCTTTCACTTGAACACTCAGAGACCATTGAAGGGTTATTCATTGACCTAATTTCAATATTTTTGTGTCTTTGAGAATAGGGAGGTCCATGGAGAGGGACAAAGATGAGGAAATGGCCCATTAGTGGAGAAGTCAGAACACACACCATTTATCGATGAAGTTCACCTACTCATTTGAGTGTGGTTCATGGCGCTCCAAAACAATTACAATAGTAATCTCAATGATCTCAAAGATCACCAATGGGCCAAGTGTGGTGGCCTCCCAGCTACTTGGGAGGCCAAAGTGGGAGGTTTGCTTGAGCCCAGGAGTTCGAGATAAGCCTGGGCAATATCGAGAGACTCTGTCTCCACAAAAACATAAAATATGCTGGGTGTGGTAGCATGCACCTGCATTCCCAGCCACTCAGGAATCTGAGGTGGGAATATTGTTTGAGCCATGGGAAAGTTGAGGCTGCAGTGAGCCATGATCATGCTACTGCGTTCCAGCCTGGGCAACAGAGCAAGACCCTGTCAAAAGAGAGAGAGAAAGAAAGGGGGAGGAGAGAGAGAGAGAGAGAGAGAGAGAGAGAGAGGAGAGGAAGGAAGGAAGGAAGGAAAAGAAAAAGGAAGGAAGAAAGAGAAAGAAAGAGGAAGGAAAGAAGGAAGGAAGGAAGAAAAGAAAAGTAAAGTAAAAAATAAAGAAAGAGCCAGGTGCAGTGGCTCATGCCTATAATCCTAACACTTTGGGAGGCCAAGGTGGGCAGATCATGAGGTCAGGAGTTCAAGACCATCCTGACCAACATGGTGAAACCAGCCTGACCAATATGGTCTCTACTAAAAATACAAAAATTAGCTGGGCAAAGTGGCATGTGTCTGTGATCCCAGCTACTCAGGAGGCTGAGGCAGGAGAATCACTTGAACCTGGGAGGTGGAGGTTGCCGTGAGCTGAGATCATGCCACTGCATTCCAGCCTGGGTGACAGAGCGAGACTCTGTCAAAAAAAAAAAAAAAAAAAAAGAAGGAAGGAAGGACAAGGAAGGACAAGGAAAAGAAAAGGAAAGAAAAGGAAAGAGGAAAATAATCACTAATCACAAATCACCGTAACAGATAAAATAATAATAGAAAAGTTTTAAATATAATGAGAATTATCAAAATGTGACACAGAGACACAAAGTGACCATATGATGTTGAAAAAATGGTGTCAATAGACTTGCTCAATACAGGGTTGCCGCAAACTTTTGATTTTTTTCTTTAAAAGCAGTATCTGTAAAATGCTATAAAATGAAGTGAAATAAAACAAGGTAGGCCTGTACTAAATTTCGGTATAATTTGTTAGGCAACCAATAGATAATCGATGCAAACAGTTACAGCTTGAACCTGGCAGGATACTATCTCAATAGGGTTTTTATGAATGTGTGACATGGTAACTTTAAGGCTGGAAAAGGAAAAGGAAAAAGAGAAGTAAACTAAATAATCAGTGGAATAGGATCAAAGTGCTTACTTTTAGGCTTTCAAATCAAACTATACAGTGTGGACTAGAGTCTAGTGATGCAATTTCTAAATCATCGAGACTACTAATCCCAAGCAGTCAATAAAATAACTTGTCAGCCAATCTGTGAATTTGTCAGCATCTCTTTTCACTCTTGTTCTCCCCAGGCCTCAGCTGTTTTAAAAATCACATCTCACTGGAAGTTGAATCAGAAAAAAGAAGAGCATTGACGCTCACATGTGTGTTCTGCTACTCTGTGGCTTATGGTGAAGGCTAGTTAGACTAAATTTGAAAGTTGGAAAAATTGGGCCCCATAATCCTTCTTGAATCCCCTCTCTCCTGGTTCTGGGCTTTTTTTTTTTTTTTTTTTTTTTTTAAACAGAGTCTGGCCCTGTTGCCCAGACTGGAGTACAGTGGCTCAATTTTGGCTCATTGCAACCTCCGCCTCCCAGGTTGAAGTGATTCTCCAGCCTCAGCCTCCCTAGTAGCTGGGTTTACAGGAACCTATCGCCAGGCCTGTGGTGCCAGGCATTCTTATGCTGTCTTTCAGCTGCCTAAACCCTTCTTCTATGGCATTTACCCAGGACTGCCTTTCCCCACAATAACTTCTCATTACCTTAATTCACACAAAGACATGAATGAATGGTTTCCAACTTATCGCTCTTTTGGCTGTTTTAATTTTCTAAAAGATGCTGTTTGCTCAATTAAATTCTGACTTTTTGGATCTCAGGGAGCCTTAAAAGCTAAGGTGATGATTTTATCATTGAAAATATATGTATCATACCTATGTCATAGGAACCAAAAGTGAACTTACTAGAAAAAAATGTGTTGTATGATATTAGGAGTGTTTTTCAGTTATTTATAGATTTAAATAGAAATTTTCAACTTCAAAACTATCGACACTTAGGGCAAGCTGATGTTTCACTGTGTGTGCATGTTTGTGTGGGGAAATCCATGTGTTATAGGATGTGCAGCAGAGCCTCAGTCTACTAAATACCAGTAGTGTCTCCCAGCTGTAACAACTAAAAATGTCTTCAAATATTGCCAAATGTCCACTGGGGGCAAAAATCTTGCCCAGCTGAGAACTACTGATATAAATAATTGCTACCATTTGGAGCAAGTATCTGTGTGTATTTAATAAAAGGATATAAGAAAAAAATATCAGGAAATGTGGGGTTAGTTAGGAGATGACCATAATCCTGGTGTCTCTAAAATTACAATCCATGTAACAGAACCAAATGCATTTATCTAATTCTTATCCTGTATTCTAACAAAAGGCAGAGATTGAAACTATTAGTTTTATTTTTAACTCTGTTATTTAACTTATCAGATAACTAAGATTTGGCCATATTCTAAAACAGAAACAGAAACATAATGTTAGGGCTGAAATGATCACGGTTGCTGTTTCTCAAAATATCCTCTCCTTAAAGACCATGGCCCAGGGAAAGAAAGTCGCGCAGTAAGGACTAGAATGCAGGTCTGTGACCATCTGTTCTCCAGTGAGGAGGAAACAACAAAAGATACTTTCCTGTTGGTTAGTAGCTCACTGACATTACATTTTTCTCAGGATTTTTGTGTTCTATATGTTATATGTACCTAAGGCCACCAAGCAGAAGACGTGAGCGTGACTAGAGTCTACGCCAGGTATTCACATGACCTAAAGGTAAGGCTCAATTTCTCTGCCTCAGTTTCCTCCTCTTTAACATGGGGATAACAACACCAAATTATTATGAAGTACTTTATAAACTATCACCTGCAATTAAAGTGTGATGTACCTTATTGTCATGCTAAAACATTTGAGACATTTATACAAATGGTGACTACATGCAAGTTTATCTCAGACAGAAAAGTGATAATCCCAATGCTGTCAAGACTAAATTTACAAAGACTTTATGCTGTTGCTGTGATAAGGTGCTAAAAATGACCTCTTTGACAAAGTGTAAATCCTTCTCCATTTCCTACCTTTTCGGTATCTCAATTAGCTACTCTCTTAAGTGGGAATTAACTTCAATGCTATTTTTAGTGAAGTACAAAATAGATTTTTTTTTTTTGAATTAGAGAATGTGTTTGGAGGAGATCTGAAGAAAACATACAAATTTTGAAGGAACTCTGTCTTTTTACCAATGGGTTTGTAAGTCACAACATCTTATTTAAGATTCAGAGGTTGAATTTTAAAACATGCTGAAACACACAACTGACCACTCTGGAAACTGGATAGCAAATGCAGTGCTGCTGTGTTTGAGTATATCTGTCATGTTGGAAGAAGGAATGAGGTAGACTGAAGGAGTGAAATGATGTAGTCCACGAGGGATCATTCATAGGGACATTTCCTCTCCAAAAAGATACTATTTACCACTTGAGCCTGAAAAAAGAAGTTAGATAAGTTCTACCATGATGGAAGTTTTTCTTTCTAGGAGCTCTCTTGAATATATTCTTTAATGCATTAGTAAGTCTGATGAACTGAAAGATTTACCATATTTTTCTAAGTGCCTCATTTTCCCTCAAGGTCCAACCTGGGCTTTCAAGAAAAAATCTGACTTATTGTGTCTTATAAGGAAGTAGAAAGACTTATTAAAAACAAAGAATTAAGTAAATGAACATAATGATCTTTTAAAATGATCTCTCAGTATTCTCTTAGAAGAAATGACTTAGTTAAGAAGAAGAGTCTTGGAAAGATATTGCCTGTGCTAGCACCCAACTCTTGAAATGCTTCTTTCTCCAGTGAAAGTCAGCTGTTTGGTTCCCTTTCCAAAGAATTTCTGAACTTAGCACCACTTCAGTTGGCTGCTCTAAGAATGTTGACCTTGATTCCCATTTAAGAGAGTGAAGGGTTAGCATTAATGTTTCTTTTTTATATATGCTGCCTTGCAGAACCCTTTCCATATACTCATAAAAAGGGCTTGCCAACCTTTTTTTATTGGATGGATTAAGCCCAGGTTATTTCCATCCTAAAAGTATGATCAAATATAGCTGTGGTAAGAAAACAGGAGACCAGAAGAGCCAACTGCAATAGACTGTAATATAATGCTATAGGCTAGTTTATCAGATATATTTATCAGGAAATTATTATAAGATTAGAAAGTATAATATTTACATTTAATTGTATTTTACACAATGGCAGTTCTCATGAGGAAATATACCTTAAAAGAAGAAAAACAAATTAAACTAACACGCTCACATGCACTGTATATTCTGGCAGGAGATCATCACAGAGTCTTGCAGATTCTGTCCTGCCCAAGGCAGCCCGGCCAAGGGTGTGAGTGGGGGAAGAAATCCAATTCACTTTGAGTTCACTAAACTCCAATGCCTGTTGTAGGACTGGGCGGTTTTCTAATTCTCTCAAAAGCATTATGTGTGCTACTGGTGGCCAGTTCTGGACTATTTCTGTCTGGTCTCAAATTGCCTTCTGTCTAATGGTCTAAAAGCAGTCTGTCTCTCTTAGAACAAACTATCAGACAAAAGGGGAGCACATGGCTATTGGCCAAAGAATTGACTTGTATTTCCCAGACTGACCTGATCCCACCCTCAGTCCCCAGAAGGGAATGGAGAAAACTATTCTTCACTGTTAAAAATTCTGTTGGAAATCCGGATGGTATCATCTGGATGGTATCAGACAGTATTCAGCTAGGAAGATAAGAAAAGCTTCAATCTCGCTGGCCAGCTCACGCCTGTAATCCTAGCACTTTGGTAGGCCAGGGCTGGTGGATCACGAGGTCAGGAGATTGAGACCAGCCTGGCCAACATGGTGAAACCCTGCCTCTACTAAAAATACAAAAATTATCTGAGCGTGGTGGCAGGCACCTGTAGTTCCAGCTACTCAGGAAGCTGAGGCAGGAGAATCACTTGAACCCGGGGGGGCGAAGGTTGCAGTGAGCCAAGATCACGCCACTGAACACCAGCCTGATGACAGAGTGAGACTCTGTCTCAAGGAAAAAAAAAAAAAAAAAAAACACAAGATAAATCTTATTTATGATAAAATTTAGTATTTATCATAAATAGGAACAGAAATTTCCAGTCATAGAAATAAGGTTGTTGAAAACTCTTAACAAATATGGCATGTAGTATTATTTTAAAAAAGAAATGCTTAAATCCTTCTTTTGTCCAGCAATAGCCTTGTTCCCTTGAGGTATCCTGTGGAAATATTAAGCCAGGGGACACTGGTAAAAAGAAAGCTAAATTCTACATTATTATTAATTGGGTTTTTGTACCAAATTTCAATACAGAGCTCTCAAATTTTGCTGAAGTATAAAGCCTAGTGCTGAAATGTAAGAAGGCCAGCCAATCCTCCACTGAAATTAACATTCAAATATTAGTATTTTACCATCCTCCTGCCAACCACAGGAGACAAAACTGGTATGTGTACTGAGCACACACGAGTGAAGGCAAGAAAAGTGGATGAGGGACTTTAGCCAGGCTCCATATTGGTTTACAACTTCCACCAAGAGTAAGGGTGGGATTGGGCACCTCAAGGAAAGAATGGAAGGAAGCAGAGAGGAAAGTACCAGCAACAAGACTTGGACCTCACTGCTCAGGCCGAATTGAAATAGGAAGCATAAGAAACACTGAGAAGCTGCCCTGATAAGAGCACAGGGGAGGCCCAGATAAAGGGCCAGGTTCCTGAGTGTGCAATGTTAAAGCAGCTTACCTCTGTCTTCTAGGATACATGGTCAATCATTGTTCTAGAATATGACCCAATTGGATTAGTATATTTTACTTTCTTGAGATTGAGCCAGGAAAGCACCTATGGGAAGAGAACTCGTGCTTTCTTTATTCAAGTACTATTTCTGTTCTTACAGATTGTTATCCCTATTCCTTTTTTCCAAACATTTCCCTTCTTTAGCAAGCACTGCATGAGTATGTAACTTCTCTAAACTATCATGTCATGACATTTAACCTTAAGAAGTAGAGCACAGCATTATAATTTCCCCCTTGTTTCATGCCTGACATTCTGTGCCCATGTTTCTACATGTAATCAAGCTGAGAACATTGCAAAATTTTAAATTCATAATTCTTGCCAAAAGTTGCTCACCATGTGATTGAAATGATAGGATCCACGTATGTGATAATGTGCAGCAAAATTTTAAGAAATAATTTCAGTGTGGAAGTATGGGAACCTGGAGTTCTTTTGCAGGAGAGATTGCTGCAATTTGGAGGAGAGGGGAAATTGTTTATGGGAAAGGTAAAAGTTAAACTCAAACCTGATTAACGTTCAGGAAGGAGGAAGAAAGGAATTGCTATTTGAAAGAACAAATCTTACAAAGGACTAGAAGACAGAAAATGCACATTTGTTTGTTTTTGGTTTTTTTTTGTTTTTGTTTTTTTGTGGGTTTTTTGTTTGTTTGGTTGGTTGGTTGGTTGGTTGGTTGATTCAGGAGGAGGGAGCAGTACATATTCTACTCCAGCCATAGCAGAGCCTTTGGAAAGTGGTGAGAAATACGTTAAGACCCAGCCAAACTGTGGCAGGTATTTAATGTTGGCTAAAGGCAATTTGAATTTTATCCCACTGAAAAATAAGAAAATCTGAGGATACAGGCCTTCAAGTCTGACTTTCGGTTCTCACTAAATTCCAAAATTTTTACTTATCTATTATTACTACTGGAAACATTATTTCTAAGCTATCAACATGTAATTTGTGGTTCAGTGTGTCTGCGAAACAGAGTATTTCTATGATTTTTGAACTTAGAGTTTAGGAAATTTCCAATTTTGAAGCAAATGTTCTCTTAGTGTCCCAAAAGATCAAGTATATATTTTTTTGTTCTAATGCTTGGTCTGCACCACTCCATCTCAAACCACAGCTCATCACTGATTACACAAATACTTACAAGCAGGGCCCATTTTTAGTAGGTAATGAAGTGTAAGGATGAAGCTTAACTGATGCAATATGCCCAATGTCTAGCCTTACATAAATAAATAAAGGGCCATTTGTTTCATTTCACTTCAATACACACTTTTGCAAGGGAACGTTCTATTTCTTTTGGCACACACAAAAAATTCTAAGTAGACATCAACATTTTTTAATGTTGAAATATAGCTTTTGTTTTTCCTTTATTCTAAAATAACTATATAATAAACATACTGGACATTTTTTGGTGCTTTGTTCAAAAATGAACAGGCTGAATTTCCTCCCCAGATGCCTCGTGACATTGGCATATGCATAGCAGGAAACGTACACACTCCAAGTCATAATCCTGTCTGGATAAATCTGCTATGTGTGTTAGGCAAGCCAGACCTCATTCACCTGTTCATACTGATATTTAATCCATCTCCAAAACTTACCTAGGGACTTTCTAAAGATAGTAACTCATTGAAGGAGAAATTTACAGATTGCTACTGTTTGGGATTATTTTAAAGTATGCTGATGTTCGCAGAAGTGGAAGAGGAGAGGACGATACAAGGGAAGAAACTACACTTGATGTAGAGTTAATCCATTTAATCTTCAGAGACTACCTTGTGATGTAAATGTTGTCTCACCTATTTCCAGAAAAGGAGGTTAAAGCCAATGTTACATCATAAGTAAGTGGTGTGGATAAAATTTGAACCTGAAAATCCGTGGCTCAGAGTCCAAAGCTTTCAATTACACAATCTTGTCAAGAACATAAAAACAGATGAGTGCACTGAATAGAAGAAAAGATGGCCCAAAGATTAATATTTGTAAATCTCCTCTAATATCTTGGTTAAATGTACCACCCAAAATAAACTTCAATATTGTCATGAAAAAAAAAATCATATCAGTTGTCAAAATTGACTCCATTGCACTGGCATACACTGCAGCTTAAGATATCCAAGTGACTTAGCAGCAGAGCCAAATGAATAGTTGGAAAATCACCCACTGGACTTCTAATTGAAATAGTCAATCTCCACAATATGCACTGTACAATATGACTTTTCCATATGGCATTTGAAGAGGAATTGAGATAGATTCACCACTCAATTAAATCAGGCTTCATAGGGTTTAGACACACTTGAATTTTTTGGTTTAAAGATGGTGAAGGAAGTGCTCTTTTATACTTTTCTTTGTTGTTGTTATCATTATGATTATTGTTGTTATTTTAGGAACCATATATTTTAATCTGCAACTGCCTCTGAAAACATCTATTCACATTTTTCAAAAAAGAAGCAAGTAGTGAAAAAGGTGCATTTAGAAATATTACTAAACTCTCAAATCTCCAGTGAGCATCTTGTGTGTAGTATAAAGGCAAAATGCAGACACCATTGATATGTTAATTATCCTAAGAGAAAGAAGGTATTATATACCTAAATACAGACGTATATATGTATAATGTGTGTATATCTTTATGTTTATACACACACCATATATACCTAACTATATGTATACTGTTACGGCTTGGCTCTGTGTCCTCACTGAAATCTTATCTCAAATTGTAACCTGAATTGTAATTCCCATGTTTGGGGGGTGGGACCTGTTGGGAGGTGATTGGATCATGAGGTGGTTTGCCCCATGCTGTTCTCACGATAGTGAGTTCTCATGAGATCTGATGGTTTTATATCAGGCTCTTCCCCCTTCCCTTGGCACTTCTCCTTACTGTGACCTTGTGAAGAAGGTGCATTGCTTCCCTTTCACCTTCCACCATGATTGTAAGTTTCCCAAGGCCTCCCCAGCCATGTGGAAATGTGAGTGAATTAAACCTCTTTTGTTTATAAATTACTCAGTCTCAGGTAGTATCTTTGTAGCCGTGTGAAAATGAACAAATATATGAATACACACACACACACATATATATATATACACTCTATTATATATAACTGCTTCAAGACTATTTAGTCCTACAGTCTATTCATATTTTTGTTAAATTTTCAAAAGTTTTACAAACTCTTTTGTTTCTATTATTTTATATATTAACAATGTTAAAAATATTCAGAGCAATGGATATTTAGGGATGAGGGATGGTAGTCATCCACCCTGAGAGGAGATATATTTTATCATGAAAACTGCTTAGAATTACCAGTGCCTGATAACAAATGCAGACCAACTATTCGTTGGTTTTGTTACTATCTTTAAGTTATCCCCTTAAAAGGCAGACATTCATCACCTGCACCTGGAGTAGACCACCTCAATTGTTCCCTCCCTTGGTAGGCCACTGGCTGAAGGCCTTCTAGGAGAAAGTCATCATGTCTAAGTGTCTTGTTTCCTTAGTGGAACTGGAAGTACTTACTCCACAAGGCTGCCTTGACAATTAAATAAATTACAATTTTGAAAGTGGTTAGAATAGTGCCTGAGATAGAGCAAGCATTATACATGCTGTTATAGCACTGTATAGCTACATTAGCTATACTATGTTTGTTTAGTATACATAATATGCTATGTATAGTGTATTATACATATACTATGTATAGCACTGTTTAAGTAAATAAGTGATACTTATGAAAAGCCTGACGTAGGAGTCTGCCAATTTTATAGATGAGGAAACTGAGTCTCAGAGGTGGTTAAAAAGAAGACATCAAACAGAAAATAATTGGGATTTAAAGTAAATATATTCACACTAAACCTGTACCTATTCTACCTATCCCACAAAAACAGGATCATGGCTTTAGTTTTTATTGTGTTATCCAATTATTGCCTTATATTGCAAATTTACTTCCCAAATTATTTGTGTACATATTTTTAACCTATAGCTTTATGTTATTTCAGAGCAGGTGCACTGAAGTATGATGAGAAGGAAGATGACAGTTATTAAGAAAAAGTCAATTTATTCAACTTTTTAAGCTACTAAAAGCATGCAAATTAGATTGTCATTGTTATTTTAAGAAAAAGAACATTATGTATGGAAAAAGTATGCCTTTCCAAGAAACCACTAACCAGATGTTGGGGTCTTGAGATATCCCAAAGGGATACTGGTAAAAAATAATGAAAGAACTTCCACACAAAAATCTAAGAAAGTGTGCACACATGTTGTAACTATGAATACTGTTTGCAAAAATTTAACAAATCTGCTTCATCATCAGATACTACAGCCCTGGAATAGCCTGGTCTGGAAATGTGGTTTAAGGAAGAATAAAAATACAAATAGCTAGGAAAATGTTAACACAATAAATTAAGTAGAATAGAGAAGGAATGCTGATATCTAAAGTTCATTACACATGTGCCATTACCTGTGTGGTAACGAACTGTTCAGTCTTTGATTCTATTCACAAGGCAGCAGTTAAAGGCTACATGATATAATCAATCAACTAGTTATTTGTCATCAAATATTTATTGAGTGTTTATTATGTGCAGGATGTATGTGTGTGTGTGTGTATGTGTCCTGCACAAAAACATATCTGACTATATATACATATATACATATATATAGTGACAAAATACATATACATCTATGTGCATACGCATTAGAAGCTAGATGTCATTTTAACTGTTTGGGTTTTTTCCCCCTGACCTTACACTTTAAACAAATTTTATTTCTTAAAGCAATTGGTTGGTTTTTATAGGTGATATAGCCAGTGTGAGTTCACCATCTATGAACTGTAGCTTTCTTTATTAAGAATATTATTGTTTTAACCAATAGCGTGCCATACTTTCTCAGTTTATCAAATTGGAAATATATCGCAAAAAAATGGACATATCGCTTTCTGAGGGGAAAATCTTTTCTACTGCATATCATCCCCACGTATCTGTGTATCTCTTCTACTCAAGTAGGGCCGAGCCACAGAGAACAAAAGACAACATCTTACTTTAGTGAGGCTGTGTAGGACAGAGAACCTTAAAGGACCCCACCACTCTCTTACCTGTGTTTGTTTATAGCGGTTTTGTTTGCATGTGTGTGCTTGCTTAATGTTAAGCATTTGCAAAATAAAAGCAAGGTCATCTCTGTTGAGAAACTTACTGGGTACTCCAGATGGATTTTGCTAATTCTTGGGAAGGCCTTAAGTTTAGATAAGTGGAGACTGTGGAAAAGTTCGATTCTTCCTGTTCCTGATTTCTTTAGTGTTTTAATTCCATCTCCTAGTGGGCAGCTCTTTGTTTTATGTAGCTGGGCGGATGGCCATTGGCTCTCTTTCTGGTTTTATTGGAAGTTTCTTCAAATGGCTGTGGTAAATTTCAATGAACTTTTTTTATCATGCTCATTTCACTTAATTTGGTAGTTGGGGAGTTCCAAGACAAACAGAAATTTCAGGCAAAATGCTAAAAGGGGAAAAACTTGAATCCAAATCAGCAGGACTTAAAAGCAACACTGTGTGTGCCGGGAACTTGCCCAGAGATTGACCCTGTTGAATAGTGACAGGCAGCTATGACATTACCTGTCAATGTTTGCTTCTCCAGAGGGTCCCAAGAACCACTTCATGCTCACTGAACCCCTGCTTCATAGCTTGGAGCCTGAGTTATTGGATATCTTTGAAAGAGAAGAGTAGGTGCCCTTGTGGAGGCACCATGCTGGGTCTTGGCAGCAGTGTGAGGGCAGCCCTGAAGAGGAATTATACTCATGAAGACTCCTGAATTCCATCTTTGTGAAACTCCATTCGCTCTTTTGCTTGTTTCTGGCAAACTGAGAGCATCCTGAGAATGGGTCAAGGATCTTTCAAGGGAATCCCTGCTAGCAAGATTGAATCACATTTCTAAAAGCAAACTGGAACAATTTTCCATGTGAGAAGGGAGCGTTATGACAACTGGGCACTGGGACAGTGGGCATGACAGGAATTGGAGATGGAAACATATTTTTTCCAAAAGCAAAGCAAGCCCTACAGGGTATTAATTTTTCAACTTAGCTAACGTTTGTTGGCTGATCAGAATAAATGCTGCTTCTTTGCCTGGCCCATAGCTTTTTCCTGCTCTTTGCCTATTCTTCCTCTATATGTGAGTGGTCCAGAACATTTTGTAAGACATAGAGGATAGACAAGCAGGAGTCTTAGCAAGATGGATGGGTTTGATTTATGTCAGGAATTTTTACTCTAAATTATTGACTCCATTATTCATTCCTGCCTCTATATTCTGAATTAACCCAAACAATAGGTCACCTACTACTTTTAATGACAAAACCCACAATTACTTTTGCACCAACCTAATATTTCAGATAGAATAAGAGAACTTAATTTTTAAAGAGTATTAAATGGAAGAAATATATTAATAGGTCATAAATCTGGAGAAATATGAGAAAATTTTAAAAAGAAACTTTGACACAGAATTTATAAAACTTCCCCTTCCCTATTACATTTTTATTCCTTCCTTTCAACAAAGTAGATTATAAAAATGCAGAATGTTTTAGATATATCACATACAATAGTGGAGTATCCAAGTCGAGCTGCAGTGTATGTAAATCCCGTATTTGTCACAGACAGATCTGCTGTAATTTTCTACAAGTTGGGCACTATAGCAAATTCCCAGTTATTATGTATGTGCTCCATAGCACCAGGGTGTTGCAGATATCCAACAGTACTGTGCTGATAAATTGTCTCTTTGAAAAATAAAAAAAAAGTCCCTATTTATAGCATTTCCCATTTTCCATGGCATAAATACTTCCCACACAGTAGACTTCAAGCTACCAACTGATGTCCCTAAACACAGAACCGGGGGAAAAAAATGTGCATAATTGGCTCTTGTAAGCCTATGCCCATCACCCATCAATATACTTGGAACTAGGAGACAACTTAGAAATTCTCTACCCAAACCCCAAAAGTTCTGAAGGAGTAAATGAGGTGGAATGATTTGTGAAAGCCAAGCAGGAATGGCCAAGTTGGGAATAGATGCATTATTTCTAGTTCAAGATCCTTTCCTCTACACTAAAATACAACTTATGAATTTGCCTGTGCATCCATATATTTCAATCTGAACAACGATAAATGAAAAACAGACAATGAGTGGTTGGTTATATCTTAAAAATAGATGTAATAGAAGCTAATACATTGAAGCAGGCACTGGTATTTGCTGAAATGCTATCTTTATTTCTCCTTATTGTACTTACCTCCTCACATCTGTCCATGTCATCTGGAAACTTACAGGATCAAGTCTACACTGTACAGAAACCAATTACTGCTCAGCAGAACTGAGACCCAGATCCCTTTCTGTCTGACCACAGTGCACCACTAAGATTTTTTGATGTGGCTTCCTTCAGATCAGTGTGGGGCAGCTTGTATTTTTAGTGACCACAGAGAAATGGCTCCTTTGGACTTCATCTCAATCAATGGTTGTGTGGGTCTCAGCCAAAAAGAAAGTGATTCAAAGCAGAGCTCCAAGAAAGGGCTGGATGTACACTTGAAACTGAAATTGCTGGGGAGAGCCTCAATGCCAAAGCCATACCCAAAGCAAAAGTCCAGCCTTACAAACTGAGCAAACATAGCTGTGTCAGAGAACAGCTGTAACTGAGCTTATTCACAACAGGACTTGTTCTTCTTGCACCAAATTCCAGGTTTATCATAGTAGTAACATTAGTGGCAGCAAGTCACACTTCAAGTCCTGGTGGTTGCTGAATGTGAAGGTGTTAATTATACTGCCTGTCTAGGTCTGAATTACTTTAGAGGCAGGGCACTTACCAACACACAACACCTTTTTAAAAACCCACAGATACCTTGAAAATTTTTCAGCCTGAAGAGGTACCTAGAAGAGACATTCCAACATCAAAACTTTGAGAGAAAGTGTTAGACTGTAGGGGAAACTCCAGATTTCATATATGAAAGGTTGAAAGATTACAAACTTCTAGAAAGGAGGGCTTTCTGGAAGTTAGATTACCTTTCTGTAATCTAAATGAAATTTTCAGAAGGAGACAAGTTAGGCACCTGTAGTTGGTATTATTCATCTAAACTTACTCTTAAAAATAAACAATCTTCCATTGCACATGTGGTAACATAATTAAGGGTGTCAATAATCCCTTAAAAAGACACCCAAAAGGGTTTGTATTTGAAGAGGTGGACATGGTCATCCAAAACCTGTGGAGTCTGAGGTCCAGGATTTAAGGTTCAGCTTGTAAGTCTTGAATGATTCATTTGACTCAGGGGTGCTCACTTACCTCTCATTAGAATTGTCTGGGGAGTGCTTAAAAAATGCCAAGGTTGGCATGGTTTTGTTGGTTTGTTAAGATACTCAGGTGACTCTAAATATACATACAGGATTAAGAACCTCTAAGTCACTTTTCTGATTCTCAATAATCTTCTATTTTAAAAAGGAAAAATAACATCTAACTTTCAGGAACCTACACAGACATTGCATATAAAAGTTCTTCATAATCAGGAAGGATATTACATATATATTTATTATCTGTGCTAATTATAAAAAATAGACTTTGCTATATGAGAAATTGTATGTTTTTACTTACAACAGATATTTCTTGATCAGTAAGTGCATAGTACTGTTCTGTAGGTAACTTTTTCCTCCTTTGGTAGTGACGAGCAATTTTTCTTTAGCAGACGTAAGTTTCAATGTCTTGTAGTATTTTATTGGGGATTTATAATAGGAAAGGGGGTAACAAAAAACAAAAATGCTTTTGGAGTCTTCCTCATGAAGTCTTTGCCCAGACCAATGTCCAGAGTGGTATTTCTTAGATTTTCTTTTAGAGTTTTATAGTTTTAGGTTTTACAGTTAACTCCTTAATCTTGAGTTGATTTTTGTATATGGTGAAAGGTGGGGGTCTAGTTTCAATCTTCTACATACGACTAACCAGTTCTCTCAGCACCATTTATTGAATGGGGGGTCCTTTTCCCCTTGCTTGTTTTTGTTGGTTTTATCAAAGATCAGATGATTGTAGCTGTGTGGCTTAATTTCTGGGTTCCCTAACCTGTTTGATTGGTCTCTGTTTTTGTACCAGTACCATGCTATTTTAGTTACTGTAGCCTAGCAGTATAGTCTGAAGTCCAGTAGTGTGATACCTCCAGCTTTGTTCTTTTGCTTAGGATAGCTTTGGCTATTCAAGCTCTTTCTTGGTTCCAAATGAGTTTTGGAATGTTGTTTGATTGTTTGTTTGTTTATTTGTTTTCCAGTTCCATGAAAAATGTCATTGGTAGTTTGATAGGAATAGTATTGCATCTGTAAATTGCTTTGTGTAGTATGACCATTTTAACAGTATTGATTTTTCTTATCCATGAGCATGGAATGTTTTTCTACTTGTTTGTGTCATCTGATTTCTTTCAGCAGTGTTTTGTAATTCTTGTTGTAGAGATTTCACCTTCCTGGTTAGCTGTATTCCAGGTATTTAATTCACTTTGTGGCTACTATGCATAGGATTGAATTCTTGATTTGGCTCACAGCTTGGATGTTATTGGTATATAGAAATGCTATTGATTTTTGTATATTGGTTTTTTATCCTGAAACTTTTCTGAAGTTATCAGATCTAAAATCCTTTGGGCAGAGATTACGGGGTTTTCTAGGTGTAGTATCATATCATCTGCAAAGAAAGATAGTTTAACTTCCTTTCTTCCTGTTAGCATGCCTTTTTCCTTGCCTGATTGCTCTGGTTAGGACTTCTAGTACTATGTTGAATAGGGATGGTGAAGGTGAACATCCTTGTTTCATTTCAGTTCTCAAGGGGAATGCTTCCAGCTTTTGCCTGTTCAGTACGATGTTGTTGGGTTTGTCATAGATGGCTTTTAACATTTTAAGGTATGTAGCTTTGATGCCTACCTTGTTGATGGATTTTAGCATGAAGCCATGTTGTATTGCATCAAAAGCCTTTTCTGCATCTATTGAAATGATCATGAGGTTTTTGTTTTCAGTTCTGTTGCTGTACTGAATCACAATTATTGATTTGCATATGTTAAGTCAACCTGTGTCCTAGGAATAAAGCCTACTTGATCAGGTGAATTAGCTTTAACGGTGGACGGAATAAAGAAAATATGGTACATATACACCATAGAATACTACACAGCTATTTAAAAAAAAAAAAATCAGATCCTGGCCTCTGCAGCAACATGGATGGAGCCAGAAGCCATTATCCCAGGTTAGCTGATACAGAAACAGAAAACAAGACACTACGTGTTCTTACTTGTAAGCGGAAGGTAAATACTGAGTACACGTGGACAAAAAGAAGGGAACAATAGACAAGAGGACCTATTTGAGGATGGAGGGTAGGAGGAGTGGGGATTGAAAAACTAGCTCTCAGCTATTGTGCTGGTTAGCTGGATGACAAAATTATCTGTATAGCAAACCCCTGCAACATGCAATTTACCCATGTAACAAACCTGCACATTGCACACCTTGAATCTAGAATAAAATTGGAAAGAAAAAGTACATTTATTTACAAGCACACAGCAAGAGATAAAAGAAGAGAGCCTGCCTTAAACTTTAAAGTAGTTCACAGGCTGCTGGTAGCCCTTGAGTTGAGCATCCAATATGTGGTGTTTCAGTAGCATATTTGTTAGAAATCAGCCAACCTTAAATCATTAAGGTTAGAAATAAGCCAACCTTAGTGATTTAGAACAATGACTCTGGAGTCAGCTTGCCTGGAAATGAATCTCACTCAAACACTTAACTTCAAGTGTGCTATTAATTGTATGAATATTTATAACTAAGAATTTGAAGGAGGATCAATACATATAGAGTATTCATTATAGTGCCTAGCATATATAAAGTCTCAGCAAATGTTAGCTATTATTATGCACTAACACAGTCTTGAAGTCAGCAACTAGTTAATACATATTTGCAGAGTGCCTTTCTCTGGCAGACTACAGAGTATTCTCTTTTGGAAATAATATACAGTAGAAACTGAGTAATCTATGGTAACAAGATATAATTGTATTATTTTTGAGGATGTATTAATTTATTTAAAAACAAGTTATTACACACAAACTATATGCCAGCTACTGTGCTAATGCTAGGTTACAAAAATAAATGATATTCCTTTAAGAATTCATAGTTTAGTGGGCTAAATGGACAGGTAAACTATAAAAACCCATAAATGAAATATGTGCACAGCACTACAAAAACAAAAGTAAAACACCCTGATGAGTTGGGAAAGGCTCCACAGAAGGGATAATTTTTAAAGCAAACCTTAAACAAAGTGGTAGAAGACAGAGACAGGAAGACACTATGGATCAAAGGTGCCAAGTATGAGCAACGTTGATGAAATGACCTGAAGATACTCTCCAAGTTCAGATTGCTTTGAGTTCAGATCCCTACTGTATTGAAACAACATAAGAGTTGCTAACTTCTTAACATGAATTCTTCCTCTTTTGTGCCTATTGTTAAAGCATTATTCACATAAAATGCCAAAATGCTAGCATGTACCTTTCTGTGTGCACTGCAAAATCCCTGGGGCAGCAAAACTTTCATGCAAATAATTCTTAAACTGAAATGACAGTTTATACTTGATGATCATTTGGAAGAATTGTAATATTACCAATGGTACAATAGACTATTTGTAATAGTAATAAATAGTATGATAGCACAAATCATACTATAGTATGATCATACTATTTATTTTTGCTCAAGATTGATTATTCACAACCCTGAGCAAGGATAAACTGAAAAAAGCTTTGACAGAGGAAAAAAATGGTAAGAAATGTTGAAAGATTTCAGATTCTGACTGTGCATGCTATTTAAAGACTTCATTCCAAGCAATACTATAATCTCTACCTAGGTTTTTTTTTTTCACTTTTTTTTTTAAAACTTTAAGAGTATGCCAGTATATATTCTTAAATTTGTACATTTCTCCTTTATTCTTTTTTTTTTTATTATTATACTTTAAGTTCTAGGGTACATGTGCACAAAGTGCAGGTTTGTTATATATGTATACACGTGCCATGTTTGGTGTGCTGCACCCATTAACTCGTCCTTTACATTAGGTATATCTCCTAATGCTATCCCTCCCACCCCACTCCCCGGAGATACACACACACAAACACACACACAAAGAGACATGCACACACACTGACATAAGCTCACAAATGTATCAGAC